>NC_092771.1:7086855-7432116 GCF_047496795.1 Chiloscyllium punctatum | reverse complement strand
GAAGAGCAAAGAGGAGACATGAGAAGTTGTTGGCAGATAGGATCAGGGTAAACCCTAAGGTTTTCTATAGGTATTTAAGGAATAAAAGAATGACGAGAGTAAGATTAGGGCCAATCAAGGATAGTAGTGGGAAGTTGTGTATGGAGTCAGAGGAGATAGGGGAAGCATTAAATGAATATTTTTCAACAGTGTTCAACATAGAAAATGACAATGTTGGCGAGGAAGATACAGAGATACTTTCATCTAGACTAGAAGAGATTGAGGAGAAAGTGAGGACTGCAGATGCTGGAGATCAGAGCTGAAAATGTGTTGCTGGAAAAGCGCAGCAGGTCAGGCAGCATCCAAGGAACAGGAGAATCAACGTTTCGGGCATAAGCCCTTCTTCAGGAATCTTTTTTTTTACTGGTTGCCCTGGTTGGGTCCAAATTTTGTTGGTCGGAACGTAGTCTGGAGTCCGTGCGGGATCAGTCGGTTCCATAGGCAGGTGCTGAGGAAGGAGATGTGGCTGTGGTAGCGAGTCTGTTTGAGGCTGAAGAGTTTCTGTGCAGAGGAGATGACCTGGGGTGTGCAGTGAGAGAGGGACTCACTGAAATCCTTGTAGAGGGAAGAAGAGAGCTTCTTCAAGGAAGGCATCCTTGTAAGAGGATTCGCAGTAGGTTAAAATCTTCGAGGAGAAAGTGAGGACTGCAGATGCTGGAGATCAGAGCTGAAAATGTGTTGCTGGAAAAGCGCAGCAGGTCAGGCAGCATCCAAGGAACAGGAGAATCGACGTTTCGGGCATAAGCCCTTCTTCAGGAATGAGATTGAGATTCATAAGGAAGAGGTATTGGAATGATTACAGAATGTGAAGATAGACAAGTCCCCTGGGCCAGATGGGATCTATCCTAGGATCCTCTGGGAAGCAAGGGAAGAGATTGCCGAGCGTTTGGCATTGATCCTTAAATCGTCATTGTCTACAGGAACAGTGCCAGAAGACTGGGGGATAGCAAATGTGGTTCCCCTGTTCAAGAAGGGGAGTAGAGACAACCCTGGTAATTATAGACCAGTGAGCCTTACTTCAGTTGTTGGTAAAGTGTTGGAAAAGGTTATAAGAGATAGGATTTATAATCATCTAGAAAATAATAATTTGATTAGGGATAGTCAGCACGGTTTTGTGAAGGGTAGGTTGCACCTCACAAACCTTATTGAGTTCTTTGAGAAGGGGACCAAACAGATAGATGAGAGTAAACCGGTTGATGTGATGTATATGGATTTCAGCAAGGCATTCGATAAGTTTCCCCACAGTAGGCTATTGTACAAAATGTGGAGGAATGGGATTGTGGGAGGCATAGCAGTTTGGATCAGTAATTGGCTTGCTGAAAGAAGACAGAGGGTGGTGGTTGATGGGAAATGTTCATCCTGGAGTCCAGTTACCAGTGTTGTACCGCAAGAGTTGGTGTTGGGTCCACTGCTGCTCGTCATTTTTATAAACGACCTGGATGAGGGCTTAGAAGGGTGGGTTAGTAAATTTGCAGATGACACTAAGGTCGGTGGAGTTGTGGATAGTGACGAAGGATGTTGTAGGTTACAGAGAGACATAGATAAGCTGCAGAGCTGGGCTGAGAGGTGGCAAATGGAGTTTAATGCAGACAAATGTGAGGTGATTCACTTTGGTCGGAGTAACCGGAATGCAAAGTACTGGGCTAATGGTAAGATTCTTGGTAGTGTAGATGAGCAGAGAGATCTCAGTGTCCAGGTACACGATCCTTGAAAGTTGCCACCCAGGTTGATTGGGTTGTAAAAACGGCATACAGTGTTTTAGCTTTATTAATAGAGGGATCGAGTTCCGGAACCACGAGGTTATGCTGCAGTTGTACAAAACTGTGGTGCGGCTGCACTTGGAGTATTGTGTACAGTTCTGGTCACCGCATTATAAGAAGGATGTGGAAGCTTTGGAAAGAGTGCGGAGGAGATTTACTAGGATGTTGCCTGGTTTGGAGGGAAGGTCTTACAAGGAAAGGCTGAGGGACTTGAGGCTGTTTTCGTTGGAGAGAAGAAGGTTGAGAGGTGACTTAGTAGAGACATATAAGATAATCAGAGGGTTAGATAGAGAGGACAGGGAGAGTCTTTTTCCAAGTATGGTGACGGCAAGCACGATGGGACATAGCTTTAAATTGAGGGGTGATAGATATAGGACAGATGTCAGAGGTAGATTCTTTACTCAGAGTAGTAAGGGTATGGAATGCTTTGCCTGCAACGGTAGTAGATTCACCAACTTTAAGTACATTTAAGTCGTCATTGGACAGGCATATGGATGTACATGGAATAGTGTAGGTTAGATGGGCTTCAGATTAGTATGACAGGTCGGTGCAACATCGAGGGCCGAAGGGCCTGTACTGCGCTGTAATGTTCTATGTTCTATAATATTTAAGACCGAGGCCAATAAGACACTAAGGGAATAGGGGTACATGGGAAGGGGGTGGGATTGTGAAGTTGAGAATAACATTCATGATCTTTTGATAGAACAGGCTCAATGGGCATTTGCCTCCTACTTCTTATATTCTTAGAAATACAAGCCTACAATTAGAAACAGGAATAGGCTACTTGGCCAGGAGCCTGCTCTGTTGTGAGACAAGATCATGGCTGATCTGACTACGGCACTAACTAAGCTTTTATCTCAATGCTGTATACACATTTATTCCTTAATCAATCAAATAACTATCTAACTCAGCCTTGAGTATGTTAAATGCCCCAGCCTCACTGGGGAAGAGAATTCCACAGCTTCACTACCCTCAGACAGAGAAAGAAAATACTCCTGATTTCAGTCTTAAATACAAGACCCCTTATTTTTGAACCGTTGCCCCTAGTTTCAGATTCTCCCATCAGAGGAAACATCCTCTCAGCAACCATCTTGTCAAGCCCCCTCAGGATCGGATGTGGAAACAGGCCATTCAGCCCATCAAATCCACACTGACACTCCCAAGAGCATCCCACCCAGACTCCCACCCCTACGTTATCCCTGTGACCCTGCATTTCCCATGGCTAACCTACCTAACCAATACCTTCCTGAACACCATCACCTTTCATTCATCCAAACTCCAGGAGATAAAGACTCACCTGACCAAACTTTGACTATAGGATAAAACTTCCATCCCAGGAATCAGTTAAATGAACTTTCTCTGAACTGTATTAAATACAATTACATCCACATTCAAAAAAGGAAACAGAAACTATACACAGTTCTCTAGCTGAGGATTCAGCAACACTCTGCACAACCGCAGTAAAAACAGCCTTAAGTCCCTCAGCCTTTCCTCGTAAGACCTTCGTTCCATACCAGGCAACATCCTAGTAGATCTTCTATATTCATCTCCCCTCGCAATAAACCACAATATTCCATTTACCCTCCCAATCAGTTAGTGCTCCTGCCCAACACACACTGGGACACTCAGATCTGTGCCCAGGAGTTCTATATTAAATCAAATGAGGTTCTTTTGTTCATTCTACTGAAGATGGCAAGTACATATTTTCCCCACATCTTACACCATCGACCAAAATTTTCCACTCTCACTTCAACCTTCTATATCCCTTTGCAAATATGGGATGGCTGCAAGGTAGAGACATTCAGAAGAAGTAGGTCTCACTCCATTAATTTTTCATTGGTGGAGTCAGAGTCTGGATGTCTTTAAACAGGGTGGTGATATTCCTGAAAAGCAAGGGGGTAGGTGAAAGGTTATTGCAGGGTTAACTGAGAATGTGGAGTAATCAGGTACATCTTACTGATGAGGTAGCAGGCTCAAGGGGCCAAATGGCCTCCTCCTGATCCTAATCCATTTGTAATTATTTTGCTATAAACTGCCAGTTAACTGGATTCTCATGAAATTGAATTAAAAATTAAGAAAATTAATTTCATTAATGAGTACTTTTCTTTGAAATCACTTTGTATGACATGTAACTACAAATTGCCTGAGGACTGCAATTGACTTGCCTATCACCTCAGCGACAGCAATTTAACTCTGTCTCACTCATACACACAGGATCTGATTGCTGCAATCAATAATCAAATCTAAAGATCCCTGCTGGATCACTTTATTAATGATTTCGTGAGCCATTACCTTTCTTACTGATGCCACGTGAGCTCATTTCATCAAATTCTTGAGAAACATAACAAAAGACAGGCATAACTTGCATTTCTGTTGCATTTTCCATCATCCCCAGAATCTCAACGCACTTTGTAACCAATCAAATGCCTGCAAACAGCAGTGCGATAATACCCTCTTGCGATCACATTGGTTAAAGGCATTGACCACGGCCCTAGGGAGAACTATCCCCTGCCTTTCTTAGAATTATCACCTTGGGATCTTTCACATGCACCTCAGAAGGCAAATTAAAATTCAGTTTGATACATTATGTGAAAGAGCGCATCCACTGACAGTGCAGCACTCCCTTACTTGGGAGAATCAGTCTAAAGTTTTGTTCACTTTCTTCTGGATTGCATCAGAAGTCACACCACCCCAGGTTCTAGTCTGACAGGTTAATTTGAAATCACAAACTTTCAGAGCGCTGCTCCTTCATCAGGTTCACCTTGTGATTTCAAACAAACCTGTCGGACTAGAACCTGGTGTGGTGTGATTCTGACCTTGTCCACCCCAGTCTGACACTGACACCTCCACACTCTGGATCAGAATCTTCCCCTGGTGTGGTGATCCCAGCATTATTTTTGGATCATGATCAGGAGAGGAACCTCTGGCTCATTTCGTTCCTCCTCCTAATCCAAGGGGACTGAGGCCAATTTTAACTCAATTTATCTCCCAGTTGAAATCATGTAACAGCACAGAGACTGCAACTTGTACTTTCCTGTTCGAGCTGATTTATTAGCACAAAAAGCAAAGTATCAGGTTTTTTTTATTCTCACTTTCCAGTGCCTCACATTTAGTTGCTTTTTAAATTCATAATAATTCACAGCCGTGTTTTTCTGTGAACATAATAGGACTGAGAATTCCAGCGGACAGCCTGTCTAGTGAGGACCATCACAACGTTAAAGGTAAAGGGAAAACCAGAAAGATCTCAGCTGACTATAGGAGGCCGAGCCTTACGTTATCATCAGAGGACACCCACTCTCTCAGCCTGCACTCAGGAACAACGAAACACGCTCATTAACAATCAGCACAAGAGATGTTCATTTTTATTCCATTTCATATACCAGGCTGTGGTGAGTTGCACCTACAATCCTGACCCGGGCTGCATCTCCCTCCCTGAGACATATTTCTATGGTCACTGCACTGGCTGTTTCACCGAACATCCTAACCCTTGGTGTGCCTGGAAGCTTTCGTCTGCACATGAATGTTGGATAACCCACTGGTTTTTGAAGGAGTTAATGTTCATGTTACATTGGCTCCACCCATTTTACTGATATCATGCACAGTCTGTAGATGGAGACAGAGAGTCCTCCTCTGGAAGAACTGGAACCCTCCCCCCCCCCCCCCCACCCCTGCCCCTGGGTCTCTCTGTTCCGTGATCAGTCAATAAACACTAGTATTTCAGTCTGGTTCCATAAGATTTCACACTTTATTCAATCTCGGCCGGGCACATTTTGTCCAGTAACACAGGGGTTAAACACTTCCGTGTTCCTCGGAAAAACTGCACACATGGTTTAAGACAAAGACATTTTTATACTTTTTTTGAGGTAAGTACAGGCCATAATCACAGAGAACATTCAAACAACTAACAATCAATTTTAATGAAATGACTTTATTGACAGCAACTTAGCCCAATGATATTTCCTGGGAACCAAACTCGTTTTCCAACATCCAAGTACTTCTATCTCACAAACCCTCGTCTCTGCACCTGCACTTGCAAGTTAGGATGGTTAGTAATGTCTTATCTAGTCTAGTTATTTCCACACTGTAAAGGAGGCATTGTCTATTAATCTTGTTGGTTTAGATTTAGCAGAATTAAAAGCCATTTTATGCATTTTAATTTGCAGCCTAGAAGCCATGTTGTCATGTTATTTACATTAAGAAGCCATTGTATTGCTGCCAATATTGGTAAGAACATGTATTAAATGGTTGTTCCTCGCTACAACTGGTTACTTCAGGCTGTGTTGAGAGATCCTCACTCTAATTCTCAGGGGGAGCACATGTACCCGTACCAGCTGTCTAAACTCTTCGCCATTATGTTTGACCAAGTGAAGTTGCACCAACAGCTATCCTAGCAACACCAAGAATCTAAACAGGGCCAAAGCTTATGGTGCAAGACATCATCACTGTTGATGGTTAGAGGTTGCGATGCTTGACTGGGACAGTTTTGAGCTCCTGGGAAAGAATGAATTCAGAGAGACATAGAGTCATAGAGCTATAAAGCACAGAAACAGACCCTTCGGTCCAGATAGGCTGACCAGATATCCTAAACTGATCCAGTCCCATTTGTCAGCAATTGGCTCGTATCCCTCTAAACTCTTCCTATTCATATACCCATCCAGATGCCTTTTAAATGCTGTAATTGTACCAGTCTCCACCACATCCTCTGGCAGCTCATTCCACACACACACCACCCTCTGTGTGAAAACGTTGCCCCTTAGGTCCCTTTTAAATTTTGCTCCACCCTCCCTAAACCAACGCCCTCTACTTTTGGACTCCCCTACTTTGGAAAAAGACCTTGTCCTTTCACCCCCATCCATGATTTTATAAACTTCTATAAGGTCTCCCCTCAGCTTCCCACGGTCCAGGGAAAAATAGCCCCAGCCTACTCAGTTTTTCCATATAACTCAAACCCTCCAATTCCGGCAACATCTTTGTGAATCTTTTCTGACAGATTCAGGTTTAACAACACCTTTCCTCGAGCAGGAAGCCCAGAATTGAACGCAGTATTCTAAAAGCGGCCTAATCAATGTCGTGCACAGTGCAACATAATCTCCTAACTTCTACACTCAATTCACTGACAATGAAAGTAAGCAAGCCAAATGACCTCTTCATTATCCTGTCTACCTGAGACTCCACTTTCAAGGATGTCTGCACCTGTACTCCTACGTATCTTTGTATGGCAACAGTCTCCAGAGGCCTACTATTTACTGTATAAATCCTGTCCCTGTTTGCCTTATCAAAATGCAACACCTCACATTTATCTAAATTAAATACCATCTGCCACTCCTTGGCCCATCTGATCAAGGTCCCAATTTGCTCAGAGGTGACCTTCTTCACTGTCCACTACATCACCAATTATGGTGTCATCTGCAAACTTACTAACCATATCTCCTATATTTACATCCAAATCATTTACTTAAATGACACAAGGCAGTGGACCCAGCACTGAGCCTTGCAGCACACTGCTGGTCACAGGCCTCTAGTACAGAAAACAACAGGTGCAGAGGAGGTTTACCAGGATGTTGCCTGGTATGGTAGGAAGATCGTATGAGGAAAGGCTGAGGCACTTGGGGCTGTTTTCATTGGAGAAAAGAAGGTTTAGGGGTGACTTGATAGAGGTGTACAAGATGATTAGGGGTTTTGATAGGGTTGACCATGACCTTTTGCAATGTATGGAGTCAGCTATTACGAGGGGGTATAGCTTTAAATGCAGGGGTGGTAGGTATAGGACAGATGTTAGGCGTAGATTCTTTACTCAGCGAGTCGTGAGTTCATGGAATGCCCTGCCAGTAGCAGTGGTGGACTCTCCCTCTTTATGGGCATTTAAACGGGCATTGGATAGGCATATGGAGGATAGTGGGCTAGTGTAGGTTAGGTGGGCTTGGATTGGCACAACATCGAGGGCCAAAGGGCCTGTACTGCGCTGTATTTTTCTATGTTCTACATTCTATGTTCTAACCCACTACCACCATCCTCTGCCTCCTAACTTCAAGCCAAGTTTGAATCCAATTGGCTAGCTCTCCCTGGATTCTATGTGATCTAACTTGCTAACCAGTCTACCATGCAGAACCTTGCCAAATACCATACTGAAGTCAATATAGACAATGTCTACCACTCTGCCTTCATCAATCTTCTTTGTCACCTCCTCAAAAAACTCAGTCAAGTTTGTGAGACATAATTTCCCATGCACAAAGCCATGCTGACTGTCCCTAATTAGTCCTTGCCTTTTCGAACACCTGTCTCTCAGAATCCCCTCCAACAACGTAGCCACCACAATTCCTTGCAATAGATTGAAAATCAATCTTAGATTCCACATTGGGAGGGCACAGGGAGGAGGAACAGGTGATGGCCAATCTGTTACTGAAGGCTGGCGTTGAGTGGTGAAATTGGAAAAGTGCAGTTCAGGTCACCGCACTTTAGGAAAGATCTGGAGGCATTAGGGAGGATGCAAAAAAAAGGAACCAGTATGTTGCTTCTATTAACTATATGAAGAGATTAGTCAAACTTGAACTGTTTTTGGTAAAGCATCGGAGGCTGAGGGGAAACCTGATGGAAATATATAACTTGGTGAGAGGCATGGATAGGGCGGATAGTTGGAATCTTTCTCCCAGGGTGGAAATGGCAACCACTAGAGTGCATAGGTTTAAGGCGAGAGTGGGACATTGAGACAAGGTGTGTGAGGTAAGTTTTTTACACAGCGGGTGGTAGGTATCTGGAACGTTCAGCTAGGTGGGCAGCACGGTGGCTCAGCAGTTAGTACTGCTGCCTCACAGCACCAGGGACCCAGGTTCAATTCCCGCCTCGGGTGACTGTCTGTGTGGAGTTTGCACATTCTCCTCGTGTCTGCGTGGGTTTCCTCAGGGTGCTCCGGTTCCCTCCCACAGTCCAAAGACGTGCAGGTCAGTTGAATTGGTCATGCTAAATTGTCCATAGTGTTAAGTGAATTAGTCAGGGGTAAATATAGCATAGGGAAATGGGTCTGGGTGGGTTACTGTTCAGAGGGTTAGTGTGAACTAGTTGAGTCAAATGGGCTGTTCCCATAGTGTAGGGAATCTAAGGGAGGTGTTAGACACAGATATGATAGCAATGTTTAAGAGACATTCAGACAGACACATGAACAGGCAGGGAATAAAGAGATTTGGACTGTGTTCAGGCAGATGGAATTAGATTAGAATGGCATCATGGTCAGCACAGACATGGTGGGCTGAAGGGCTGCTCCTGTGCTGTACTGTTCCATCCTGCAGTAATGACACCTCACAGCATGAGCAACAAAAGCAGTGACCTGTCAATGGGATTACAATGAATAGGAAGACAATGTTCTAAATGGAGCCATTCACTCCTGAGGATTGTACTGGGCTGTTTGCCATGACTGCAGGATATCCCACAAAAACTTCATCAATCAAATGGGAATGAAAGATTGGCATCTCTCATGTTGAAATTATTTTCAGTCACTTTCGTGGTGGGACACTTTAAGGCTTATTGAAAACAGTTGTCAAAAGCAATTGTCAATTAATTATTTATTGAACACCTCATGCATTTAATCCAATAAGTTATTAATGAAAGAGAGAGCTGAAAGAGTGATAGGTCATCAACAAAGAAAAATGAACATGTGGGAAATGTGCGCTGACTAAGAGATTGGCACTGATTGCAAATGACTGCCTGGTTTATGGGACCTTGTATAAATCACTGCAAATTGTTCAAATTCCTGGTACTCCATGACTTATCTTTATTCTTTGATGAGATGTTAGTCTCCCCAGCGAGACCAATATTCATTACTCATGAACTGGGGACATTTTTCAGGGTACTTAAGAGTCAACCACAT
This sequence comes from Chiloscyllium punctatum, assembly GCF_047496795.1. NCBI lineage: Eukaryota > Metazoa > Chordata > Chondrichthyes > Orectolobiformes > Hemiscylliidae > Chiloscyllium > Chiloscyllium punctatum. Next base: position 7,422,456 of record NC_092771.1, on the reverse strand, counting down.
TGCTGTGGGTCTGGAGTCACATGTAGACCAGACCAAGTAAGGATGGCAGATTTCCTTTCCTAAAGAGCATCAGTGAACCAGGTAGGTTTTTACAACAACCAGGTAGTCTCATGGTCACCATTACTGACAACTGATTTTTAGTCCAAATGTGGTCAATGATCCAGGTGTTCTGGTGGGATTTAAACTCATGTCTCTGGTTCATGAGTCTGGATATTAATTCCAAAATATATTTTACCTGGAAGCACACTAGCTTTCAGACCGTCGCTCACCTGATGAAGGAGTGATGCTCCGAAAGCTTCCAATTAAACCTGTTGGACTATAACCTGGTGTTGTGTGATTTTTAACTTTGTACCTCACAAAGACATAGTTACCTTTCACACATAGTCACTGTACATACACTTATATCACAGCCAAGCTCTTCCTGATATTTACCCCAATTTACTTCCTGACATCTACCCCAATTTCCCTTCCCACATCCAGGTACAGAGACTGGAGGAGGAATGATTCATTGCCTTTACCAGAGGCAGCCATAGCACAGAGATATTAAAGCATTGTTTTCAGGCAGAAAATCCCACATGTTCTGAGCTCACAAGCAAACAAGACCTAGATACCGCAAACTGTGAACTATTCATGACAAGATGAGTTGCAGTCAGCACCTTCACACATTCTAACAATGAACATTTTCACCACGAAGTGGGGGAGCAGGAATTCGAGCCCAGGTATTGTATGTAGAGCAGTGTGAAGAATTGTCAGAGGTTGTACTGGGCTGTGTAACTGGTGGGATGGTCCAATAGAGCGATATATTTCCAGTCATGGTCAGAATTATTATTTCCTTGCTCTAGACTCCCATTGAGACACTGAACAGCAAAGAATCAGACTCATTGCAGTCAGTGTAAGTGCTCATGAAAACTGTACCTTAAAGGAGGGTAACAACACAGCCAGGACACACTCACCATCTCATTTAGTGTATCGGAATTAGGAAGCTCTATCCACTCCCTCAGACTCTCACCGCACTACTTGAGATACGAGCCCCACTATCACACAAGCACACACACATACACACTCAGACACACTCACTCACTCACTCATACCCAAACACACTCTGCCCCATTCCCTGATACCAGCTATACCATTTGTGCACACACACACACTCACTCACAACACTCCCGCTCTCTCTCTCACACACACACTCAGCCCCACTCTCAGATACCAGCCCCAACATCTCTCGCATACACACACACACACGCACATACACTTTCTCACATACACACTTTCACACACAAAACCTCACTCTCAGCTGATCTGTAACTAAACCTGACCCAGCTTTGAATCACGATAACCAGAGGTGTTTTTGCATTGTGCAAAGAAATAATGCTGAGCATAAAACATAATCTCCCAGTATCTAGAGATAACGCATATTCTCAGTGTTCCGATGTGTATCTTACAGAGGGCACCATAAGAAACTGAAATTGCAGCTCATTTTAACCTGACGCCATTTATTTTTAAGGCTAGGGTGGTAGAATTGTGAGTAACAACAGGGTGACAGGTTAGCAAGGTGGAAATGGAGAGTTGAGACCAGTATCAGATCAACCATGATCTTATCGAATGGCAGAGCTGGCCTGAGGGGCTGAATAACCGACTCCTGCTCCTAGTTCAGCTGTTCACATGTAGTTTAGATTAGATTCCCCACAGTGTGGAAACAGGCCCTTCAGCCCAACCAACTCTCCAAAGAATAATCCACCCAAACCCATTCCCCTACCCTATATTTACCCCCGAACAATGCACCTAACACAACGCTTCAGGCTCACTGCCTTTATTCCTGATGAAGGGCTTTTGCCCGAAACGTTGGTTTCGCTGCTCTTTGGATGCTGCCTGAACTGCTGTGCTCTTCCAGCACCACTAATCCAGCACCTAACACAATGGGCAATTCATCTTTGTGACCGTGGGGGGAAACGAGAGCACCCGGAGGAAACCCACGCAGACACAGTGCGAATGTGCAAACTCCACACAGACAGTCACCTGAGGCGGGAATTGAACCTGGGTCCCTGGCACTGTGGGGCAGCAGTGCTAACCACTGTGCCACCGTGCTGCCCCAATACACCCTAACACACGCAGTGACAAACTGATGACATCAGTTCCAGCCTCTGCCTGCCTTTCACTGAGGAATGACAAAGAGGGGTTCAGAGACAAGTTTTTTTCAAGCTTACAAATTCCCCAGGTCTGTCTGCAACTGAGCTGCACTCTCTGCTAACATGGGGCAGCACAGCCCCCTGCTGACTGAGCCAGTATTTATATTGATCCAGAAATTGCTGTTTTAGAGCACATTTTATCTAGGCAGGAATGTAGGAGGGGTGGTCAGTAAGTTCACAGAACACGCAGCGGATGCTGGTGACAGGCTGGTCAACTGGACAGATGGTAACACATTGAGCCTGAGTTGATGCATTTGGCAGATGTTAACAGGGCAAGAGAGTCTATGATGAATACTCAGACCCTAAGAAATACAGAGGGTCAGAGAGATCTTGCTGTGCATGACCATAGATCGTTGACAGCAGAATGACAAGTAGATAATATAATTAACATCCCATCAGTCTACTCTCGGTCATCAGTAAAGTGATGGAAGGTATCATCAATAATGTTACTAAGCAGCATCTGCTCAGTGACACCCAGTTTGGGTTCCACCAGCTCCTGACCTCATTCCAATCTTGGTTCAAACATGGACAAAAGAGCTGAATTCCAGAGGGGAGGGGAGAGGGACAGCCTTTGACACCAAGGAGCCCTGCCAAAACTGGAATCAATGGGTATAAGGGGGCAAACTCTCTAGTGCTTGGAGTCATGTCTGGGACAAAGGAAGATGGTTGTGGTTGTTGGAGGTCAGTCATCCCAGCTCCAGGACAACTTTGCAGGATTCCCTCAGGGTACTGTCCTAGGCCCAACCATCTTCAGCTGCTTCATCAATGACCTTCCCTCCATCATAAGGAGAGATGGGGGGATTCACTGATGATTGCACATGGATTGCAGCAGTTCAAGGTTGTACTACCCTCTCAAGAGCAACTAGTGATGGGCAATAAGTGCTGGCCAGCTACAGAGGACCATGTCCTGTGAATGATTTTTTAAAAAATAAGATGGTCAAGAAGTTGTAGATTGGAAATCTAAGATGGCAACAGTCTGAGTGGTCTGCTGTGCTGGGCACTGTGCCATACCCCCTGGCAAGGTGGACCTTTACGCCCCTCCTCGCTAACCACCACAGGAGAAAAATCGATAATATAAACGATTTGGAGATGCCGATGTTGAACTGGGGTGTACAAAGTCAAAAATCACACAACACCCAGGTTGTAGTCCAACAGGTTTAATTGGAAGCACTAGCTTTCGGAGCGTTGCTCCTTCATCAGGTGATTGACAACCGCTACCGATGAAGGAGCAGCACTCAGATAGCTAGTGCTTCCAATTAAACCTGTTGGACTATAACGTGATGTTGTGTGATTTTTAATGAAAATATAAAGTTACTGAGCATCTGGTGCTGCTAGAATTGTGGTTTGACAGCTCTAAGATCAGGATGAAGGCAAGTAAAGGAGAAGGGACGAAAGGAGTTCAGCAGGCAGGGCATTCCCCCACTGCATCAGGGAGGGTGCCTGCAGCCAGTGTTCAAACTCCCAGGACAGCCCCTTTGGATCTAACAGGACAGAAGCAGTTACACTCGGAGATGGCCAAACTCAGAGAGAAGATTGAAGCAGCGATGGAGCCAATATCTGCCATGCTGAAAAAGCAGGAGCAGGAGATTCAACCACTGGACCGAAGTAGGTAGACGCAGTGGGGCAGAGGATCGTGGCATCGGAGACTGTGGTGGAGATCTCGGGAGGAAGGGTCCGAACGCTGGAAGACCAGGTTCAGGTCCGTCAGGAACAAGTCGACAACCTGGAAAACAAAAGTGGAAGGAAAAACATGCGGTTCGTGGGTCTCCTGGAGTGCGAGGAAGGTGAGGACATCGTTGGATTCCTGGAGAAGTGGCTCCCAAAGTTCCTGGGGCTGGAGTTAGAGTTGGGCCGGGTGAGTGTGGAGTCGGCCCACCAGGTCGCAATGCACAGGCCCAGGCCAGACCCGTTGTCCCACATGGTCCTAGTGTGACTCCAACATTATAAAGAAACACAGTTAGTGATTGAAACAGCAAGAAGACTGGGAAGAGCTCCACGGGCTTTAATGTACAAAGGCTCAAAATATTGTTTTTTCAAGACATCTCAGGAGCTATAGTTAAGAAGAGAAAGGCATTTGATGAAGTTCAGACAAAATTAAGGGATCTGAAGACTCAATATTCCTTGAAGTACCTGGCAATGTTGTGTAACGCTCACGGAAGGATGGTAAATAACTTTGATTCAGCAGAAAAGGCAAAGGACTTTGTGACTTCTTTGAAATGAAAGACTTCGGTTGGGAGTGGGGGGAGGAAGGGGAACTGTTACGGACAATGGTACAGTGTTTCTTTACTTTTTCTACATACTTTTTCTCCTCTCTCCCCTTTTTGTGGTTATCAGTTTTATAGTTTTTGTACTGCCTTGGTGTAAAACCTGATTTATTCATCATTTTGGTTGGGTTGGTTATAGTCTGGGGATTTATTTTGCTGCTGTCCTTCGATTTTGGAATCGGGGTGGTTATACCTGTGGTTAAGATGTGTGGAAAAGAGATGTGGAGGGGGAAGGGTGGGCTTCCATTGTTAACTCTCAGGATGTAAATAACATGTTTCCTTTATCTGTGCATTGCCTGGGACCAGGGTCTGACCTCAGCTGGAAGGAGCCAGGATGGTCACGAGGATTAGAAGGATTGCCCCTATGGGCAAGGGGGGAGATCACTAGTGAACTGCGGTTTGTTTGGGTGTATGTTTAAGTTAAATGTCATGGTTAGTTTTTGAGTTGTAGTAGCTTTTATAGAGTAGTTTTTAGACTTTATAGAGTTAATGTCTTTGTCACTTGCTGCACCTCAGGTAAGCTTCCTCCTCTTGGGAAACCACAGGCTGCTCTGAACGACCATGGCTAGTGATTTGTTCAGGTGGTGCACCTGGAATGTAAAATGGATTCATTCCCCCATTAAAAGAAGGAGCCGTCAAGCCTTAGGATGGAAAGGGTGGACATCGCCCTGCTGCAAGAGACACATCTAACTGATAAGGAGCATCAGGAACTGCAGCAGGCGGGTTATGACAGGGTATTCTTCTGCTCCTTTAGCTCCAAGAGCAGAGGAATGGCTATACTGGGAAGAAGGAACCTGCCTTTCCAGGTAACAGAGCAAATTAAGGACTAACGTGGAAGGTTCATCATTCTTAAAGCTCTAATACATGGAGAAGAGTATGGCATCCTGAATGTGTATTGTCCCCAGGTGCACCTTCTTAAATTTCTAATTGATGCAGTGGCTAAATTAATGAATCTTGCAGTGCGCCACACGACCATAGGAGGGGACTTTAATCGCCTAATAGATCCTGAGGCTGACAGGGTGCCAAGGGGCCCAGTAGGTATGCCCGCACAATCTGAGCAGCTGGTGGACTTGTGTGAGGAGTTAGGATTAGTGGATGTGTGCAGGCGTCTCTACCCTCGTGGAAGAGACTTTACATTCTACTCCAACCCACACAAGAGCCATAAGTGGATTGACATGTTTTTTATGCCATCGACAGAACATTGGCATGCAAAATTGGAAATATAACTATCTTGGGCCATGTGTATTTAGATGTTAAAATCAAGTGTGGTGGAATGGATGCATAGCATTGGTGCATGGACCCATTCCTGTTAAGGGATAGCAAATTTATTGAGTACATTACAAGAGAGATCACGGCCTTCTGGGATATCAACTCAGGTACGGCCTGTAATCCGGCAATACTTTGGGAGGCCACTCAGGCGTATTTACGAGGCCTGATCATTTTGTATTCTGCGACTAGAAGGAGGCAGAGGGAGGAGTAGTAATTGATGCTGGAGACCCAACTGAAAGTAGCTGAGGAAGCATATTATAATAGGCCTTCATTGGTCAAGCTGCAGCGGGTCACAGCCCTCCGTGTGGATCTCGACTCATTGCACACACAGGTGGCAAAAAAAGAGGTCTCCTTTGCTAAACAAAGCCTATTTGAATTTGGAGATAAGCCAGGTAGATATCTGGCATATCTGGCTAGAAAGAAAAATGCTTCCCAATCCATTATATCTATCAGAGAGAGGGCTGGCACAGTTAGTTGTGAGTTGGAAGAAGATCAATGCTAGATTTCGGGAATACTTTGCAGAGTTATACCGGTTGGAGGGTGGCAGGGAGAATGCAGTCCTCGTTTGAGATCCTGCACCTCTCCAGTATAGACGTTGAACAGGTCTCCCTGTTAAATGCACCCATGATGATACAAGAGGTGAAGGAAGCAATAAAACATCTCCAGGGTGGCAAAACACCGGGGCTAGATGGATTCCCAAGTGAGTTTTATAAGGAATTCATAAATGTGTTGGTGGAGCCACTTTTGGGGATGTATAGCTATTCATATACCCAGGATTAGCTGCCCCCGTCTCTTTGGGAAGCTAATATCTCCCTCATTTTAAAGAAGGGGAAAGACCCCGGAGAATGTGCTTCATGTAGACCAATCTTAATGTTGAATGTAGATTTTAAAATTCTATCCAAATGCTGGCTCAGAGGTTGGAGAAGGTCCTGCCCCATATTATAAAAGAAGATCAGACAGGTTTTGTTAAGGGGCATAACTCCTCCAACAATATCAGGAGGGTACTGAACATGGTGCAGGTATGCCAGCAATGATTGATCCTGGGTTTGGTGGTCTCCCTAGACGCAGAAAAGGTGTTTGACTAGGTAGAATGGCTGTACCTGTTTGGGTTCCAAGAGTGCTTTGGTCTGGGGAGGATCCTTTGCTAGACGGGTGGCTGTATTGTATAATGATCCTAAGGTGCAGTCATCACAAAACAGCACCAAGTCAGATAACTTTAATATTGGGCGAGGTAGTCGACAGGGGTGTCCTCTCTCAGTGCACTTATTCACCTTGGCAATTGAGCCATTATTCTGGATTAGTGGTGCTGGAAGAGCACAGCAGTTCAGGGAGCATCCGAGGAGCAGTCAAATTGACGTTTCGGGCAAAAGCCCTTCATTTGACTGCATCTGCAGTCATTGTTTTTACCTAATTGAGCCATTAGCTGAGGTTATCAAGAGGGATCCTGAAATAGTGGTGTCAAGGGTGGGAATGGGGAGCATAAGATCTTCTTATACGCTGATGACATCCTCTTGTTCTTGGCCAATCTGGAGGAGTCCGTTCCTCGGTTGATTCAAAAAATTAATTTATTTGACAGTTTTTTGGGATAGGGGATCAACTTCACAAAATTAGAAGCCATGCCAGTGGGGAGGATCACTGGAGGTGCCTGATCTGAAGGATGGGATGCAGTTCCTGTTTAGATGGTCGTCAGAAGGCTTTTTGTATTTGGGAATTTTTATTACCCCTTCCATCCACCAGCTGTATAAAGATAACTATGTATGACTATTGGAGAGGATAAAACAGGATTTGCAGAAGTGAGAGAGATTACCATTATCATGGTTAGGCCAAATAGCCCTGATTAAAATGAATGTTCTTCCCTGCCTGTTGTATCCCATGAGAATGCTCCCATTGTTGTTACCCAGATGAGTGTTACAGAGGCTCAATGGTTGGCTTGGGTCCTTTATTTGGTGCCACAGGTGCCTCCTAATTAAATTCACTAAATTGCAGCTTTCGCAGGGTGAGGGAGGGGAGGATCCTCCAGATTTGAAGAGATACCAAATAAGTGCCCTGTTAGCATATGTTGGTAACTGGGTGCAGGGAGACTCAGAGTCAATTTGGCTTGACGTTGAAGCCTCACAGTCACAATGTCCCCTAGTTAATTTATTATTCATGGATAAGTTGCCATCCGTGACCGAGCAGTGTAAGAGCCCGATCATTTCAAATACGGTGAAGGCCTGGAGGATAATGAGGCAAGACGAGGGCAATTCTCGCCATTTACCCAGTTGGTGGGAGCCCCAGGATTTAAACCTGGGGCAATGGACTCCGGCTTTAAGGCTTGGGAGAAAACGGGAATCTCTAGTTTGGGAGATTTATTCGAGGGGGAGGTCTTGATGTCATTTAGCCAGCTAAGTCAGAAATATGGATTGTCTAATAGGGACCTTTTCCTGTACATTCAGATAAGGGACTATATACAGAGGAAGACCATGCTCCTGGCTCAGTTTTACAAGTCAGAGGTGGAGAAAAGAGTGCTCCAGTGCACAGACACTCTGTCAGTCCGTACTTTGCATTATTTACAGAAAGGACATGCCTCAGCTGATGTGGGGAGACTCTGTAGGAATCAGGAACTAGGAGAGGGTATTTCACCGGAGACATGGGAAGATATATGGGAAAATGTAAAGGAAATCTCAATATATAACAAAGCACTGCCATGCAATTGAAGATTTTACACAGGGCTCATATGGCAACAGAGAGGCTAGCTAAGTTCAAGAGAGGAGCATCACCAGGGTGTTCCAAATGTAACATTAGTATGAGCACTCTCACACACTGCTACTGGTCATGTTGTAAAATCCAAAGATACTGGAGTGCTATAGTAAGGGAGTTGAAGGGCACGGTGAGAATTGAAGTTAAAGTGGATCCGGTATTTCTTCTTCTGGGCTTGCCAAATTTGCCCTCTCTGGGGGAACACGTGAAGAGACTGTGTAACATTCTTACCCACTGTGTGAAGAAGAACACTTTAATGAATTGGACGTTGGAAACATAAGATGCCACACCCAGGTCTTATGGGGTGGGGCAGGCTGATGATGGAACATCTTCTCTGAGACTACCTCACAAATATGGTCTACCACAAAACGGAACAGTTTTACACAACGTGGCGGTCCTTTCAAAATTATATTGACGCAGACTTATCGGCAGTATTACTTCGGGCCGTGATATAACCGTGGGAATCAGTTGGGCATTCGCAGGGAGGGGGAAAAGATAATATGAGTACAATGCCTGGTTCTCCCAGGGCTGGGAGCTTTAGTGGATGTGTGGTGAGGGAAATAGAATAAAGTAATGTGATATAATTTAATTTAAGATTTTTAAAATTCAGCTTAATTTAGTTTTTATTTAATTTGATTGTAGTTTAGTTTAAATTAAGTAGATGCATTTGTTCTGGTAGAATAGTAGGTAGTTTATTATTAACGGTATTGTGATATGACATTGTTGTACCACCTCTATCTTTTTGTATTTTTTTATATATATAGTTGTCTTGTAAAAGATTGCAGAAAGTTTTTAATAAAAATATTTATATATAAAAAGAACGATAGATTGCTGGAAAATAGGACGACAGTAGATAGATACTTGGTGATAGGTGTGGACACAATGGGCCGAAGGGTCTCTTTCGTGGCTCTAAAACTCTACATCAACGATGAGCAATGGTCTTCTCCTTTGTCTCTCAGGAAAGAAGCTGTGGAAAGATGAACCTTGCTTATTTGCTTTGTAGTAACATTTGTTTCAATCTAACTTGCTTTCGGAAAATATTCCCAAAGTACACAATGTCCACTCCCCTCCCCAGAGTCCTGCAGCGTTTACCAAACAGCTGCTCAGAGACAGAGAACAGCAAGGTGCGGGTGTGGTGCCGTGTCTGAGCTGAAGAGTCCATTCTCAGCCGGGATTACAGAAACTGTTTGAAATAACAGCCAGGGCTCCTGACTATCTGCTATTCAGTAACTCCTCCTGAAACCAGCAAGTAGGCACAGTTTGAGCACAATAGTCACTCCTCAATGAAAGATTAGTCCATTGACAGTGACTGTCAAAAATTAATAAAAGGACTTCCCTACATAAATACTGCAAACAGAAAAACCATCCAGATACATTGGAGGGAGTTAATCTACAGTTCTGGGACACATTAATAGGGACAGTGTAGAGGAAGCTTTACTCTGTATCTAACCCCATGCTGTCCCTGTCCTGGGAGGGTTTGATGGGGGACAGTGTAGAGTGAGCTTTACTCTGTATCTAACCCCATGCTGTCCCTGTCCTGGGAGTGTTTGATGGGGGACAGTGTAGAGTGAGCTTTACTCTGTATCTAACCCCATGCTGTCCCTGTCCTGGGAGTGTTTGATGGGGGACAGTGTAGAGGGAGCTTTATTCTGTATCTAACCCCGTACTGTCCCTGTCCTGGGAGAGTTTCATGGGGGACAGTGTAGAGTGAGCTTTACACTGTATCTAACCCCATGCTGTCCCTGCCCTGGGAGTGTTTGACGAAGGACAGTGTAGAGTGAGCTTTACTCTGTATCTAACCCCATGCTGTCCCTGTCCTGGGAGTGTTTGATGGAGGACAGTGTAGAGTGAGCTTTACTCTGTATCTAACCCTGTGCTCTTCATGTCTTGGGAGTGCTTGATAGGGGAGAATGTAGAGGGAGCTTTACTCTGTATTTGACCATTTCTATATCTCACTGCAACTGTTATAACTGACTTGGAGACGCCAGTGTTGGACTGAGGTGTACAAAGTTAAAAATCACACAACTGAAAATGTGTTGCTAGAAAAGCGCAGCAGGTCAGGCAGCATCCAAGGAGCAGGAGAATCGACGTTTCGGTCATGAGCCCTTCTTCAGGAATGAGGAAAGTGTGTCCAGCAGGCTAAGATAAAAGGTAGGGAGGAGGGACTTAGGGGAGGGGCGTTGGAAATGCGATAGGTGGAAGGAGGTTAAGGTGAGGGTGATAGGCCGGAGTGGGGTGGGGGCGGAGAGGTCAGGAAGAAGATTTCAGGTTAGGAAGGCGGTGCTGAGTTCGAGGGATTTGATGGAGACAAGGTGGGGGGAGGGGAAATGGGGAAACTGGAGAAATCTGAGCTCATCCCCTAAGATAAAAGGTAGGAAGGAGGGACTTGGGGGAGGGGCGTTGGAAATGTGATAGGTGGAACCTTAAAAATCACACAACACCAGGTTATAGTCCAACAGGTTTATTTAGAAGCACTGGCTTTCGGAGCAGCCTTCTGAAAGTTTGTGCTTCCAAATAAATGGTTGGACGATAACCTGGTGTTGTGTGATTTTTAACTGTTATCACTGAAGCACGGTGTTTGTGTGAGAGAGACTGTTCTCCTCCCCAACACCAACATCTCTCACTTCAATGAGCACGAAATGAGGGGAAACACCAATCCTGAAATAGATAGTTTAAATGTTCCAATAACAAGTGGGTTTTCACAGGGTTGGACATTGTGTAAAAAAACTGAAAGACTCTGGAGTAGTAGCTCAGCTATTCCCAAGTTTAAATATGTTCTTGGTGTAGAAGGTTTGTGAATCAATACCACTATTTTTATTTACAATCCACAATTCAAGACAGTGTGAAATTCTCAATTTGATGTTGCCTGGCACATTGGCTGGTGATTAAAGACAGGCTCCAGTCTCTCAACGAGATGTGGAGACATGGAGGAGGACTCCGAAATCTGTATGCAGCTCCCATTCACTGTCAGTGTTTGAGCTCTGCCTGAAATTGATTTTAAAACATCACTTTCTGCATCATAGAGAATACAGAGAATGTCTTCAATATGAACCTCCTCTTTTTCAAACGTGTCGACTGTGATTCCAGAAAGGCCAGACAACCTTTGGAGTCAAGTAATTGTGTTTCTGTATCTGCTCAGCAGTGAGAATTGTACATTATATCCATTGGTGGGGAGAGCAGTCAAAAACATGATCCTCCCTCTCTGTCTCCAGTCCTGCACTCCCATATTTGGGCCTTTTTTTGTCTCAAGTTATCATCATAGAATCATAGAATCCCTACAGTGTGGAAGCAGGCCATTCGGCCCCCTCTGGTGCTTTGAGACAAAAATGATAGTTCAATAGTTACCAGTAGCTAGGCAACAGTAGGACAATATTGACACCCAGAAGAGGCAGGAGTCTCATTCATTCCCATCATCCAATACACTGCAAGTGTGTAACCAAGTCTTGCCCAATTCAGCTCCATGTAAAACCTCAGAATGTTTGCAATGAGAGCAGGAGGACATCAAGCAGTTGCTCAAGTCTGCACATCTTCCATCTTAACCTCATGCTTCTACCCAAGACCTAAGGATTTATCAATCCCAATATTGAATATATGTAATGACTATGTATGTATGAGGCAGAGAATTCCAAAGATTTCAAATGCTGCCACCAAAAAAGGTTCTGGGTAAGTATTTCCCACACTGAGTCACCTGATGTCAGCAGAAATCTCTTGCCTTGTTACTGAGCCTGCATTGGCCTCTCTGCTGGTTTTTACTGACACTAACCTGCCAGAATACAGTTCGTGCCCAGCATCTCCCTGGCTAGCTCCAAGCACACAGACAACTTGCCGAGATTCAAATGAGCACCAGCCACACCAAGAGTTTCCATCCTCAGGGGAAGTTCAGCAGGTGGACAATGAGCTCATTCTTTCTTCCACAACACCATCAGACATAGGAACAGGTGTAGGCCATTTGGCCCATCAAACCTGCTCCCTATTCAATGGGATCCTGGCAGATCTAACATTCCTCACATTCACAATCGTGCCCTTTTCCCATAACCTTCAATTCCTCAACTGATCAAGAATCTCTCTATCTCAGCCACAAATATACACAAGAACTCCTCTCCCAACACTCTCTCTGTGGTAAGGAGTTCCAAAGCGCTTTACCCTCTGAGAGAAGAAATTCCTCCTCCTCTCCGTCTGAAATTGGTGTCCCTTTATTCTGAGACTGTACCCTCTGGTCCTCGACTCTCCCCTGAGGGGGAAACACCCTCTCAGCATTGACCTTGTCGAGCTCCTTAAGAATCTGAAATGTTTTAATGAGATCACCTTTCATTCTTCTAAATTCCAGGGGAGTAGAATCTTAACCTGTTTAACCTTTGCTCGTGACAATCCCCCAATCCCACAGATCATCCTCGTGAACACAGCATCTGAGGAATGAGGTTATCGGTGGCCGACATTTCTGCCACCTCCAAACAGACCCCACCACCAGGGATATATTTCCCTCTCCACCCCTTTCCGCCTTCCGCAAAGACTGTTCCCTCCGTGACTACCTGGTCAGGTCCACGCCCCCCTACAACCCACCCTCCAATTCTGGCACTTTCTCCTGCCACAGCAGGAACTGTAAAGCATGCGCCCACACCTCCTCCCTCACCTCTATCTAAGGCCCTAAAGGAGCCTTCCACATCCATCAAAGTTTTACTTGCACATCCACTAATATCATTTATTGTATCCGTTGCTCCCGATGCGGTCTCCTCCACATTGGGGAGACTGGGCGCCTCCTAGCAGAGCGCTTTAGGGAACATCTCCGGGACACCCGCACCAATCAACCACACCGTCCTGTGGCCCAACATTTCAACTCCCCTTCCCACTCTGCCGAGGACATGGAGGTCCTGGGCCTCCTTCACTGCCGCTCCCTCACCACCAGACGCCTGGAGGAAGAACGCCTCATCTTCTGCCTCGGAACACTTCAACCCCAGGGCATCAATGTGGACTTCAACAATTTCCTCATTTCCCCTTTCCCCACCTCACCCTAGTTCTAAACTTCCAGCTCAGCACTGTCCCCATGACTTGTCCGGACTTGTCCTACCCGCCTATCTCCTTTTCCATCTACCCACTCCACCCTCTCCTCCCTGACCTATCACCTTCACCCCCTCCCCCACTCACCCATTGTACTCTATGCTACTCTCTCCCCACCCCCACCCTCCTCTAGCTTATCTCTCCATGCTTCAGGCTCACTGCCTTTATTCCTGATGAAGGGCTTTTGCCCGAAACGTCGATTTCGAAGCTACTTGGATGCTGCCTGAACTGCTGTGCTCTTCCAGCACCACTAATCCAGCAATCAGAGGTTGAATTTGAGTCTATAACTCAGTCCCAGATTCCTGCTGTACTCTCCAGCAGGAGAATTACAGCATCTGAAACTCTCAGTTAGGTTCAGGTCTGTCAGTTTCATCTGCCACTTGTCTGCCCATTCCATCAACATGTCTGTCCTTTAAACAGTCAACATTATCCTTCTCACCGTTCACAATGCAACTCCATTTCTGATATTCTACAAATTTTGGAATTGTGTCATGTACACTGAGAGGGCACAGTACAGAAACAGTGAAGTGAATATTTAAATACAGTAAGTCTGCAGTATGAGTAAAGTGGGTTCTTTCTAGATTATATGTTTTATTGAGAGATGTCTCTAATTAAACTTAAAATACAAGCCATAACTATTAATTTAACCTGGGGCAGTGTTTTGTAGAGGAATAAGACGGTGTTATTTTCTGGGTCTGTAGATTGTGAATGAGCAAAAATGGCCTTTAGTAGAGTGATATACTCTTCTTGTCAGATATGGGAGTTTAGTGAGAGGTTACGTGTTACTGAGGATTATATCTGCAATAAATGCCGTTGGTTGCAAATCCTATCAGATCAAATGGATCTGGTAGACAGTTAGAGGCTGTGAGCAATTTACAAGAGCAAGGGGATGTGATGGATGGCAGTTATAGGAAGGGGGAAAAATTGTAGATACAGTCACATAGATGGGTTAACTCCAGGAAGGGTGAGAGAGGTCGGCAGGTAGTGCAGGAATTTAGAACAGTGTGGTGCTGGAAAAGCACAGCAGGTCAGGCAGCATCTGAGGAGCAGGAAAATTGACGTTTCAGGCAAAAGCCCTTCATCAGAGAAGCTCCCTGCCTCATTCCTGATGAAGGGCTTTTGCCCGAAACATTGATTTTCCTGCTCCTCAAACGCTGCCTGACCTGCTGTGCTTTTCCAGCACCACTCTGATCTAAACTCTGGTTTCCAGCATCTGCAGTCCTCACTTTTGCCTAGGTAGTTCAGGAGTTTTCTGTGGCTATCCAGTTGAGTCTGAACTAATACCTTTTTGTAAGTTTCACACAACACCGTTGATCTTGTACTCTATGACCTTATTTTAATGAAATCCCGGATGTTGTTCGCTTTATTAACTGGTCTCACAATCTGCCACTTCATCAACTTATGAACATACACCCAGGTCCCTCAGATTCTGCACCCCTTTCAGAGATAGATTTTACATTTCATCTCCACATTCTTCCTCTTCAAGTGAACCTCTCTATTGCTCCTTATTGAACTTCATCTGCCACTTGTCTGCCCATTCCATCAACATGTCTGTGTCCTACAGTCAACATTATCCTTCTCACAGTTCACAACTCCGTTTCTGACTCTCTGCAAATTTTGGAATTGTGCCATGTACGCTGAGGTCTACTTTGTTGACATATATCGGGAAAAACAAAGGGTCACGCAAACATACAAATTAGGAGTAGGCCATTCGGCCCCTCGAGCCTGCTCTGCCATTCAATAGGATCATGGCTGATCTGAATTCTCCACATTCCTACCTACCTCAGATAATCATTTATCCTTTCGTTTATCAAACATTTATCTGCCTCTGCCTTAAAAATATTCAAAGATCTGCTTGCACTGCCTTTTGAGGAAGATAATTTCAAAGATTCATGACTCTCTGAGAAAGCAATGCCAGTTCAATCCATCAGCCATCTCCTTATTCTCTAGTCTCACTTTCTATTGGACAATGATCACTTGTTCATACTCTATAAAATATCTATATACCCTGTGCTTATATATTTCCAGATAATTTTCTCTTGTACTCAAATTTTTCATTCCTTACTATAAAGTCATTCATTGTTTTTTTCACATTAAGACCAATTTTCTGATCTGCCACATTTCTGCGCAATTGTATGTTTTTATTTAAAACTTGATATTAGCTTTAACTTTTCCAGTTATCTGCAGATGGAATGTTCACTGCTTGGAATTTTTCTTTCTTGTTGGAATGTATCTATTTTGTGTATTGTGAACTATCCTGTTAAATGTCTGCATTTTAAATCTCTATTGACTTCTCCCTTAACCTCATTTTCCCATTCACTTTAACCTGCACAGCTTTCATGTCCATATAACTTAAGTTTAAAATATCAGTGTTGAACTCTCTGTTCTTTTCTTCAAATTGAATATAAGATTCAATCATTTCATGATCAATGCTATCAAGGGGTCCTTCACTAAGTGATCAGAATTAATTTTTCCTCATTGCCCAATACCAGATCCAGAATTGCCTGTCCTCTGATTGGCTCTGGAATGGGCTGTTCTAAGAAACTATCCCTAAAACATTCTATGACAACCTATCTAGGTCTATCTGATTATTCCAGTCTAGATCTACATTAAAATCCCCACCATTATTGTCTTACTTACCCTAAAAGCTGCCATCATTTCTTCTTTATACTCTGTCCAGTACATAGGAGCCTGTACACCACACTGACAAGTGATTCCTTAACATATAATTTCTCATCTGTACCAAAACCTTTTGTACATTCTGATTTCCTAAATGTTGGTCATCCTTTTCTATTGTGCTAATGTCATCATTAATTAATCATCTTCATTAATGTCATCATGTCCATAAGGATCCTCACTGACTTTTACAGATGCACCACAGGAAACATTCTACCCCGTGCATTATGGCCTGGTACAGCAGCTGCTTTGCCCAGGACTATAAGAAACTACAGAAGGTGGTGTGCTCAGCCCAGACCATCACAGAAGCCAACCTCCTATCTCCATGGACTCCATTTGCACAGCTCAATGCCACAGAAAGGCTGCGAACATCAAACAAAAAGACCCCTCCCACCCCAGTAATGCTGTCCTACAACGTCTTCTTGCCAGGTCAAAGATACAGGACCTTCAACGCACCTACCTACAGGTTCACGAACACCTTTCCCACTGTTACTGGACTGCTGAATGATCCTCTCTAACTTCAAGCTAATGGTGATCTTGCTTTGTGCCCCTCCTGTGCAGCGATAACCCTGTATTCCACACTCTGTCTCAACATCGTATGATCTGTGTGTCCTTGTTTGCTATGATCTGTCTGTACTGCTCACAAAACAGAACTTTTCACTGTACTTATGCACACATGACAACAATAAAATCAAATAAATAAATATACTAATAAATAAATAATAAATAAATATACTGATAGAGCTACTGTGCACTTCCTCCTGTTTACATGCCCCCTGAATGTCACGGACCCTTCAATATCCAAGTCCCAACAGTCTGCAGCTATGTCTCTGAAATGGGTCTCAGATCCTCTTTCCTTCTGTTTGTTCCATCACCCAGTCAGTTTTGTTTCAAATTCAATCTGCATTCAGATACAGGGCCTTTCGTTCTGTCCTTTTATTAAGGTTGAAATCTCTTGCCTTTCCTGTTGATTCACTCTTACATTTGTACTTTCTGTCCACTCCTATCACAACATGTTTCTCATTTCCTTTAGAAGCACCTGTCTCTCATACCTAGTTTCTGGTCTTTTGTATATTTTGTATCTTTTTCAAATTTGACCCCTTACATTTACAACAAAAGCAGAAATTGCTGATGAAACTCAGCAGGTCTGGCAGCATCTGTGGGGAGAAGAGTCGCTGGACTCAAAACATTAACTCTGCTTTCTGCCCATAGATGTAGCCAGACCTGCTGAGTTTCTCCAGTAATTTCTTTTTTTTTTGGTTCGATCTCCAGTATCCACAGTTCTTTGTTTCCTTTTAGGGTGTAACATTCTCCAGTGTTGTAGACCCACCCTCATTCTAAGGAAGACTGGTTCATACCTTCCCAATGTCCACTCCCACTCTCCTCAGCTTCCTTGCAGCTTTAATACAGAAATTGACATCCATTTCTAACTGTCCAGTTTGAAATTGCTTTGGGTTTGATCTCCTCTCCTTTAGCTCAGTTGGCTGGACAGCTGGTTTGCGATGCGTGGGTTCAATTGTTTTTGTTCGCTTATGGAAAAGGGTATGTCTCTGGCTGGGTCAGCCTTTAATGTCGGTCACTAACTGACCTGAAGGCAGTTAAGAGTCAACCAGGTTGCTATGGGTCTGGAGTTCTATGTGGGACTGACTGGGTAAGGATGGCAGATTTCCTTCCCTGAAGGATTCTTTCACATGTAAATCCCAAAACCTTTTTGAAATTACATTCTCAAGTGAATTTTAACAATTGGTGTCATTTTGGCCCAGATAATGTATTGAAGGTGTGAGCTTCCCTGTGTGAGACTGTCTGTGCCACAATGGTCAGACTGATTCTAATCTAAAAATCGGATTTACAGAATCTTACATTGATTCATGCAGTTTTTGAGCAAAGTAAAATGTAATTCTGCATAACAGATTCACCTCCACAAACTTATATATGTATGTGTGCATGTGGGTGTGTGTGGTGGGGTGGGGGAGGACACTTGAACCTGACATGGTCACTCTAAAAGATGAGAGACGTAACAAACAATCCAGGTCTTTTTCAATATATAATTTCAGTTACATCAGACTGTAAACTTTAGCTATAAACTCTGTGTCTGGCAATCTTATACTCCACAACCACCTGATGAAGGAACAGCACTCCGAAAGCTAGTGCTTCCAAATAGACCTGTTGGAATATAAAGTGGTGTTGTGTGATTTTTAACTTTGTACACCCCAGTCCAACACTGGCACCTCAAATCATGACAACCACTGGGCCAGTTTTTTAACTGCAGAGTTCTATGGATTTCAAATTTCACCATCTGCCACAGTGGGATTCAAACCTATGATCCCAGAGAATCTGCCTTAGACTCTAAAACCAGCCCTAGTGACAATATCACTAGGCAGCTGATTCCCCACATCCCACACCAGCTGGGGTTACCATGAAGGACTCTCCTTCTCAATCTCACCCTGAGGTGGTGACTCACAGTTTAAACTGTGAGTTTAAATCATCCCTCGCTCTCTAGTCAGAGAGTGGCCTGATACTCCTCTGGGACTATGGCAACTTCACCTTCTCCTTTGCGTCCTTTTGGTGACTATTTCTTGGAAACAATTAAAAAAAAGAAAAAAATGTACATTTACCCAGTGCTCTTCATGTTCCCAGGATGCGCCAAAGTGCTTCATCACTAACTAAGTATTTGTGAAGTTAAGTCAGTGCTGGAATGAAGCAAAGGAAATGTTGGATCCATTAAGCTGGCTCTCTGGCCCATTACTTTTCAGGACATGTCAGTTAATGTTCCCCTGTCCAGACTTTGGAAAAAGTAGCAGCATCTAAAAAATTAGCTCATCTGCTGGACATACTCCAAAGCAATTTTGATCCTACCAGCACTCACCAGACCAAATGATAGGAAATGGTCTTGGAATTCACACATAAACGGGGGTTACCATTAAAGCATGGACAGGGACTAGCTAGACCATGGAGAGATCGAAGGGAGAGTGAATCAGATGTGCACACAGCCACCATACACACTGTTGGGTCAGATGGAAGTATGGACATAAATGAGAAGAGGGTTTAATCACAGACAGCCAGATGCATGCACACACACACACACACAATAACGAGGACACAGACAGACACAGATGAGTGAGCAAGCAGTGCATTCTTGCTGTATTTGCCAAAGGAAAGAATTTGCTGCAAACTTCATTTCATGTTATTTATAATAAGAAATCTGAAGTCTGGAAAAGGGAAGTGTCTTGTAAAACGATACTAGCCAGCGCATGGTGTGGGAGATGAAGTTGTGGGAAATTATTGAATCAAATCTATCATATTGTACAGTACTCATCCTCGGGGCACACAGTGCTATCTGTCAAAGCCACTACATTACCGTGTCCCTTTTGCTGATCTCAGTACAGTGTTACTGCAGGCAATAAGTTCTCACTTCTCATAAACACATTAGCCTATTCAGGAGCCAATGACACTAAAGTAATGTAACCCTTTCCTAGCCACTGTCTACCTTGCTGCAGTTTTAATGAAGCCACCAACTGCCCAGTTCAAAGCCAGACTCAGTGTGGAACATAGAACATAGAACAGTACAGTACAGGCCCTTCGGCCCTCAATATTGTGCAGGGCTTTTATCCTACTCTAAGATCAGACTAACTTACATACCCTTCATTGTACTATCTACCATGTGCATATCCAAGAGTCACTTAGATGTCCTTAATGTATCTGACTCTACTACCACTGCTGACAGTGCATTCCACACACTCACCACTCTCTGTGTAAACAACCTCCCTCTGACATCTCCCCTAAATCTTCCTCCAATCACCTTAAAATTATGCCCCTTCACGATAGCCATTTCTGCCCTGGGGAAAACATCTCTGGCTGTCCACTCTATCAATGCTTCTCATTGTCGTGTACACCTCTATCAAGTCACTTCTCATCCTTTTTTTGTTCCAATGAGAAAAGCCCTAGCTCCCTCAATCTTTCTTCATACCCTCCAGTCTGGGCAGCATCCTGGGAAATCTCCTCTGCACCCCCCTCTACAACTTCCACATCCTTCCTATAATGGGGTGACTAGAACTGAACGCAATATTCTAAGTGTGGTTTAACCAGGGCTCTATAGAGCTGCAGAATAACTTCACAGCTCTTAAACTCAATCCCCCTGCTAATAAAAGCCAACACATCATATGCCTTCTTAACAACCCTATCAACTTGGGTGGCAACTTTGAGGGATCTATGGTAGTGGACTCCAAGATCCCTCTGTTCCTCCAAACTGCCAAACATCCTGACAGCCAGGTTTCCCTGTATTCCATGTTCTTATTTTCTGAATGACCCTAACATGGGGAACCTTATCAAATGCCTTGCAAAAATCCATGTACACCACATCCACTGCTCTAAGTTCATCAACGTGATTTGTCACATCCTCAAAGAGTTCAAGAAGGCTTGTGTGGCATGACCTGCCCCTCACAAAGGTACCATCCGAGGAGCAGTAAAATCGACGTTTTGGGCAAATGCCCTTCATCAGGAATAGAGGCAGAGAGCCTGAAGGGTGGAGAGATAAATGAGAGGGGGGGGGGTGGGGAGAAAGTAGCATAGAGTACAATAGGTGAGTGGGGGAAGGGATGAAAGTGATAGGTCGGGGGAGGGTGGAGTGGATCGGTGGAAAAGAAGATAGGCAGGTAGGACAGGTCATGGGGACAGTGCTGAGCTGGAAGTTTGGAACTAGGGTGAGGTGGGCGAAGGGAAGATGAAGAAACTGTTGAAGTCCACATTGATGCTCTGGGGTTGAAGTGTTCCAAGGCGGAAGATGAGGACATGGTTGAAGAGCTTCAAGGCAGAGGAAATGACCTGGGAGTTGCAGTGGGAGAGGGACTCCCTGAGATTCTTGTAGAGAGAGGAGGAAAACTTCTTCAAGGCAGGCATCCTTGCAAGAGGATTCACAGTAGAGTTAAAATCAACAAGGTAAAAACAATGACTGCAGATGCTGGAAACCAGAGTGGACTTCAACAGTTTCCTCATCTCTACTTCTCCCACCTCACCTCAGTTCCAAACTTCCAGCTCAGCACTGTCCCCATGACTTGTCCTACCTGTCTATCTTCTTTTCCATCTATCCACTCCACCGTACCCCCCAACCCCTGACCTATCACCTTCATCCCCTCCCCCACTCACCTATTGTACTCTATGCTACTTTCTCCCCACCCCCACCCTCCTCTCATTTATCTCTCAACCCTCAGGCTCTCTGCCTGTATTCCTGATGAAGGACATTTGCCCGAAACGTCGATTATTCCTGCACCTCTGATGCTGCCCAAACTGCTGTGCTCTTCCAGCACCTCTAATCCAGACTCTGGTTTCCAGCATCTGCAGTCATTGTTTTTACCTTCCCCTCACAAAGCCATGCTGATTATCTCTAACCAAACTATGGTTTTCCAAGTAATCATAAGTCCTGTCTCTCAGAATCCTTTCCAATACTTCATCCACCACAGACGTAAGACTGACTGGTCTGAAATTTCCAGGTTTATTCCTATTCCTTATCTTGATCAAAGGAAAAACATTTGTCACCCTCCAATCATCTGGCACTACTCCAGCGAGGACACAAAGATCATTGCTAAAGGCACAGAAATCTCTTCCCTCGTTTCCTGTAGTAACTTTGGGTATATCCCGTCTGGTTCAGGGGACTTATCTATCCCTAAGTTTTTTTAAAATTTTCAGCACATTCTCCATCTTAACATCAACCAGTTCTAGCATATCAGCCTGTTTCATGTTGTCCTCAGAAACATCAAAGTCCCTCTCAGTAGTGAATACTAAAGCAAATTATTCATTAAGGATCTCCCCTACCTCCTCCAACTCCAGGCGCCAGTTCCCTCCACGACCCCTGATTGGCCCTACCCTCACTCTGACCAAACTCTTGTTCCTCACATATGTGCAAAATGCCTTAGAGTTTTCCTTAATCCTACCCGCTAAAACCTTTTCATGCCTCCTTCTAGCTCTCCTAAGTCCATTCTTAAGTTCCTTCCTGGCTACCTTGTAACCCTCTAAAGCCCTGTCTGATCCTCGCCTCCTCAACCTTAAGTAAGCTTCCTTCTTCCTCTTGACTAGATGTTCCATATCTCTTGTCACCCAAGGTTCCTTCACCCTACCATCCCTTCCTTCCCTTAGCGGGAATGTCCAGCACTATCTGCAAGTGCTCCCTAAACAAACGCCACATTTCTGCCGTGCATTTCCCCGAGAACATCTGTTCCCAATTTATTCAGTCCAGTTCCTGCTGAATAGCATTGTAATTCCCCCTTCCCCCAATTAAATCCTTTTCCATACAGTCTGCTGCTATCCCTCTCTGTGAGTAGAGTGAAGGTCAGGAAGCTGTGATCAGTATCACCAAAGTACTCTCCCACTGAGAGATCTGACATCTGGCATGGTCGTTGCCAAGTACCAAATCCAATATGGCCTCCCCTCTAGTCGGCCTATCCACATATTGAGTCAGCAATCCTTCCTGGACACACCTGACAAAATCTGCTCCATCCAAAATATTTGAACTAAGGAGATTCCAAACAATATTAGGGAAGTTGAAGTCACCCATGACAACAACCCTGTTACTTCTGCACCTTTTCAAAATCTGCCTCCTATTCTGCTCCTCCATGTCTCTGTTGTTATTGGGGGGTCTGTAGAGAACTCCCAGTAAAGTGACTGCTCCTTTCTTGTTTCTCCACCCATACCGACTCTGTAGACAAACCCTCTTCAATGACATCCCTTTCTGCAGCTGTGATACTATCCCTGATTAGCAATGTCACTCCTCCCCCTCTTTTACCACCCTCACCCCCCATTCCTTTTGAAACTCTGGAACATGCAACAACCATTCCTGCCCCTGTCATATCCAAGTCTCCATAATGGCCACAACATCACAGTTCCAAGTACTGATCCATGCTCTAAATTCATCACCCTTATTCCTGATACTTCTTGCATTAAAATAGACACACTTCAACCCATCACACTGACTGCACCTTTGCCCGATCAAGTGCCTTTCCCTCCTCACAGACTCCCTGCACACTGTATCTACCGACTTCATCTTCTGATCCATAGCTCAGGTTCCTAATCCCCCCCCACACACCCTGCCATCTAGTTTAAACTTTCCTGAAGAGCTGTAGCAAACCTCCTGCCCAGGATATTGATGCCCCTCCAGTTCAGGTGCAACCTGCCCTTCTTGTACAGGCCCCATGTTCCCCAGAAGGTCTCCCATAGATCCACATATCTAAAGCTCTCCCTCCTACACCAGTTCATCTGCACTTGATCTCCGTTCCTAGCCCGTGACATCAGTAACAATCCTAAGACTACTACTCTGCTTGTCCTGCCTTCTAGCTTCCAACCTAACTCCCAATATTCTCTTTTCAGCTCCTCCTCCCTTTCCATACCTATGTCATTGGTACTGATGTGTACCACGACTTCTGGCTGCTCTCCCTCCCCCTTAAGAATCCTGTAGACTCGATCCGAGACACCCCGACCCTGGCACCCAGGAGGCAACATACCATCCAGGAGTCTTGCTCACAATCACAGAATCTCCTGGCTGTTCCTCTAACTATTGAATTTCCTATCACTATTGCTCTCCTATTCTCTCCCCTTCCCTTCTGAGCCACAGAGCCAGGCTCAGTATCAGGGACCTGGCTGCTTGGCGTTTTGTGAAAGGGAGGTAGTGAGAGTCCCAGGTTTTGGAGTCTGTGTTTGTTCTGTGTTTCTTCATTGAACTCTTGGATGACTGCACCCTGACAGGACGTGGGAATAAATGCAAACACAGAGTTATCTGTTGCCCAATTTTAAGAGAAATTTAGTTTGATGTCTCAGGGCATTGAGCATAGTAGGTCAGAGAATATCCTCTCTCCCTACAAATGTGTGCTGCCTTTGCTGTTTCTCTTCATCCTCCTCTGCTTCTAACCTTTTTGCTCCTCTCTCTGTCCCCTTCCACTTTTTCTCTCTTTTTAAAATTTTGCCATGGGATGTGGGTGTCGCTGTGTGGGCCCAGCATTTATTGCCTGTCCCTAGTTGCCCCTTGAGAAGGTGGGGGTGAGCTGCCTTCTTGAACTGCTGCTGTCCATGTGCTGTAGGTTGACCCACAATGTCCTTAGGGAGGGAATTGCCTTTCTCATCCAGGTCACCACTTCAACTCCAATGTCACTTATCTCAGCAGTAACCAACCAATCTAACCTTCAAACTTCTAATCACCTTCATCATGAGCCGGTGATGAACAACAGGAGCTCCCACATCTTCAAACCAAAGCAAAATCTTCCACGTGTGGGAAACATGCAATCTGAAGGTGTTGGAGAAACTCAGCAGGTCCAGTCACATCTGTGGAGAAAGCAACAGTTAACATTTTGAATCCAGTGACCCTTCATCACAACTTCAGAAGAACCATATTTGACTCAAAATATTAACTCTGTTTCTCCCTTTGTAGACCTGATGAGTTTTTCCAGTTTTCTGTTTCCCTCACCTTCACCTGTCTTCCTTCAGGCTTCCTCCCTCTCAAATGTGCTTGCTTCTTTATTAAAATTTGAAGATTTCTTTGTTCTCAAGAAGGAGTACATGTTTTATTGTCACTGTCCTCTCCCTCACCCTCTGTCTCACTGGTGTCAGTAACTATGACAGTTATCCTGAATAACTGAAGGGAAACAGGAGTGAGGAAATTGGCCAGCTGCAGATTGAGCAGCAGGAAAATCGATGTTTTGGGCAAAAGCCCTTCATCAGGAAGCCCTTTACCAGCACCACTCTGAGCTTGACTGTAATCTCCAAAATCTGCAGTACCCACTTCTGTCCAGCTTCAGGTTTTGAATTTTCAAACTTCAACTCACATTACCATGAACAAAGATACACTCTTTCTCTCTTTAACTACCTTCTGAAGACTGTAGAACATAAAATAAAGTAGGAGCACATTACTGCAGCTGCTGGAATCTGAACTGAAAATAACAAATGCTGGAGATCACAGCTGGTCAGGCAGCATCCATGGAGAGAGAGCAAGCTAATGTTTCGAGTCTAGACGACTCTTCAGAGTTCAGATTTGTCATAGAGTCATAGAGTCATAGAGATGTTCAGCACGGAAACAGACCCTTCAGTCTAACTCATCCATGCTAACCAGATATCCCAACCCAATCTAGTCCCACCTGCCAGCACCCGGCCCATATCCCTCCAAACCCTTCCTATTCATATACCCATCCAGATGCCTCTTAAATATTGCAATTGTACCAACCTCCACCACATCCTCTGGCAGCTCATTCCATACACGGACCACCCTCTGTCTGAAAAGGTTGCCCCTTAGGTCTCTTTTATATCTTTCCCCTCTCACCCTAAACCTATGCCCTCTAGTTCTGGACTCCCTGACCCCAGGGAAAAGACTTTGTCTATTTAGCCTGTCCATGCCCCTCATAATTTTGTAAACCTCTATAAGGTCACCCCTCAGCCTCCGACCCTCCAGGGAAAATTGCCCCAGCCTGTTCAGCCTCTCCCTGTAGCTCAGATCCTCCAACCCTGGCAACATCCTTGCAAATCTTTTCTGAACCCTTTCAAGTTTCAGAACATCTTTCCGATAGGAAGGAGACCAGAATTGCACGCAATATTCCAACAGTGGCCTAACCAATATCCTGTACAGCCACAACATGACCTCCCAACTCCTGTACTCAATACACTGACCAATAAAGGAAAGCATACCAAGCACCACCTTCACTATCCTATCTACCTGTGACTCCACTTTCAAGGAACTATTGATTTTGAGTGTGAGCAGCAGCTAAGGTAAGACTGTTTGTTTTAAAAGTACTTACCGGTAGCGGGCAGCGGTGTTTTTTTTTCACTCTCTCTTCACAGAAAGAGCGGGAGCAGTAGGGGGAAGTGACGACGACCAGAGAGGCAGCCGGGACCCGGAAGCAGGTAGAGCGTAAGCTTACCTGGGTAGGTTTGTTTCCCCTTTAAAAGCGCGCAGCTGAAGAACCCGAGGCACTACGGAGGTAGTGCCTCCCACCCGCCCTCCTCCTCTAACCTAATAATAAGATCCGTTGTGGTAAGTAGGTAAGTGCTGAATTTTGCTTGTTGTATTCTTTAGACCCAGTTTTGTTTTAAAATAAAGGTTAGCTTTAGAGGGATGGCAGCGAAGGCAGTGCAATGTTCCTCCTGCAACATGTATGAGGTGAGGGATGCCATGGACGTCCCTGCTGATTACACTTGCAGGAAGTGCACCCATCTCCAGCTCCTCCAAGACCGTGTTAGGGAACTGGAGCTGGAGTTGGATGAACTTCGGATCATTCGGGAGGCAGAGGGGGTCATAGATCGGAGCTATAGGGAAGTAGTAACTCCAAAGATTGCAGATAGATGGGTGACAGTGAGGGGGACTGGGAGGAAGCAGCCAGTGCAGGGACCCCCTGCGGCCGTTCCCCTCAAGAACAAGTATACCGTTTTGGATACTTGTGGGGGGGACGACTTACCAGGGGTAAGTGACGGGGCTCAGGCCTCTGGCACGGAGCCTGTCCCCACTACTCAGAAGGGAAGGGTGGAGAAGAGCAGAGCAATAATAATTGGGGACTCGATAGTTCGGGGCACAGATAGGCAGTTTTGTGGGAACGAGAGAGACTCACGTTTGGTATGTTGCCTCCCAGGTGCAAGGGTACGTGATGTCTCTGATCGTGTTTTCCGGGTCCTTAAGGGGGAGGGGGAGCAGCCTGAGTTAGAACGAACAGAGTTGTTGTCTCTGGTTTGTTACTCATGCCACGTGATAGAGAGTCGAGGAATAGGGAGAGAGAACAGTTAAATACGTGGCTACAGGGATGGTGCAGGAGGGAGGGATTCCAGTATCTGGATAACTGGGGTTCTTTCTGGGGAAGGTGGGACCTCTATAAACAGGATGGTCTGCACCTGAACCTGAGGGGCACCAGTATCCTTGGGGGGAGGTTTGCTAGTGCTCTTTGGGAGGGTTTAAACTAACTCTGCAGGGGCATGGGAACCTAGACTGTAGCTTTAGGGTGCAGGACCTGGGGTGTAGGGAGATTTGGAATATGGCATCAATCTTAAAGGAGGGTGCCTGTAAACAGAAGAGTGGCTTGAAGTGTGTGTACTTTAATGCCAGAAGTATACGAAATAAGGTAGGTGAACTCGCAGCGTGGGTTGGTACCTGGGACTTCGATGTTGTGGCTATTACGGAGACATGGCTAGATCAGGGACAGGATTGGCTGTTGCAGGTTCCAGGGTTTAAATGTTTTAGTAGGGTCAGAGGTGGGGGTAAAAGAGGGGGGGGTGTGGCTTTGCTTGTCAAAGTTAGTATTACAGCGGTGGAAAGGAAGATGGACGAAGATTTGCCATCTGAGGTAGTTTGGGTTGAGGTTAGGAATAGGAGAGGTGAGGTCACCCTGTTAGGAGTCTTTTACAGGCCTCCTAATAGTCCTAGAATCGTTGAAGAAAGGATTGTGAAGATGATTCAGGAGAAGAGTGACAGTAATAGGGTGATTGTTATGGGAGACTTTAACTTTCCTGATATTGATTGGGAAAGCTATAGCTCAAGTTCGTCAGATGGGTCAGTGTTTGTGCAATGTGTGCAGGAGAGTTTCCTGACACAATATGTAGATAAGCCAACAAGAGGTGAGGCCATACTGGATTTGGTTCTGGGTAACGAACCAGGCCAGGTATTAGAACTAGAGGTAGGTGAGCACTTTGGGGACAGTGACCACAATTCGGTGATTTTTACTCTAGTGATGGAGAGGGATAAGTGTGTACTGCAGGGTAAGAGTTATAGCTGGGGGCAGGGAAATTATGATGCGTTGAGGCATGATTTAGGATGTGTGGATTGGAAAAGTAGATTCCAAGGCAAGAGCGTAATTGATATGTGGAACTTGTTCAAGGAGCAACTATTGAGTGTCCTTGATAAGTACGTACCTATCAGGCAGGGAGGAAAGGGTCGTGTGAGGGAGCCGTGGTTTAATAAGGAATTGGAATCCCTTGTTAAATGGAAGAGGGCGGCCTTTGTAAAGATGAGGCGTGAAGGTTCAATAGGGGCGATTGAGAGTTATAAGGTAGCCCGGAAGGACCTGAAGAGAGAGCTAAGAGCAGCAAGGAGGGGACATGAAAGGTCCTTAGTTGGTAGGATTAGGGAAAACCCTAAGGCTTTCTATAGGTATGTTAGGAATAAAAGAATGACTAGGGTAGGAATAGGTCCAATCAAGGATAGTAATGGGAAGTTGCGTGTGGAGGCTGAAGAGATTGGGGAGGCACTGAATGAATACTTTTCGTCAGTATTCACTCAGGAACAGGACATTGTTGTCGATATGAATACTGAGGCACGAATAAGTAGAATGGATGGCTTTGAGATATGTAGAGAAGAGGTGTTGGAAATTCTGACAAGGGTGAAAATAGATAAGTCCCCTGGGCCTGATGGCATTTATCCTAGGATTCTCTGGGAAGCAAGGGAGGAGATTGCAGAACCATTGGCCTTGAGTTTTGTGTCCTCTTTGTCTACAGGAGTAGTGCCAGAGGACTGGAGGCTAGCAAACGTGGTTCCCTTGTTCAAGAAGGGGAGTAGGGATAATCCTAGTAACTATAGGCCAGTGAGTCTCACTTCTGTTGTGGGCAAAGTCTTAGAGAGAATTGTAAGGGATAGGATTTATGCACATCTGGATAAGAATAATGTGATCAAGGATAGTCAGCATGGTTTTGTGAAGGGCAGGTCGTGCCTCACAAACCTTATTGAATTCTTTGAGAAGGTGACTAAGGAGGTAGATGAGGGGAAAGCGGTAGATGTGGTATATATGGATTTTAGTAAGGCGTTTGATAAGGTCCCCCATGGTAGGCTACTGCAGAAAATACAGAGATATGGCATTGAGGGTGAGTTGGAGGTTTGGATTAGGAATTGGCTGGCTGGAAGAAGACAGAGGGTAGTAGTTAATGGCAAAGGTTCATCTTGGAGTGCCGTCACTAGCGGTGTTCCGCAAGGATCTGTTTTGGGACCATTGCTGTTTGTCATTTTTATAAATGACCTGGAGGAAGGGTTAGAAGGTTGGGTGAGCAAGTTTGCGGATGATACGAAAGTCAGAGGAGTTGTAGACAGTGAGGAAGGATGTGGCAGGTTACAGCGGGATATAGAGAAGCTGCAGAGCTGGGCAGAAAGGTGGCAAATGGAGTTCAATGTAGCTAAGTGTGAGGTGATTCACTTTGGTAAGAGTAACAAAAAGATGGGGTACTGGGCTAATGGTCGGATACTTGGTAGTGTGGAAGAGCAGAGGGATCTTGGTGTCCATGTACACAGATCTCTGAAAGTTGCCACCCAGGTAAATAGTGCAGTGAAGAAGGCATATGGCGTACTGGCTTTTATTGGTAGAGGAATTGAGTTCCGGAGTCCTGAGGTCATGCTGCAGTTGTATAAGACTCTGGTGCGGCCGCATCTGGAATATTGTGTGCAGTTTTGGTCGCCATACTATAGGAAGGATGTGGAGGCACAGGAACGGGTGCAGAGGAAGTTTACCAGGATGTTGCCTGGTATGGTAGGAAGATCCTATGAGGAAAGGCTGAGGCACTTGGGGTTGTTTTCATTGGAGAAAAGAAGGTTTAGGGGTGACTTGATAGAGGTGTACAAGATGATTAGGGGGTTAGATAGGGTTGACAGTGAGAACCTTTTTCCTCGTATGGAGTCAGCTATTACAAGGGGGCATAGCTTTAAATTAAGGGGGGGTAGATATAGGACTGATGTTAGGGGTAGGTTCTTCACTCAGCGAGTCGTAAGTTCATGGAATGCCCTGCCAGTAGCAGTGGTGGACTCTCCCTCTTTATGGGTATTTAAGCGGGCATTGGATAGGTATATGGAGGATATTGGGTTAGTGTAGGTTAGGTGGGCTTTGATCGGCGCAACATCGAGGGCCGAAGGGCCTGTACTGCGCTGTATTCTTCTATGTTCTATGAACCTGCACTCCAAGGACTCTTTGTTCAGCAACACTCTCTAGGACCTTATCATTAAGTGTATAAGTCCTGCTAAGATTTGCTTTGATGCACTGCCATATCTCTGTGAGGAATGCCCACCCTGAAGAAAGTTTGCTCTTCCAGCACTGAAGAAGAGTCATCTCGACTAGAAACATTAGTTTGCCTTCTTGTCACCGATGTTGCCTGACCCATTGTGATTTCCAGCACTTTCTGTCTTTAGCCCACAGAACAATGTGGGACTAATTTAGTTTGGGAATATGGGTCAGCATGGACAAGTTGGGCTGAAGGGTCTGTTTCCGCCATGTATGACTCTATGACTATAATAGCTACAAAATGTATGCATCTCTCTCATTTTCTTCAATGATATGTACAAAGCCTCTTGCTTTTTTAAACACACATATTCATAAATTTTCCTCTAAATCTAAAGTAATTATGAGGAAAGCAGCTGAATAAAATGCACTGGAAGAGAATGAAAGATCTTCCATGGATATCAGTGACCATGTGTTCAGATGTAACCTGCGAAACTTGGTTTAATTACATGTTAGTCATCGATGAAGCTGACTTCAACACATTCAGAACTCTCTGCTGTTTATTTTAAGGTAGATTCCAAAAGGTGTGAGCTATCCATTTGTCCAGCTTACTGTTCAAATGGAATGATGTGAAATGAGAATATCAGACAGTCAGATCAGCAGGATGTGCCTTTCTGGGTTATAACACATCGATATATGATTCCTGTCAAACCCAGTTCAGAGAGAAGCACTCAATCCTCATGGAAAAGTGTGACTCTTGTGGCTTGGAAATAACTAATTCTGTAAACAGTTTTGCCCTTGATCGGATAAAATGAGCTCTTTATTCACTGGAATGTGCTGTTGTTTGTGAAGAGTGGAATTTATTGTATTATTCATGAGTTCACATAGCCATTTCAAGGCTATTCAGAGGCTTTATGATGGTGTACTGTCATTTTAAATGCTCGATGGAGCATGTTTATAGCATTGTGCTCATGGCAAATATCCCAGTAATGTTATCAGCTTATCAAAACAAGTATTGGAAAGTTCAAGTTTCCCTGGCTGGTGATTAAAATATGTTTAGTTTAATGACGGGAGCACGACACAACCTGTGGGAAATATTGGACCGATTGATAAAAGGAAATTGTGATTGTACAAATGTAAGTGTATCATCCCTGCTCCTCATCACTATAGAGTCACACTATGCAGTTCCCATTCTGACCCTCTACACTATCCAGTGATTCTGACTGCAATGTGTATTCTGTGAGGGCCGGATTTCTCTCTGGCTAATCAGCGGGAATAAACGGATGATCCCTCGAGATCAAATGAGTAACCAACACCACCGTCTAGCCTCAAACTGAAAGAGGTCCCCTTAGAAAAGGAGATGAACACATGGATGGTCAGTGCCCAGCAGGAACTCAGCAGCCTGCGCAAGAGAGAGAATCAAAGGGAAAATAAATCCAATCTGAATCAATCAGTTTTCTCCAGTGCTTTCACCATAATTGTACCTGAGCACTGAACCAATCAGAGTTGGCTCTACTAACAATCTATTACCATTGCTACCCGAGCTGCAGCACAGAGTATAGGATTCACTAGTCCCATACAAAGGGGCCAAAGTGCCTTTTGACATCAGGCCGTGGAGGAGGCTCGTGATCTGTATTTATACTCTCTGTCAAAGTATAATCATAGAGTTGAACAGCATTGACACAGACCCTTCAGTCCAACTCATCCATGCCAACCAGATAACCAAAATTAATCTAATCCCACCTGCCAGCACTTGGCCCATATCCCTCCAAACCCTTCCTATTCATATACCCATCCAAATGCCTTTTAAATGCTGTAATTGTACCAGCCACCACTTCCTCTGGCAGCTCATTCCATACACGCACCACCCTCTCCGTGAAAAAGTTGTCCCTTAGGTCCCTTTAAGATCTTTCCCCACTCACCCTAAACTTATGCCCTCTAGTTATGGACTTCCCAACCCAAGGGAACAACTTTGGCTATTTACCCTATCCATGCCCCTCATGATTTTATAAACCTCTGTAAAAACATAAGAACTAGGAGCAGGAGTGTGCTGCCTGGCCCCTCAAACCTACTCCACTGTTCAATAAGATCATGGCTGAGCTTTTCAGGGTCTCAGCTCCACCTACCTACACTCTCACCATGTCCCCTAATTCCATTACAGTTCAAAACATTATCTGTCTTAACTGTAAAAACATTTACTGAGGAAGCCTCAACCACTTCACTGGGCAGGGAATTCCACAGATTCAAAACCCTCTGGGTGAAGATGTTCCTTCTCAATTCAGTCCTAAATCTGCTTCCTCTAACCTTGAGGCTGTGTTCTCAGTGAAAGATCCTCTCTCTACTTCTATCTTCGCTATTTGCTTCATTATTTTATATGTTTCTATAATATCCCCCCTCATTCTTCAAAATTCCAATGAATATAATCCCTATCTATTCAGTCTCTCCTCATAAGCCAACCCCATCAATTCCAGAATCAACCTAGTGAACCTCCTTTGCACCCCCTGTAGTGCCACTAATCCTTTCTCAAGTAAGGAGACCAAAACTACATACAGTACTCCAGGTGTGGCCTCACCAATACACTGTGCAGCTGCAACATAACCTCCCTGCTTTTAATCTTGACCCCTTTAGCAGTGAAGAACAAAATTCCATTTGCCTTCCTAATTACTTGTTATATCTGCAGACCAATCTTCTGTGAGTCATGCACAAGGACACCCAGGTCCCTCTGCATTGCAGCATGCTGCAACTTTTTATCATTCAAGTAATAATTCTTTTTACTGTTACTCCTACCAAAATGAATGACTTCACATTTATTAACTTTGTATCCCATCTGCCAGACCTTTGCCCACTCAAAGTATCTATGTTTTTCTACAAAGTTTCTGAGTCCTCTGCACACTTTGCTGTGCCATTCATCTTTGTGTCATCTGCAGAAGTTTGACACACTACATGTGGTCCCCAACTCCAAATCATCCATATAAACTGTGTCTAGTTGCAGTCCTAACACTGATCCCTGAGGCACACCACTAGTTACTGATTGCTAGCCAGAATAGCACTCCTATATCTCCACTCTTCCTGTTAGTCAGCCAATCCTCTCTCTATGCTAATACTTTACCCGTAACACTGTGCATCTTTATCTCATGCAGCAACCTTGTCAAATGCCTTTTGGAAATCTAGGTACACCACATCCACTGGGTTCCTGTTGCCCACCGTGCCTGTAATGTCTTCATAGAATTCCCGAAGATTTGTTCAGCATGACCTGCCCTCCATGAACCCATGATGGGTCTGCCCGAAGGGACAATTTCTATCGAGGTGCCTTGGTATTTCTTCCTTGATAATAGACTCAAGCATCGTCCCCATTAAAAAGGTTAAGCTAACTGGATATAATTCCCCATCTTTTGTCTACTTCCCCTTTTAAACAAAGGCATTGCATTTGCTGTTTTCCAGTCTGCTGGAACATGCCCAGAGTCCAGTGAATTTTGGAAATTTACCACCAGTGCACTTGCTATTTCTCCTGCCATTTCTTTAGTACCCTGGGATGCATTCCATCAGGGCCAAGAGACTTGTCTATCTTAGCTCCATTAGCTTGCCCAATATTACCTCTTCCTTAATAATGATTGTTTCCAGGTCCTCACCTCCCTTTGTCTCCTTGTCAATTACTGGCATGTTACTCGTGTTCTCCACTGTGAAGACCTATACAAAGTACTTGTTCAATGCCTCAGCCATTTCCTCATATCCCATGACTAACTGCCCCTTCTCATCCTCTAAAGGACCAATGTTGACTTTAACCACTCTTTTTTTGTTTTATATATTTATAGAAACTTTTGCTATCTGTTTTTATATTCTGTGCTAGTTTTTTCTCATGTTCTATCTTACTTTTCTTTCTAGCTCTTTTTGGGACTTTATGTTGACCTTTAAAGCTTTCCCAATCTTCTAGTTTCCAGTTAGAAGGGTCACCCCTCAGCATCCGACATTCCAGGGAAAATAGCCCCAGCCTCTTCCCCCATACCTCCAAACCCTCCAACCCTGGCAACATCCTTGAAAATCTTTTCTGAACCCTTCGAGGTTCCACAACATCCTTCCAATAGCAGTAAATGTAAGAATTCACGATCAATGGAAGAGGTTACACATCTCACACTGCAGTGCAGTTGTAATTAGAGTCATAGTGTTATAGAGTCATAGAGACGTACAGCATGGAAACAGACCCTTCAGTCCAACTTGTCCATGCTGACCAGATATCCTAACTTAATCTATTCCCATTTGCCAGCACTTGGCCCATATCCCTCTAAACCCCTTCCTATTCATATATCCCTCCAGATGCCTTTTAAATGTTGTAATTGAACCAGCCTCCACCATTTCCTCTAGTTAGAGACAAAAAACTGCAGGTGCTGGAATCCAAGGTAGACAAGCAAGAGACTGGAAGAACTCAGCAAGCCAGGCAGCATCAGGAGGTGGAGAAGTCAATGTTTTGGGTATAACCCTTCATAAGGACTCTGAGGGTCCTGAAGAAAGGTTATACCCGAAACATCGACTTCTCCACCTCCTGATGCTGCCTGGCTTGCTGAGTTCTTCCAGCCTCCTGCTTGTCCACCACTTCCTCTGGCAGCTCATTCCATACACGTAGCACCCTCTGCGTGAAAACAATGCCCCTTAGGTCCCTTCTATATTTTTCCAGTCTCACCCTAAACCTATGCCCTCTAGTTCTGGACCCCCCCCCCCCCACCCCAGGGAAAAGACCTTGTCTATTTACCCTATCCATGCCCCTCATGATTTTATAAACTTCTATAAGGTCACTTGTTGGTATTAGAGTCATACAGCATGGAAACAGACCTTCGGGTCCAACTCGCCCATGCCAACAAGATATCCGAACCTAACCTAGTCCCATTTGCCAGGAATTGGCCCATATCCATCTAGCCTCATTCCTGATGAAGGGTCTATGCTCAAACGTTGATTCTCCTGCTCCTCGGATGCTGCCTGGTCGGCTGTGCTTTTCCAGCACCACATTGTCAACCCATATCCCTCCAAACCCTTCCTATTCATATACCTATCCAGGTGCCTATTAAATGTGTAATTGTACCAGCCTCCACCACTTCCTCTGGCAGCTCATTCCTTACACACACCACCCTCTGCATGAAAAAGTTGCCCCTTAGGTCCCTTTTATATCTTTCCCCTCTCACCCTAAACCTATGCCCTCTAGTTCTGGACTCCCCACCCCAGGGAAAAGACTTTGTCTATTTATCCTATCCATGTCCCTCATGATTTTATAAACCTTTATAAGGTCACCCCTCAGCCTCCGATGCTCCAAGGAAAACAGCCCCAGCCTATTTATTTGCAAAGTAGACAATATTGCAGCTTTAGTTTCGGATTTGTGACAAATACATTACTAGTTCCATAATTTTATAACCAAACAAGTAATATTTGACATACACTAAAAGATTATCTGGAGGGAATGAGTATATGAAGCAACTCAGAATCCTTAACTGAAGTATTATGGAAAAGTACAAAATTTCACATTTGCAGCATCTAAACAATTAGTGGACAGTATTCTGTAAATACCAAAAAGCAGAAGTACAGATCGCCATAGCAAAAATCTAAAACCAATTAATGATTCGATCTCTCAGCCACTTTACCTTGAGTGCTAATTACCTCGGCAAGTTTGTCTGACTGTTTAGTTGACAAATCTATCATCGAACAAGTTTATGAACTACAGCAAGCTTCCACTGTTAGCAAGACAGACATTTCTGAAAGGTGACATCATGAAGAGCTCTGCTGTAGACTTCAGAAGAATTTAATATTAAAAATTACTTTGATTCTAAGGATCAGCTTTGAACAAGTAATTTTAAATGGAAGGGAGAAAAACAAATTACTTTCATATTGTAAATTTTCATCCCATTAAAGAAAAATAGACAAGCAAAGCTAACGTGAATGGAACCGAAAAGTTCAAAGGAAAGGAGAAATCAATGGCAATTGTCAAGGGAACAGAACGGAAAACTGGCTAATCACTTCTTCTGTTTTCTAAAGACAATCCAATACCTTATCATCCAATTTACAATGAAAGAATCCAGCAGAGGGTGACTAAGAG
Source organism: Chiloscyllium punctatum (assembly GCF_047496795.1). NCBI lineage: Eukaryota > Metazoa > Chordata > Chondrichthyes > Orectolobiformes > Hemiscylliidae > Chiloscyllium > Chiloscyllium punctatum. The sequence goes on along the minus strand of NC_092771.1, from coordinate 7,386,260 downwards.
GGAGAGGCATCACTTTGGCGCATACATTAGAGCCTGGAAGCAGTCACCTGCACTGAAGAGCAGATTGTCTGGCAACAGCTCCATGATCAGCAGGACAAAGACTATTCTGAGACCAAGAGTAAAGTTATGTTCTTCAGGAGCTGAGCTGACCAATCCTCCATCCCCTTCACTGTCAGGACTGACCACCTGAAGGTGCTGGGTATTTGGTTTGGAAAGGTTGGGGTGTGTGCCAAGTCTTGGGGGGAGCATATCAAGAAAGTGAGGCAGAAACTGGGCAGATGGAAGCTACAGTCACTCTCCATCGCGGGAAAAAACCTGGTCATCAAGTGTCAGGCACTGTCAGTGTTGTTATATGTGGCACAGGTCTGGCCTAATACCAGAACCTGTGCTGCTGCAGTCACCCAGGCCATCTTCCAGTTTATATGGAGATCAAAGATGGACCAGGTCTGAAGGGACTCGCTGAACAAAGCTCTGGGCAACGGGGGGAAAATATACACCCAATACCACCCTCACCCTGATGGCCACCTTTGTGTGTGGCTGCATCAAGCTGTGCGTGGATCCCCGGTACGCAAACACCAAGTGTCACTACGTACTGAGGTTCTACCGGTTCCTGGTGTTGTGAAGGATGGGCCTGGCCTCGCTGCCGCGAAACGCTCCGAGTAGTTGGACCGTTCCGTATCACCTGTCCTTCGTGGAGAAATTTATGAGGAAAAACACCTTTGACCACAAGGCCATCAGGAAGTGGTCAGCACGTAGTGTCCTTGAGACCCTTCGGGAAAAGGAGAGGGCGGATCCTATTGAGCGGTTCCCTGAGCAGACTGTCAAAACCATTTGGCAGAATGCCTCATCGCCAGAACTTTCCAACAAGCACCAAGACATGGCTTGGCTGGTGGTGAGAAGGGCTCTGCCTGTGAGATCCTTTATGCACGCCCGGACTCTCTGCCGCACCGCACGCTGCCCTCAAAGCGGTTGCGGGGGGGACGAGACTGTCACACACCTCCTTCTGGAATGTGCCTATGCAGAGGAAGTCTGGAGAGGAATGTAGTGCTGTTTGTCGAGGTTCGTCCCGAGCAGCGCCGTGACGCGGGACTCCGTGCTCTACGGCCTGTTCCCCGCGAAGCACACCGAGACGAACATCAACTGTACCTGGAGGATCATCAACTCGGTGAAAGACACTCTGGTCTGGCCGAAACTTATTGATCTTCCAGCTGAAGGAGTTGACCCCGACTGAGTGTTGCGGACTGGCACATTCCAAGTTCCAGGACTACGTGTTGAGGGACGCGTGGAAGTTTGGGGCAGCTGCTGCCAAGGCGCGGTGGGGAAAGACCACCATGTAACATCTGCCTGCCTAAAGAAGAACAGGGGGCCCACTCAGTAACCAGGCTCCGCTGACGCCTCAACTAAACATATGGATGGTAAACATACAGACCTGTATATGAATGACTAATTCCGAACTCTGTATGTAAAGAAATGCAATGTGTGCATAAGATTTCCACACTGTAAGTAATCTAAAAAAAAATCTAAAAAAAAATAGCATGACCAATTGTATAGATATCCAAATAATTTTATGAATAAAGTATATTTTTGAAATTGAAAAAGAGTTCTGGGAACACAGGGTGAATCCCACCAGGACAAATGGTGGAATCTGAATACAATAAAATGGGCCTGAAATTAAGAGCCTAATGATGATGATGAAGAAACCATTGTTGATTATCGAGAAAAACCCATCTGGTTCACTGATAACCTTTAAAGAAGGAAATCTGGCATCTGGTGGATGTGACTCCAGACCCACAGCAATATGGTCGACTCTTAATTGCCCTCTGGGTAATTAGGAATGGGCAATAAATGCTGGACCAGCCAGTGACACCCACGTCCCGTGAATGAATTAAAAATAATACATCAGAGGTTGGACTCCTATACCTTGTCATTACTGACAGAGGAAGGTGGTGGTAGACTGATTATACCACTGCATTCAAATCCAGGGCCTCAGGCTAATGTGGGTGTGGTCAAGGGAAAAGGGTTCACACAACACAGATACTATTTTAAAATTAGGAGGTTGCTCTTTTAGGACAGAGATGAGGAGGTTTGTGAACTTTGAACTGTCCCACTCAGTCACTGAATATTTTTAACGCAGAGCTGGGTAGATTCTTGTTAAACAACGCAATCGAAGGTAATGCAGGTGGGGTGGATGGGAATGTGGAACTCAGAACACATGCAGGTCTGTATGTTCTTATTAAATAACAGGGCAGGTTTGAGGGGCTGAATGGCCTACACCTGCTCTTGAGTCTGGTACAGCAACTGGAGTTGGAATTCAATTCATTACATCTGGAATTGAAAGTTCATCTCAGTATGGTGACCCTAGGCTGAATCTTACACTTTATTGATTCAACATTGAGTTACATTGAGTCTTTTGAGGGAACTCTTAGAGAGATTTCTCACTGTCTCTTACTAAGGATTTAAATTAACCATGTACCCACCTCTATAGTATCTTTCATCTCTGATTCTAGCCCCATCTTGCCAGGTACCTGCATAAGCTCACCCCCTAGTGGATATTGGCCAAAAGTGCATCACCTCTTGAGTCTGCACCATCTTTGAAAGGCCATACTTGGACAACTGTTGCCAATCCGATACCAACGCTCCCTGGCAATGCCATGGCACACAACTGGCATGGCTGACACTCCCTCATGCACACAACCCTAACTCTCTCCCAGCACACCACAAGCTCTACCTGTCCTGAGTTACATCTCTTGTAAACAATCTCTAAACGTTGCTGCTCCTCTGCCCCAGTGCCCAAGCTGGTATCAGCCATGGCTCCTGACTAAGACTGCTCTCAGAGTCAGGCTCTGGGACCTTGAGGGCCATCTCAGAGAGTTGAGCTCAAGATCCAGGCTTTTATTACCCTGCGCACTGCTGGAGGAGGGCTATCCATACTAATGCTAAGGCCTGGCCACCTCCTGGGTTAACATAAAATATCACGTGGAATAATTTCATAGGCATGAGTTCGAATCTTACCAAAGCAGTTGGGGTAAACTAAATAAATTGGGTACTTTTTAATTCATTAACAGGATATCACTGGCTGGGCCAGCATTTATTCCCCATCTCTAATAACCCAGAGGGCAGTTAAGAGGCAACCACATTGCTGTGGGTCTGGAGTCACATGCAGGTCAGACCGGGTAAGGATGGCAGATTTCATTTCCTGAAGGACATTAATGAGCCAAATGGGGTGTGTGGTTCTATGGTCATGTGAGGCCAGCTCTCTAATCCAGATTTTAACAAATTGAAATGTCACCATCTGGATTTATACCCATGTCACCAATACATTGGCCTGGCATTCTGGATTGCTACACTAGCATTATTATCATTACACCCTCCCAAACCACTCGGCCCCCCAAATAAACATCTATAGGCAGTAACAGTGACTGTGAAATGTTCTGACTGTTCTAAGAGCTTACCATGTTCTTTAGGGAAGGAAATGTGCCATCCTTACCCAGTCTGGCCTACATGTGACTCCAGACCCACACTGAATAACCCTCTGAAGTGGCTAAGCAAGGCATCTGGTTCAAGGATAATTAAGATGAATAACACAAGTTGATATTGTCAATGACAGTCACTCCCATGACTTTTTAATATAAATTACAACAATGTCCAGACTGCTTCAGTGGTAATTGGCTGTAAAACAGCAAGTTTTGAGAAGATTTGTAGCTCAGGTTGAGGTTCTAGATGTAGGTTTGCTCACTGAGCTGGAAGGTTCGTTTCCAGACGTTTCGTCACCATACTGGGTAACATCTTTAAAATGATTTTCAATGAGCTACATCAGATACTGCTGGCTTTAAAAACCAGTTCAGACTAGTTACCCGACTGCATCTATGCCTTGGCCAAGTCTGAATGAAAACTGCCACTTAGCTTTACTTATGCTAAATGCAAAAGGTAAGTTATAGAGTCTTAGAGTCACACAGCACAGAAACCGACTCTCCAGTCCAACACATCCATGCCAACCAAGTTTCCCAAACTAAACGAGTCCCATTTGTCCGCACTTAGTCCATATCCCTTTAAACCTTTCATGTCCATGGACCTATCTAAATGTCTTTTAAATGTTGTAACTGTACCTGCATCCACCATTTCCTCTGACAGTTCATTCCACACACGAACCACGCTCTGTGTAAAAACGTTGTCTGTTGCGTCTTTTTAAAATCTTTCTCCTCTCACCTTAAAAATATGCCCCTTAGTTTTAAACTCCCCCAACCTAAGGAAAAGAGCTTTGCCATTTACCTGTATCCATCATGATTTTATAAGCCTCCATAAGGTCACCCCTCAACCTCCTACACTCTGGTGAAAAATGCCCCAGCTTATCCAACGTTTCCTCATAACTCAAACTCTCCAGTTCCTAGTAACATCCTCTCTCCCCCAAATTCCTGGATTTAAATACTTGGTCTCTCCAACTCAACTTCCTCTGTGTGGTATTGATCTTGGTGAGTCAACAGTAACAGACCAGTGTAGTGGTCACTATAGTATTCTTGGTGTTGCTGTGATGTGAAAGAACATTTACAGAGTTGGCTGAGGAAAGAATTAACTTGATTTGAGAAACATCTCACTGCTTGTTCTTCTCGCCATGAGCTTGTATGAGAGTGGGATCACATGACATTGTATCGCTTTAGGTTGAGGTGTGCTGTATCTCATTAGCAAATCACATCTTAAATTAACCCTTTACACCACATCTCGCCTCCAAGGCTCTGGGTCTACTATGATGTTACAGTCACTGTCACTAGCACAATCAGTTTGCAACACGTATGGACCTATGTTGTTCTGCTCAGGACTACAAGAAAATGATCAGGTTTCTTGCCAATGTAATCTGCACCAATGCAGCCAGCTGCTTCCAATGGCATGTCACTGTCATTGTTAATTGCTGATATTTGTTTGAAGAGGTTTCTGTTAGCTCCTGCAGTAATAATTAGCAATGGAAATCATTTCAAGACAAGCAACATCTGATTTGTTTAAGTTTACCAAACCAACAGATGCTTAAAGGCTTCCAGTAATTACTGTTGATTGGAAATGAGTTGCTGATAATGTATTTAATGCAGCTGTGCTTTCATTGAAACTTGTTCCTCTGTGTAATACCTGCTGTTGGCCCTTCATTGAAACCCTTTTCCCTCTGATCTTACATTCAGTTCCAAGCCATTTAAACACTGAGATCAGCCTGTGTGAATAATAGCCACAATTATAGTTACCTTGGAGAAAAATATCAAAATGCCACTTGAATAATCAGTGGGTCATGCAAGTCCTTCCCTTTGTCATAGATCAAACCCAGTTCACGATATCCCCATTTCATTTTCCTATCCTAGTGGATCAACTTGATCCCAATCACGATGATCACTTGAAAATCCTTCCTTCCAATGAAATTCAACTGAATCTCCAGGAACTGCACTGTATCTTTTAACTCAGCCCTTTGCAACTTACCACCCTCAACATCGAGTTCTACAAGTGAAAACAACAAATACTGTGGGGCAGGCAGCATCCATGGAGAGAGACAGCGAGAGAGAGAGAGAGAGAGAGAGACAGAGGGAGAGGGAGAGAGAGATAGAGATAGACAGAGAGAGAGAGACAGAGATAGAGACAGACAGAAAGAGACAGAGAGATAGAGCGACAGAGAGAGACAGAGAGAGAGAGAGAGAGATGGACTTGAAACATTAGCTTGCTCTCTCTCCATAGATGCTGTCTGACTTGCTGTGATCTCCAGCATTTGTTGTTTTCAGCATCTGCTATAATTTGCTCCTACACTGAATTCTACTATTTAAGACAGTAATCATTGCTGCCATTTTCCAGACAGCAGCATTGAAACCATTTCGAGCTTGGCTCATTTGTTCTGTTTCATGATGTGTCCCATTATTACCTACGTTTACCTGTACCATCTTCCTTTTATGTATTCATAACCTGCTGCAGCATGTGGAAGGATCAGAGACCTGAAACATTAAGACAACTCTCTCACTCCAGATACTGTCAGACCTGCCGCATATCTTCAGTATTTTCTGTTTAGATTCCTTCCAAAGTAAAGGCCACATTTATTTTGTAACTTACTTGGTTGAGCTGTGAGAAGGCCTTTCCTGATGAAGAGCTTATGCTTGAAAAACTGATTGTCCTGCTCCTTGGATACTGCCTGACTGGCTGTACTTTCCCAGCACCACATTCTTGACTGAATTGTGAGAAGGATTGTCTTTACAAACAAAGAATGGAGGAAGGAATTTCCATATTTAAAAAAAAATTACTGAAACTCATTGTAAGTTGTGTTTACACTGTTGCTTTGGAAGCAGTGGGGGGGATCTGTAAGGACAGATGGCACTGCACCAAGGTGTGATAAAATAACATTCGACTGGATGTAGGTTTGCTCACTGAGCTGGAAGGTTTGTTTTCAGATGTTTCATCACCATACTAGGTAACATCTTCAGTGAGTCTGAGTGGGCACCAAGGAAACTCAAACATATACATAGAGAACGGGCCATACCACCAGTGCCTCATCCGGAGGCTCAATGAAGATGTTACCTAGTACGGTGACGAAACATCTGAAAACAAACCTTCCAGCTCAGTGAGCAAATCTACATCCAGAACCTCAACCTGAGCTACACATCTTCTCAAAATTCGATAATATTCAACTGCCAACAGGGAACGAATCAGCAACAAGTGACTGATTCGTAACAAGTGACTGATCAGTTACAAGTGACTGATTAGTAACAAGTGACTGATTAGTAACAAGTGACTGATCAGCAACAAGGAAATGATTAGCTCATGCAATTGCAACCAGTAGTGGATGTGGAAGATGATCTGTCTGATGACAACTCTCGAATTGGTTCTTTGGTTGCTGGTCAGAGTGTGAGTGTGAACAATATAGCGAGTGACTTCGGAACTCCACCAAACCAACAGTGACAATTGCACTGCACTTCAATGGATTTGTTACACAAAATGAATAAGATAGTGTCAATGAGAAGAAGGATTGCAAATAATGAATCCTACAATTTTCCAAGCGGCGTTATTGAAAGTATCTAATCAATCTGCCACTGGTGTTAAAATAGGAAGATAGGAATATTCAGAACATTCACACACACAAGGTAAATCGTCAATCAAACTACAAGACACTCCTCAAGGGCTTTTTACCATGAACTGAGAAAGGTTATTTTAACACAGTATAAATCATCATTGAGAAGACACTTGGTATACTGTGGAAAGCAGACACCCTACCTTCAAAATGGCATTGATGGATTGGGAATGATTTGGAGAAAACGCTGGAGTTGATTTCTGCTTATCCTCATTCCCAGTTGCCTTATACATTAACAACTTATTGAGGGACAGATCCATTAACATTGCAAAATGTTCCAAGGTATTTCACAGGGAGCTATTGAATCCTGGGAGGCTTTGGGAGCTGTGCTTTCAATGTAAACAGCACCAAAAAGATTTTGAAGTTTGGGACGGGAGATGGCTCACATTCAACAGGAGGTGAATAAGTGACCTATGTATCTGCCTGGTGTGTGGATTACATTCAGCCTGAAGCTTATTAACATTGACTCTGCCAGTGAAGGGAGTAAATACCAAACCAGAGACAAAGGGAACAGAGCCATCAGAGAGCCGACAGAGATAGTGGGGAGAGGTTATTCAATTATTCAGCATGGAAACAGACCCTTCACTCCAACCAGTCTACGTCGATCATAATCTGAAACTAAACATGTCCCACCTACCTGCACTGGACCCATGTCCCTCCAAACATTTCCTACTCGTGTACTTATTAAAATGTCTTCTCAATGTTGTAACTGTGCCCACATCTGTCACTTCCTCATGAGGTTCATCCCATAACTGAGCCACGCTCTGCGTTAAAAAAAATCTGGCCTTCATGTCTTTGTTAAATCTCTCTCCTCTCTCCTTAACAATGTGCCCCTAATCTTGAAATCCCCCACCCCAGGGAAATGACACCTGCAGTTCACCGTATCTATACGCCTCATGGTTTTATAAACCTTTATAAGGTCACCTCTCAACCTCAAGGTCATGGACAGACTTCAACAAGACGATGAGAATATTAACCCTGAGCTCACTCAGTCAGTGAACAACGGGAGGGGTGTGAGATTATCCAAGAGAAGCAGAATGTTGTTCAAGGTCAGATGTCTGCATTGTGAAGGAAAGAGGTCACAGGTCGATAGAATAGTCCGATCTAGATGTATTGACAGCACGGATGAGGGACTGGACAGCAAACAGACTGAAGTGAGGGCGAGGTGGATAGAGTTGCAGAGTTGGGTGTGGTTTCGGGATGGGGTCTTGGTCACGGACAGAGTGTGAGGTTAGAAGCTTATGTCTGCCTCATTCTTCCTGATGTCACAGGGAGCAGCAGCGACTTCCAGAATCAAACATCAATACAACCAGACGCCAATGGCACATGTGGAGCCGCTGAAAGGCTGGGGCAGATACATAGGTGACAGGGAACATCAGCCAGACGCTGAGCTGAGGGGGAAATAGAACACTCTGATTGTGAACATTAACCTGAGACGGTAGCTCGGTGGGGGGGGGGGGGGGGGGAAGGGATGGAGTTGGTGGAAAGGGCTGAGGATAGAGAGAAAAAATCTTCTAGGAGAAAGTGAGGACTGCAGATGCTGGAGATCAGAGCTGAAAATGTGTTGCTGGAAAAGCGCAGCAGGTCAGGCAGCATCCAAGGAGCAGGAGAATCGACATTAAGGACATTCAGGAATCCCTGAAGAAGGGCTCATGCCCGAAACGTCAATTCTCCTGCTCCTTGGACAGAGAGAAAAAAGCCATATGAGGAAGAGAGTTTATATTAGCATTCTCTCTCTCTCTGTCACTTTGCATCCTCACTGGGTTGTTAATCATGCCAAGCTATTGCTGTGGGATTAGACACATACCTCAGTCTCTGTGGGGATTCAAACTGCACTCCCATTGTTACTGACACCAAACATCAGGCATGTCATGGACTGAGCTGAAAATGTGTTGCTGGAAAAGCGCAGCAGGTCAGGCAGCATCCAAGGAGCAGGAGAATCGACGTTTCGGGCATGAGCCCTTCATCAGGAACTGAGTCCTTCATGGACTGAGCTAACCACATTCTGTATCAAAAAAAACCAAATCTGTTTCACCTACAGATGACTGCAGAGTGGGGGTGAACTTCAATATTTAAAAGACGGTCTCATTTACGCATCGTTTGGAACAACATAAGCGATGGCAGTATTGAGGCATCAGGCAGTAACAGTCAGTTACAACAGAGACTCCAATAATGTACAAAGGGAATGGAAATGTTACATTCTGCAGCATCAGCCGTGAGCTTACTAACTTGCAAATAGATCAGTCAGCTTCTATCACACAGAATCATATTTTAATCGCTGACCAAGAGTGGCAGAGATTCAAATGCTCATGTTAACCTAACATCAATTCCATTAAGTACACTTGCTGTAATTTGCTGTGCTTTAATCCAGCTTGGGTTTGTGTAAATCTTTGAACATCACTGCTGCCACCTGCAGCTTAGTTTGAATGAGCTGTAAAGAGTGAGTTGTCATTTCCCCAAGACTCATTCCTGCCAGCAGGAGGTTCATTCTCACAGGGGGGGGGCGGGTGACTCAGTCGAAATGCTGTGTATCCTGCCTGGTGCATTGTGGAGGGTGGAGGGTGCAGTCACTGACAGCACATCTGATCCTCAGCCACAACAGAGAGAGAGAGAGAGGGAAAGAGAGAGATAGAAAGATAGAGCAATAGAGACAGAGACAGAGACAGAGAGAGAGTGAGGAAAGAGAGAGAGAAAGAGAGAGGGAAATAGAGAGAAAGAGATAGAAAGATAGAGAAATAGAGAGAGAGAGAGAGAGAGAGATTCCTTATGTTGGGCAGAGTAAGGTACCCCACATGGTCATTCAGCACTTTACTGTACACATACTGGGAGAGCACGACGGCTCAGTGGTTAGCACTGCTGCCCCATAACTCCAGGGACCCGGGATTGATTCCAGCCTCAGAATTTGCACATTCTCCCCATCTCTGCATGGGTTTCCTCCAGGTGCTCCAGTCTCCTTCCCCAGTTAAAAGATGTGCAGGTTAGGTGGATTAGCCATGGGAAATGCAGGGATAGGCTACGCATTGGGTCTGGGTAGGATGCTCTTCAGAGGGTTAGTATAGACTTGATGGGCTGAACGGCCTGCTTTCACAATGTACATGATGCAATGATTCAAATATGACAACCTGCCACAAAATGTGATGTTAGGAAAGGTCTAGGACGTAGGTTTTAATGAAGAATATTTTAACAGAAGTGAGTGAGGATTAGATAGGAAAGAGCTCAGAGTCAGGTCCTCTGAAGATTGATAAAAGGCCAGAGTTACAGAAGTTCCAGACACCTTGAGGAGCTGGAGAAGGTCAGGGAGAGAGAAAGGTCTGAGGTCAAGGTGGGATGTGAAATTACAGATTTTAAAATAGAGCGATTGCTGGACTAGGAGTCACAGTCGGTCACCAGTGGGAGATCAAGGTCCTGAGTGAGTGAAAAACACATTCATCGCTGGTTCATCGCTGGGATATTTAAAGGGAAAGGCTGTCTAGCTGATTTCCAGATTGAAGTTGTGAGGAAGGAACTGAAAAAGCTTTTCGCTTTAGAAATGTTTTTTCTCGGGGGGATTGTGATGAGTTCAGTCACAAAAGAGAAATTGTAGATAATATTTGATAGCTTATAAACCAGTGCCATTTGAAGCAGTTTACAATGTCTATGAAATATTTATAATGAGCTGAAAGGGAAGTATATTTAGCTCATTGATGGCTGCACCACGTTACATTGACATGTAGAAACACAGAAAATTGGAGCTGGAGGAGGCCATTCAGCCCTTCGAGCCTGCACCACCATTCAGTATGATCATGGCTGACCATCCAACTCCCCGAAACATCGATTCATCTGCTCCTCAGATGCTGCCTTACCTGCTGTGCTTTTCCAGCACCACACTCTTGACATCCAACCCAATAGTTTGTTCCTGCTTTTCCTCCCAACTCCTTTGATCCCTTTAGCCCCAAATGCGATATCCAACTCCTTGTTGAAATCATACAATGTTATGGCCTCAGCTGCTTTCTTTGTTTAGTGAAACCAAGAGCCTCATCACCTTCAGAGTGGACACGTTTCTCTCAGTCTGACAGGGCTGTCCTCAGATCCTTCGAGTGTGCTGCCTGGTTCTGGACTCGTTGGTCTTTATGCACATCCTTCCTGCATTGACCCTGTTCAGTCCCATTCACCCCCTCAATGTGACAACACTACCAACATTGCATTACAAAACCCTGCCTGTCTGACTGTACTTCTTCTCTGCTTCCTGAAAGTCATTCTTTCATCTTCCTCCGTCTCACTGTACCTTCACAGGAACACGAGGGGAGCTCGGTCTGACAACATCGTTACACTGACAGGGGTAGCTGCTGAGCTGGACTCCCAGTGCAGCTGTTTGGAAGTGACCTGGATAATTCCATTTCTCAACGTTGCTAGTTGCAGGGAGGGTCACCTCTGAGCGATCAACATCCTGGGAGTACAACACATCAACCACAGCCACTGAAATGGTTCGCAGGAACAGGGAAATCCAACACAAACACAACCTGCACCAACCTCGTGTATCAGGTTAGGATTAGGAAGGGCTATTTGAACTGGGAAAGGGACTGAATCAAAAACAGTGACTTCAGTTTATAGGATTGAAGAGAAGGATCCTGGACAACAAATCAAATTATCCTATTATAACGGGACAAAGATACATACAGAGAAACAAGCAAAAGTCAAAGGGTGAACAACATATTGACCCTTCTGAGAGAGTGATACAGCAAAACAAAATTGCTGAATGTTGTGTCAAAGTGAAGGGACTGTTTGCTTTTCCTGGATCCATGTGGGAGATGGGGATTAATGAGAATTCTCATCATTGTGGAGCAAGCCCACCATCTACTGGCATGAAGCTGAAAGTGCAGGGTAACATTCTCAGGAATATCTGCAGGCAAGATGCTCTCGGCAAGGTACATTGGTGAGACCGAGCAGAGGCTACAGTAACAGATGAATGGGCACCACACAACAATCAACAGACAGGAGTGTTCCCTCCCAGTCAGAGAACACTTTAGCAGTCCAGGACATTCAACCTCACATCTTTGGGTGACCGTCCTCCAAGGCAGACTTTGGGACAGAAAACAACACAGAGTGGCCAAATAGAGGCTGATAGCTTATTCCTGATGAAGGGCTTTTGCCCGAAACGTCGATTTCGCTGCTCGTTGGATGCTGCCTGAACTGCTGTGCTCTTCCAGCACCACTAATCCAGCCAAGTTCAGTACCCATGGGGATGGCTTCAACTGGGACCTTCAGTTCATGTCATACTACAGGTGACCCCATTGCACTATACACACAGACACACCTACAGACCCATACACTCACGTGGACCCTCTCTCATACACTCTCTCTCCCATATGCTCACACATACACATGCCCCACACTCAGACCCATACCCCCACACGCACCCTCTCACAGACTTATACCACATTATACACACACCCACCCACCCACACACACACACACACACACACACACACACACACACACACACATAAGCTTGTGGGGTGAATTTGTACTTGCAGAATTACATTTTATTTTGCTCAGAAACTGCATGAATCCATGTAAGATTCTGTAAATTCCTTTTTTTAGAAATTGGCTCAGTCTGAACAGTGGGGCACAGACAGCCTCACACAGGGCACCTCACACCTTCAGTGCATTATCTGGACCGACATGGCACCTATTGTTAAAGTTCACTTGAGAATGTAACTTTAAGAAAGTTCTGCGATTTACATATGAAAGAACTGAAACCAACACGGTTATTCTAAAAGATGAGAGACTTAACAAACAATCCGGGTCCTTTTCAAACCTTTGAACCAGACTAGCAATCTCTGACCTAGGCTGCCAACCTTTGACCCAGACTGGCAACCTCTGACCCAGGCTGGCAACCTCTGACCCAGGCTGGAAACCTTTGACCCAGGCTGGCAACCTCTGACCCAGACTGGCAACCTCTGACCCAGACTGGCAGGGGGGTGCTGTCATGGTCTCCTCTGCCAGTCCTGGAGGGTTGGATGAGAATGAGCCTCCTCCATGTCTGAGTGCCCAACATGACCCCCAGGTCCCTGTGTGTAAAGTGGGGCACAGACGTTCCCTTATTTGCCACATCCCCCCCGGGCATTGGGCATTGAGCACTCCCTCTCGGAAGGTGGGAATACATCCGGTTTCAGCGAGTACGGGGTTGGGGGCGGGGGGGAGTGTGGGGGGAGGTGGGTGGTCAGAAGACCAGATGTCCATTGGATGGGTGGGCGGGAGCATCATAGGGCATGGGTCATGAGGCATGTGGCATAGTTAATGATTGAGTTTGGGACAATTACATAGAAAACTCACCAGGCCCCAGAGAGAGACACTCACTATGACACTTAACACCTGTCCAATTTCTGGTGAGGTTCTGACACAGATTTGAGGCCAATAGGTGCCACTGGACTCAGGACCAATACAATGGGGAAGAGGAGCCCACCACAGCTGGCAGCTCAGTCAGTCAGTATGTGCAATGCAAGACACACAGTCATTTAGACAAGTCTCAAAATTCAGTGCATTCAGATTAAAGAGGCTAATATTAAATGACTCAAAATTCAATGATTGTGAACGATGTATCTCCAGACCAGATTAAGCAGGTTTATTTTCTAACAACAGTCTGACAGTTTTGTGGTCACTTTTTGAAAATTTTATGGGGGTTTTTTTGACAGTTTTACGGTCACTTTTAGTCATATTGCATTCTTTTTATTTCCAGCTTTATTAAGCTGAGCTGAAATTCTCAAACTGCCGTGAGAGGTTTGAACCCAGGGTCTCGGATCCATTTATGAACACAGACACTCCATGCATTATATCTTCCTAACAAGAGGATAGCACAGGGGCTCATTACCACAATCAGCTGTACCCCACCATCACCCCCAGCCCCAAACCCAGCCCATTACATCACGTTGCAGCCATTTTGAAATAACTAGCAGAGACCATCCATTCAATCTGTAGGACTTGACTCCCATACCTGAGCAGATGAAGGCAGTGCCTTTTCAAAGAGTCTTTCCCTCATTCGTTGTGAAGTGGCAGAACAGCCCAACCTGAAAAGTTTTTAGCAGATGAAAGCCATGGAAACATTGCCAAAACACAGCCCAACCTCTGCATACCCAGTCTTGAAGGGTTCCAATGATGGCTGGGATTATTCCTTAGGCAGTTTGTTCCTCATTGGGACTGTCCTTGTGTGAAAAGATTAGAGATTAGATTAGATTAGATTACCTACAGTGTGGAAACAGGCTCTTCGGCCCAACAAGTCCACACCAACCCTCTGAAGAGCAACCCACCCCCCTACATTCACCACTGACTAATGCACCTAACACTACAGGCGATTTAGCATGGCCAATTCACCTGACCTGCACATCTTTGGACTGTGGGAGGAAACCCGAGCATCCCAGACACAGGGAGAATGTGCAAACTCCACACAGACAGTTGCCCGAGGTGGGAATTGAACCCGGGCCCTTAGAGTTGCGAGGCAGCGGTGCTAACCACTGAGCCTCCGTGCTGCCCCAAAAGGCTTGGAAACACATGGTCTATGTAGTTTGCAATGGGAGGTTACCTCCTGTTTTGTGATGTTCTGCTACACAATCCCCCCCCCTGTCCACAGCACAAACCATTGTCCTCAGCAAATTTTACCCCAAGGGAAGAATTTACCCAGAGCCTGGGAAGCTACAAATAGTTGAACTGAATTGAATTGATTTGAATTTATTGTCACGTGTACTGAGACACAGTGAAAAGCTTTGTCTTGCGAGCAATACAGGCAGATCACAGAGTTAAATAGCATAGACAAGCAAATAATAGGTGAAACAGTGGCAAAAACAAAAACCCAGGTATAGGCGAATGTTAAGAGTTTGTGAGTCCATTCAGTATTCTAACAATAGTCAGGTAGAAACTGTATCTGACTGGTGCATGTGTTCAGGCTCCTGTACCTTCTCCCCGATGGTAGAGGTTGTAGAAAAACATTGCCAGGGTGGGATGGATCTTTGAGAATGCTGGTGGCCTTTCCTTGACAGTGGGCCTGGTAGATGGATTCTGTAGATGGGAGGTTGGCCTTTGTGATTGTCCGGGCTGAGTTCACCACTCTCTGTAACTGTCTCTGATCTTGAATGGTGCAGTTGCCGTACCAGGTAGTGATACATCTAGACAGAGTGCTCTCGATGGCGCACCTATAAAAGTTGGCAAGGGTATTCACCGTCACACCAAATTTCCTCAGCTGCCTGAGGAAGAAGGGACATTGTTGGGCCTTTGTAACGAGTGAGTCCACATGAAGAGTCCAAGAAAGCTTGTTGTGGGTGACCACTCCCAGGAGCTTGACACTCTGCACTTGTTCCACCTCTGTGCTGTTGATGTATGAGGGTGGTGGGGGGGGGCATGAGTAACATCCCGCCAAAGTCAATAATGAGTTCCTTGGTTTGCCAGCATTGATATCTGGGTTGTTCTCAGTGCACCATTTTTCCAGGTCCTTTTTCCAAGCAATATCCAACTTCCGGGGGTTTCTCAAGGTGATAGGTGCGAAACTGACCCCAGTCAGATAGGAAATGCACCAGAGCACAATAAGACTGAAACCTTTGACAGAAAAGATGATAGACAAACAGGAGTCTATCATCCAATTAGGATATTACCAAAAGAGAAAATGCTGGAAAATCTCAGCAGCATCTGTAAGGAGAGAAAAGAGCTGACGTTTCAAGTCTAACTGACCCTTTGTCAAAGCTCGATATTACCAGCTCTATTGCTGTGCTCTTCCAGCATCACTAATCCAGACTCTGGTTTCCAGCATCTGCAGTCATTGTTTTTACCTCGATACAGGGCCTTGTCCAAGGGTGGGATTTGTTGCTGATGGTTCAGTGTTAATTGATGTGCTGCAGCCAGCGCAGTGTTGTAGTATCAGACCCACTGAACTGCTTAACAGGAAATCTCAACACGACTTCAGTCAGGATCACCTATTGTTGGAGATTGTGGCATCACCTTCCCTGTTTGTTTAATGGTTTGATCAGCTAAACAGTGTCAAAACTGACCAAATGGCTGTGAGAAATTGAGTTGCAGATCCTGCTGGTCCCACAGTGAAATAAACGAACCACAGGAGACATACACAGACCCCCAGGAGACAGGTTACTGTATTGGACCAAGCCAGACCCCCCTCAAAGTATTTATGTGGGTAGCCTGGACCCTAACTTTTGCTTATTTTGAAAGTTGGCGTGGTGTATGTTCCAGATGCGATGTGACTGGTCAAACCATTCCATGTAAAGAAAAACACAATTTATTTAAACACTCTAGTTAAAATACAGACAAAAGATAGAATGTAGAATAACAACTGCTGGAAAACTTGACCAAGTAATAGAAACAGTATCTATCACTAATTAACCGTTTCAGTATAGTAACATCCCATAAACATTGACTATGGTGGTGTCATTAGCGAACTTGTGAAGCAATATCCAACTTCAGAGGGTTTCTCAAGGTGATCAGTGTGAAACTGACCCCAGTCAGATAGGAAAAGCAACAGAGCTCAACAAGACTGAAACCTTGGCAAAAAGGTAAATTCAGACACAGATTCTCACATGCAATTCTCCCATCCGGGGGGAAAACAACAGCAAGAGAACATTCAGACAGAATAGCAGCCAGGAGACTTTCATTGAAGCTTCCAATTCCGTTGAGACTCCAATAGCCTTGATGCTACAGAAAAACCAAAACCAAGGAATCCTAATCTGAGAAAGCTGGCCACCCCCATTCAGGCTCCACTCAAGTGGTCTTCAGGAGCCAGCTCAACACCTCTGCCTTATAACCTCTCTTCAAAATAACCTCTTAAAGTGACGATTCAGATGAGACGGTGATGGACTAAGGTGAACAAAGTTAAAAATCTCACACACTAGCCTGTAATCCAACAGGTTTATTTGGAAGCACTAGCTTTCGGAGCACTGCTCCTTCATCAGGTGGTTGTGGAGCAGGACCATAAGATACAGAATTTATAGCAAATGGTTACAGTGTCATGCAGCTGAAATATATTAAACAAACTCAGATTATGTCTTTCATCTTTTAGAATGGTTTTTCTAGTGTCAGTTCATTAATATGTAAATCCCAGAACTCCTTTTAAGTCATATTCTCAAGATAACTTCAGCTTTTCTAACAATAGGGGCATCTCAGCTCAGACAATGTATTAAAGGTGTGAGGTTAAAGTCTGTCTGTATCCCTGTCTTGAGTCAGAAATAGTTCTATTTTTAAAGTGGGATTTACAGAATCTGACATGGATTGACTGTAGGTTATGCATGTTTTGAGCAAAATAAAATATAATTCTGCAAGTGACAGCATTGTCACATTACATACACAGATCCACAGAGCTAACTGACCACAGGTTCTCACGTTGTGCGTAGACGGCTGAGCGGGTCAGGAACTTATCTGTAGGTAAAAACAATGACTGCAGATGCTGGAAACCAGATTCGGGTTTAGTGGTGCTGGAAGAGCGCAGCAGTTCAGGCAGCATCCGAGGAGCAGCGAAATCGACGTTTCGGGCAAAAGCCCTTGCTTATCTGTGGGACTTACTTTATCACTGGGTGTTAAAAAGTAGTTTGAATTCATCGATGGGTAAGCTTCTGGCCACGTGATTTGTCAGATCTCCTATGTAAATTCTGCATTCTACTGACAAACTGGAATATGCCAAGGGAGGACATGGCAATGTATTCAGGTGACAATAATGTTCAAAGTGAATTTGTGTTCACAGTTTTTTCACAATTTTTTGAAGCAGACAAGAAAAGGAATCTGAAATTACACTCGGATCCTAGGTATATTTCTTTCTACAAACCCAGCCTGCAACTTTGACCTCTCTTCATTGCAAGTTTTCACATCTCTTTAACAACACTTTCTCAGTTCCACTATTGCCCTAAAGAAAAGACTTGCTTCTCTTTCACAAGTTCAGGAACTCTCTCCCTGCAACGAATGAGGTGCTTTTAGAGTGTGGTCACTTCTAATGAAAGATTAGTCAATTTCCATACAGCAATTTCCATACTTTGTTTGCATCACTGGAAAGATCTCTCTTGATATTCCACAAAGGGTATCACAGGGTCTTTCCCATCCACCTGAGAGGTCAGGTGGGGTTCAGTTTAACATCCCATCCATCAGGTGACGTCTCTGTGGATGCAGTGGAGTTGGGGTGTCAATCTAGAGTCAGTCTCTGGAGCAGGACTTGATCATATGATTGTCTGAGAGATGGGCACGATCATTTCTGCTGCGTTACAGTGGACACCAGGCTCCACATAATATTCGATAATATTTCCCTTCTCTCTGCATTGCAACCATCAGTCCATGTCCTCCACTTCCTCTTCCTTTCCCAGAATCTCAAACCTACACAACTCTTCCTCAGATGTTACCAGCTTTTGTGGCCTTAGATTTGGATTTAGCCACTATTTAATGATTTACTGTTGGTTCTATTTCCCACCCCTCTGTGTCACTACTCAGCCTTTTAATAAGTCTTCCTGTAATAAAAACAAATTCTCGGATAGAACATAAATGCTGATGTCAATAAATGGACAGAGATAGTGAGAAGGATTGGAAATGTGTGATTATATTGCTAAGCAGAAGTGGTTAAGTATGACTTTATAACACAAAGGTATTTCTCAGGAAATGAACATGTCTCCACAGTTTTGAGAATCAGATTGTGACCCTTTAAGAGTTGGATTTTGTACTGAGGAATGTAATTTTAGTGTGAGTGGAAAAGTTAACTTCAGATAAATGTAAACACCCGACTGGGTCTCAGATGTTAAAAGCAAGTGGGAAACTTCAACAGCTTACCATCCAGCCACCAGAAAAACTAAATCTTTCCCAGGAACCATCTAATCTTCAGTCAAATTGGAGGAATTGATTGACCTCATTTCCAGGGCCTCCTGTGATTGGCTATATTGATCTTAGTGGACTAAGCCTTTGTGATTTTTGTTTATCAACATGCTTTATGTTTAATTACTGTCCTTAATTACTAAACAGAGACATAACAGGCACAGATGCACAATACAGAATAAAGCCAAATCCCAAGTATCAGAGGCTAAGATGGGAAGTACACAGTCACATCCTCACGACCCAAGACAGTCAGTCATTTCATCAAGCACATTACAAAAACTGAGGCATGTGCTAAACAAGTGAGGTTAACTCTTTGAATGGCACTTAGCTGCAAACACTCACTCGAACAAATACTGGAGTTTGTTTTTCATTCAGTCACTGGCTGTGAGCATCATGGGCTGCCCATCGCTAATTGCCCAGAGGGAAGTTAAGAGTCACATGCTGGAATCACATGCCAGCCAGACTGGGTAAGGATGGCAGTTTCCTTGCCAAAAGTGCATTACTGACCCAGATGGGCTCTTCCCAACAATCAACATCATGGTCATCATTAGACTTAATACCAGATTTTTAATTGAATTCAAATCTCACCATCTACCATGGATGGGATTTGAACCCCAGTCCCCGAGTCATTACTGGGACTCTGCAATTAATGCCCAGTGATAATATCACTAGACCATCGCATCCCCATTCCTATTGTGTGTCCCCTTCACCCTTCCCAAAGCTGGTCATTCTGGCCACATTTAAACTCCATTCTCTAATACTAACCAAAGTGTGGAGGTGCCAGTACTGGACTGGAGTGGACAAGGTCAGAAGTCACACAACATCAGGTTATAGTCCAACAGATTTATTTGAGATCACAAGCTTTCGGAGCCGAAAAAAGGGGCATTGCTCTAACACCTTGTGATTTCAAATATTACCTGATGTTGTGTGACGTCTGACTTACCAAAGTGAGTATTCTTCAGGCATTGTTCAAGAAGTGATGATCAACATTGATGTTTAGGAGACATTACACCAGAGCCACATGCTGTTCTCAATGACATACCCATGTGTACGGGACTCCCTGGCTTACCATCAGAAAGGAATGTGCTCCCCCTTTTGTCCCTCCTTCACCACAGAAGTCAGAGGTTATATCTGACCCTGCCAGCTGCTGCCTTGGTGCAATCCGTTTTTTGACCCCAACCCAGGCACAACACCTGAGACTGTTCCCTCCCCCCACCTCAGTACAAACCTGAGACAGCCCCCTCCCCCCCACCTCAATACAAACCTGAGACAGTCCCCTCCCCCCCACCTCAATACAAACCTGAGACAGTCCCCTCCCCCCCACCTCAATACAAACCTGAGACAGTCCCCTCCCCCCCACCTCAATACAAACCTGAGACAGTCCCCTCCCCCCCACCTCAATACAAACCTGAGACAGTCCCCTCCCCCCACCTCAATACAAACCTGAGACAGTCCCCTCCCCCCCACCTCAATACAAACCTGAGACAGTCCCCTCCCCCCACCTCAGTACAAACCTGAGACAGTCCCCTCCCCCGACCTCAATACAAACCTGAGACAGTCCCCCTCCCCCCCACCTCAATACAAACCTGAGACAGTCCCCTCCCCCCCACCTCAATACAAACCTGAGACAGCCCCCTCCCCCCCACCTCAGTACAAACCTGAGACAGTCCCCTCCCCCCCCGACCTCAATACAAACCTGAGACAGTCCCCTCCCCCCCACCTCAATACAAACCTGAGACAGTCCCCTCCCCCCCCGACCTCAATACAAACCTGAGACAGTCCCCTCCCCCCCACCTCAATACAAACCTGAGACAGCCCCCTCCCCCCCACCTCAGTACAAACCTGAGACAGTCCCCTACCCCCACCTCAATACAAACCTGAGACAGCCCCCTCCCCCCCACCTCAATACAAACCTGAGACAGTCCCCTCCCCCCCACCTCAGTACAAACCTGAGACAGTCCCCTCCCCCCCACCTCAATACAAACCTGAGACAGCCCCCTCCCCCCCACCTCAGTACAAACCTGAGACAGTCCCCTCCCCCCACCTCAGTACAAACCTGAGACAGTCCCCTCCCCCCGACCTCAGTACAAACCTGAGACAGTCCCCTCCCCCCCACCTCAATACAAACCTGAGACAGCCCCCTCCCCCGACCTCAGTACAAACCTGAGACAGTCCCCTCCCCCCCACCTCAATACAAACCTGAGACAGTCCCCTCCCCCGACCTCAGTACAAACCTGAGACAGTCCCCTCCCCCGACCTCAGTACAAACCTGAGACAGTCCCCTCCCCCAACCTCAGTACAAACCTGAGACTGTCCCCTCCCCCCCACCTCAGTACAAACCTGAGACAGTCCCCTCCCCCGACCTCAGTACAAACCTGAGACAGTCCCCTCCCCCGACCTCAGTACAAACCTGAGACAGTCCCCTCCCCCCCACCTCAGTACAATTCTGGGTTATGTGATTACCCACAAAACATAAACAGGCAGCATTATGGCACCGTGGTTAGCACCGCTGCCTCACTGCACCAGGGGCCTGGGTTTGATTCCAGCCTTGGGCAATTTGCACAATCCCCCCACGTCTGTGTTGGCTTCCTCTGGGTGCTCTGGTTTCCTCCCTCAATCCAAGGTTAGTGTGGATTAGCCATAGGAAATATAGGGATAGGCTGGGTCTCTGTGGGATGTTTTTTGGAGAGTTGGTGCAGACTCGATGGGTTGAATGACCTCTTCCTGCATTGCAGGGATTCTATTGATTCTATATACTGGAGTATTTTTAAGGTTAGAGACGAAACCAATAGAAACAGGTAATGGTTTGGTCCTCAAACAAGTGCATTTAAGGCATTCTACAAAACAACTATCACTTGAAATATGGCCAGTTTTCAACACCTTTCTGCTATTCATTTTAGAAACCTGCTGTCATTGGATTTTGGGGATTTGGTCAATGTATTTCGATGTACAGAGGAGGCTGGGAATTGATTCACCACCCTGGATAGTTCAAATGTCAGAGGGTAGAGGTTAAAGAGTTATATTCAGGAATGGAGTCAGGCTGAATATCTGCCTCACCATTCGCCTCTTCATTGTACTCACCAGAACATGAGCTCCATATTGGTGGCTGAAACTCACACGATAATTATATGCGTTTCTGCAGGGAAAAGGCTCAGAGATAGCAGATCTGTGAAATTTATTAAGAATTGATCTGAAGAATTTGGAAAAGGGTGTTTTCTGTTTGTAAGGATTGTTAAAATGTTGACCACTAGTTAGGGATTTTAGGAATCTATGTGTGCATCTACTCTGGGTAAGATTTTTCCCAACGGATGAACGAGTCTAACATATCCTAGTGATGCTTTCTTTTTTCCCTTCTCACTGTGCTAATTTCACCAACTATTTCTGAGAATCCAGTGGGGACTAGCTCCTAAAAGCCAGGCGATTCCAGTTTGGCACAGATTCATCCTCTTGTACTGCCTTAATCACTCTCCAACACCCCTAAGACTTGGTGATGCCAGCTATGGAACTCTTGTTCTGTTACACGGAAAAGTGCAGGTTGCCAATTATTTATAACCATTTCATTGTGCGTGTGTGTTGCTTGCAGGTATATAACTGAGTGATGTGCTAACACTGGTCACAAACAACATTGCCCGTGTCATCACTGGACCTTCCAAATCTTAGTTAGACATCTCAGTGAAACAGAAGGGACCACAATTCACACAGCAAATGCAAGATCTCGGGGGCAGCATAGGGAGATGGAACTGATTCCCTCTCGATCTGAATTGGGAAGTGTAATACTCTTTTATCAGTATGTTGCTATCAGTGGGTGATGTGGTACTGGGAGGGGGAGTCATTCCCATGTGACACTTACACTCTCCTTTTCCCTGTTTGCTACATGAGCAGTAGTCCAATAAAGGCCAGTGCTAAAAGTGCAGGGGTAAGCCATTCCATGTCCCACACTCCCCCCACCTGTCCATGTCCCAATCTATGGAGGACTAAGGTAAACCATCTTTTGGCAGTGGTCTAACCAGCAATATCCACATGGAGGGATCAAACTAGTAAGGCCAGGTGTGAGGGAGGGGGCGGGCGGTGGGAATGTGGGACCAGGGAGATAGTGGGGAAAGAGGTCAATCTGAGACTGGTACAGTTGAGAACAGAAGTGAGTCAAACAGTCAGGGCAGGCAGGGACAAGGTAGGACTAATAAATTAAACTGCATTTATTTCAATGCAAGGGGCCTAACAGGGAAGGCAGATGAACTCAGGGCATGGTTAGGAACATGGGACTGGGATATCATAGCAATTACAAAAACATGGCTCAGGGATGGGCAGGACCGGCAACTTAATGTTCCAGGATATAAATGCTCCAGGAAGGATAGAAAGGGAGGCAAGAGAGGAGGGGGAGTGGTATTTTTGATAAGGGATAGCATTACAGCTGTGCTGAGGGAGGATATTCCCGGAAATACATCCAGGGAAGTTATTTGGGTGGAACTGAGAAATAAGAAAGGGATGATCACCTTAATGGGATAGTCAGAGGGAAATTGAGAAACAAACTTGTCAGGAGATCTGAGCTATCTGTAAGAATAATAGGGTGGTTATGATTGGGGGATTTTAACTTTCCAAACATCGACTGGGACTGCCATAACATTAAGAGTTTAGATGGAGAGGAATTTGTTAAGTGTGTACAAGACAATTTTCTGATTCAGTATGTGGATGTACCTTCTAGAGAAGGTGCAAAACATGACCTACTCTTGGGAAATAAGGCAGGGCAGGTGACTGAGGTGTCAATGGGGGAGCACTTTGGGGCCAGCGACCATAATTCTATTAGATTTAAAATAGTGATGGAAAAGGATAGACCAGATCTAAAAGTTGAAGTTCTAAATTGGAGAAAGGCCAATTTTGATGGTATTAGGCAAGAACTTTCGAAAGCTGAGTGGGGGCAGGTGTTCACAGGTAAAGGGACGGCTGGAAAATGGGAAGCCTTCAGAAATGGGATAACGAGAATCCAGAGAAAGTATATTCCTGTCAGGGTGAAAGGGAAGGCTGGTAGGGAATGCTGGATGACTAAAGAAATTGAGGGTTTGGTTAAGAAAAAGAAGGAAGGTACAGACAGGATAGATCGAGTGAATCCTTAGAAGAGTATAAAGAAAGTAGGAGTATACTTAAGAGGGAAATCAGGAGGGCAAAAAGGGGACATGAGATAGCTTTGACAAATAGAATTAAGGAGAATCCAAAGGGTTTTTACAAATACATTAAAGCCAATAGGGTAACTAGGGAGAGAATAGGGCCCCTCAAAGATCAGCAAGACAGCCTTTGTGTGGACCACAGGAGATGGGAGAGATACTAAATGAGTATTTTGCATCAGTATTTACCCTATCCATGCCCCTCATGATTTTATAAACCTCTATAAGGTCACCCCTCAGCCTCTGTTGCTCCAGGGAAAACAGCCCCAGCCTGTTCAGCCTCTCCCTTTGTAGACAGTTTGGCAGTTTACCTCCCTAAAGTTTATTAGTGAACCAGATGGGTTTTCCCAATAAATCAACAATCATTAGACTCCTAATTCCAGATTTTGATCGAATTCAAATTTCACCATGTGCTGTGGCAGGATTCAAGACATTCACAATCCAGTGACTGGCTGTCACCTCCCAATACAACGAGCTGCTTCCAAAGGGCCACTGGGATCTCTCAGTCACTGGTGATTATGCCTTCAGCCTCTCTCAGATCCCTCAGTGTGTAACCACTTTGCTCCTGTCCACCTTCAGGGTCCTTTTCAAGGGTTAGCTCTTTGCTCAAGCTTTTGGTTACTCATCCTTATATTTGTCCTCTTTGGTTTCCTGTGGATTGTTTTGGAACTTACCTTTACAAACCTCCTCTAGATGTTGACATGCTAATGTCTCGATAGAAATAAAAGTTGCTGCTGTGGTTAAGGCTGACATACGAAAAATATTACTTGGAGCGAGCAAGGTCTCAGGCCACAACATTAGAAAAGTTCCCCCTCTCACAGATTCTCAAAGGGATTTTTATTCAATAGACCTCTTAAAGTGATTGGGTCTATTGTCTGATCTGGGGTTAAACTAGATGTTAGTAAGACATGGTAAAAACAATGACTGCAGATGCTGGAAACCAGATTCTGGATTAGTGGTGCTGGAAGAGCACAGCAGTTCAGGCAGCATCCGAGGAGCTTCGAAATCGACGTTTCGGGCAAAAGTCCTTCATCAGGAATAAAGGCAGTGAGCCTGAAGCATGGAGAGATAAGCTAGAGGAGGGTGGGGGTGGGGAGAGAGTAGCATAGAGTACAATGGGTGAGTGGGGGAGGGGATGAAGGTGATAGGTCAAGGAGGAGAGGGTGGAGTGGATAGGTGGAAAAGGAGATAGGCGGAAAAGGAGATAGGCAAATAGGACGAGTCCGGACAAGTCAAGGAGACAGTAACTGAGCTGGAAGTTTGAAACTAGGATGAGGTGGAGGAAGGAGAAATGAGGAAACTGTTGAAGTCCACATTGATGCCCTGGGGTTGAAGTGTTCCGAGGTGGAAGATGAGGCGTTCTTCCTCCAGGCGTCTGGTGGTGAGGGAGCGGCGGTGAAGGAGGCCCAGGACCTCCATGTCCTCGGCAGAGTGGGAGGGGGAGTTGAAATGTTGGGCCACGGGGCGGTGTGGTTGATTGGTGCGGGTGTCTCGGAGATGTTCCCTAAAGCCCTCTGCTAGGAGGCGCCCAGTCTCCCCAATGTATTAGCAGGGCTGCTTTTTTTTGTCTAAAGAACAATTGGAGAAGGATCTAATTCTTCCTTAGGAAAGGGATCGGTGGTGATCCTGCAGAAAGTTTTGTGAAAAAATAATTAGAATCGGCTTTGGAGAGCAGGCCTGGATCAGTTTTTCATCTCCAGGACACGGTGAGTCGCTCTACTCCAGCCGCAGCTCCTCGGCTGCATTTCTTCATCAAGATCCTTTCGTTATTTCACTGAAAACACTCATCAGCATTTACCTGGAATACTGGAGTACACCTTGTTAAGGTGGAGGAGATTTAAGGGACGCTCTCTCAGATGTACAATACCTGTTTGCAAACAGCAAATGGAAGAAGGCTTCTGTTACCCCCATAAATAATGCCTGGATTTGTTGTGGAATGTGTTCTACCTTGGTACTATTACCTGATAACAAAGCAGAGCTGCACCCATGATCAATGACAGGTGGCCACTTGATCCCAGGGAGAGCCACATAACAATTACCTGGGCTGGAGATGCCAGCTCTCATGACACAGGGCCACTGAAAGTAGATGGGTTCGATCAAATTTTAATCTTGCTCTTTGAATCAGCCAACACAAAGCTTTAGGGGAGAGACCAGACTCTTTGTACTAGGACCTCATTTTACTCTGTCATCAAAAAGCAGCTGGAGCTCCCAGTGCTCCCAGCACCAGAGACTGGGAGTGATATCAGCAAAACAGCTCACTCATAATTAATCAAGCAACTTGCAGAGTTACAACAATGGAATGCCAGCTCACTGCACCACAGAGCTTACCTTTTCAGTTCAGATCATAGAATCCTCTACAGTGCAGAAAAAGGCCATTTGGCCCATCAAGTTTAGATCGGCCCTCCAAAGAACATCCCACCCAGACCCAACACCCCCTACTTTATCTCTGCATTCCCCATGGGCTAACCCACACATCCCTGGACACTACGGGCAGTTCCCCATGACCAATCCACCCTAACCTGCACATCTTTGGACTGTAGGAGGAAACCAGAGAATCCCAGAGGAAACCCACACAGACACAGGGGAGAATGTGCAAACTCCAAACAGACAGTCGCCTGAGGGTGAGATCGAACCTGGGTCCCTGGCGCTGAGAGGCAGCAGTGCTAACCACTGAGCCACCGTGCCACCCTAAAGATTCCCTCCCATTGTTTATAAAAAGCAGAAATCCTGTGCCAGAGACTTGACCATGAGTCCAGCTGGCACAGTCCATCACCATTCCTTGTGACACGTGCAGCACTTTAAATGGGCGCTGCTCTGTCCTGTGGGGGAGGATCGTTACACGCCAGCACCCACACCACCCCAACCCCCAACCCCCACCCCCACCAAGCTGCTCATTGCCTGCATGAACCAGAAGGGAGCCTGGCCTTGCAAACAGCTGACACCAGCTCAAGGCAGCCTGCTTTCCTAAAGGGGATGGTGCATTCTAGTGGGAGCCCTTTCGAAGAGTGAATGGGTACAGGCATACCCACAGGGAGGGTTACACGTGCAGGAGAACCTCAGACCAAGGTTGCCGAACTGGACATGGGCCCATGACCTTCCAAAAGGCGTCCTTCCCGTTTTGTTCATTTCACACCTGATCTTTGACTATTTTGTGTCCTTGAAACAGCCAAATACCAGGCAGTGTACAGCCAGGCATCAGCACAGTGCCGATTAATAACATAAACCCACTCACAAACATGTAGACTCTTGTTTCAAAGGCATTTGGACGTTACAGATCAGTTAACATTTTTCTAGAGATATCAATGGCACGTCAAGTATACAATACATTTCCAAAGCACTATATTTAGAATTGATACATGTTAAACAAGGATAAAGCCAGGAGAATGTGGGAACAGGAGAATGTGGGAACAAGGGAATTCCCCAGTACCATTACAGTCCCGTCTCCCCCACCAACAGCCCCAGCCCCAGCCCCAGCCCCAGCCCCATGACAATCCCCTGTACACCCCCAGCCCCAGCCCCAGGACAATCCCCTGTAATCAGCCCCAGCCCCAGCCCCAGCCCCATGACAATCCCCTGTAATCAGCCCCAGCCCCAGCCCCAGCCCCAGCCCCATGACAATCCCCTGTACCCCCCCCAGCCCCATGACAATCCCCTGTACACCCCCAGCCCCAGCCCCAGCCCCAGCCCCATGACAATCCCCTGTAATCAGCCCCAGCCCCAGCCCCAGCCCCAGCCCCATGACAATCCCCTGTACCCCCCCCAGCCCCATGACAATCCCCTGTAATCAGCCCCAGCCCCAGCCCCAGCCCCATGACAATCCCCTGTACCCCCCCCAGCCCCATGACAATCCCCTGTACCCCCCCCAGCCCCATGACAATCCCCTGTACCCCCCCCAGCCCCATGACAATCCCCTGTACCCCCCCCAGCCCCATGACAATCCCCTGTAATCAGCCTCAGCCCCAGCCCCAGCCCCAGCCCCCCCCATGACAATCCCCTGTAATCAGCCCCAGCCCCCCCACGACATTCCCTCGTCTCCCCCATTTCCTGCCAGCACTCAATGCTGCTCTAATCCCAGTTCGTTTCTCTTCCAGCAATGGCAATAGGTTCCCTAGTGAGCCTATCAGCAGCAAGCATGGATTGGAGGAGCAGCTGATCACAGTTTCACAGGTGACTGTTCTCTGATTGGTCACTGGAGTCAGTGAATGTTTGGGGACATTTGGGGACATTGGGTGGGGTCAACCCACTGGCCCTGTGTGGTTTGAGATTTTTTTCTACATTGCAAAAATATATTTTATTCAAAAAAAGTTATGAGTACACACAAAAAGGTTCTCATTCTGTTCCTTGTTTCCTTAAGAAGCAAAAACAACACATTGGAATTTTACATCACACAGATAAACTGCAGTTGCATATAACAAGGACATTTCTAACTCATATCTCAGGTAGAAAATCCTTATAGACCCTCATTATATTTCAGCAGGAAGACCTCAGACTGTGGCCTTTCCCCACTCAGCCTTGATGGCAGCTGTCCCAAGATTTAGTGTGTGCCTCAGCATGTAGCCCTGAACCATGGAATGTGCCAGTCTGGAACACTTGATCAACTCCTCGCTCTGGGAGATCAACAAGTTTCAGGCAGACCATGAGCGTCATTCACGGAGTTGATGGTCCTCCAGGCACAGTCGATGTTTGTCTCGGGGAAACAGACAGCACAAAGCCCTGTGTCACGAAGCTGCTCGGGACGAACCTCGACAAAAATCACTGCATCGTCCTCCAGACTTCCTTTTCAAAGGCACATTCTAGAAAAAGACGTGTGACAGTCTCACTCCTTTCGCAGCTGCTTCAAGAGCAGCTTGTGGTGGCGCAGACCGACCAAGGGTAGATGAAGGATCTGATGGCTAGTGCTCTTCTCATCACCAGCCAAGCCATGTCTTGTTGGAAAGATCTGGTGATGAAGCGTTCTGCCCAATGACTTTGACAGTCTGCTCAGGGAGCCACACGACAGGATCCATCCTGTCCTTTTCTCACAGGGTCTCAGGGACACTGTGTTCTGACCACTTCCTGATGGAGTTGTGGTCAAAGGTGCTTCTCTTTGCAAATTTCTCCGCAAAGCACAGGTGATACAGAAATGTCCGACTACTTGGAGCATTCCGCAGTGGTGAGACCAGTCCCATCTTTCACAATACCAAGGACAGGTAGAATCTCAGTACTTAGTGAGACTTGGTGTTTGAGTATCAAGGGTCTATGTACAGCTTGATGCTGCTGCACACAAAGGATGAGGATGATGTTGGGAACATTCCTCTGGCCATCCAGGGTTTTGTACTTGGGGTCCCTGCAGATGTAGTCCATCTTAAACCTGCAGAAGAAGTAGAAGATGGCTCAGGTGACTGCAAGAGCGTGATCTCAGGGAATGGGTCAGACCTGTGCCATGAACAACAACAGAGAGTATTTTACCCGCAACGGAGAGGGAACAGTGCTCCCAAACACCCAGTTTCTGCCTCATTTTGATGATGCACTCCCCCCAAGGTTTAGCACAGACCCTGGCCCCTCTGAGCCATATTCCCAGCACCTTCAAAACTGACATACAACCAATCACGATATCAAGGCGTACTGACAGTGAACACAGTGTGAATGTGGTTCACTCACACATACACACACACGCATGCACTCATACACATATAGACGCACTTATACACACACACACACACACACACACACACACACACAGATGAGTGCAAGTGTTTGAAACAGCAAGATTTCACTCAGATTTCCCCCAGTAGCTTTGAGATAATAATTGAATAGTGTGTCTTTCTATGTTAATGATTGCGGGATAAACATCAGCCATAATAACATTTACCAACATACACACGGGTACGGGCAACGGGTTGGACGTCAGTAGAACCTTGACTGCACTGCTTTTGGCTTGTCGTGTGTAATTCTGGCCTCTGTGTGGCAGGGAGGGTCTTGACATACTGGCAGAAATAAAAAATATTACAAGAATTTATCAGAAATGGAGAGGATACAACAAAGACAGGAAGGAAGCAGGCTGCTGGGACTCTGGCCCTGGAGAACAGATGAAGAAACCAGAGGGCTCCTTAAAATAATGAAGGAATTCACTAGGGTGGATGTGGAAGGAGTTTTGCATTTGTGAGTGAGGCAAGTACAAAGAAACATGAATATAAAATAATCACAAAAGGATCAAATTAAAAACTAAGATAGACATCCTCACTCAGAATGATGTGAACGTGGAACATGGTACAGTTTAAACATGGATATTTTCAGGAGGTGGATGAGATATCACATCTGTATTTACTGTGAGGAAGGACATGGTAGCTAAGGAACTTGGGGAAATAAATAGGGATTTCTTGAAAACGTGTCCTTATTACAGAGAACACGGTGCTGGAGGTCTTAAAATGCATAATTGTAGATAAATCCCTGAGAAGTGATTGCTAGGCACCTTGCTGAGATATTTGTATCATTGATAGTCACAGGTGAGGTGCCAGAAGACTGGAGGCTGGCAAACATGGTACCACTGTTTAAGAAAGGTGGTAAGGACAAGCCAGGGAGCTATAGACCGGTGAGCATGATATCAGTGGGGGTACATTGTTCAAGTGGATTCTGAGGAACAGGATTTTCATGCATTTGGAAAGACAAGTTCTGATTAAGGATAGTCCACATGGCTTTGTGCGTAGGAAATCATGTCTCTCTAATTTGACTGAATTTTTTGAAGAAGTGAGAAAGATGTTTGATGAGGGCAGAGTGGAAGCTGTTGTCTATATGGACTTCAGCAAAGCATTCAACAAGATTCCGCATGGTAGACTGGATAGTAAAGTTAGTTCACATGGAATCTAGGGGGAGCTAACCATTTCAGTACAAAATTGGCTTAACAATAGAAAACAGAGGGTGGTGGTAGAGAGTTGTTTTTCAGACTGGAGGCCTGTGACCAGTGGAGTGCCACAAGGATCGGTGCTGGGTCCTCTACTTTTTGTCATTTACATAAATGATTTGGATGCGAGCATACGAGGTATAGTGAGTAAGTTTGTAGATGACACCAAAATTGGAGGTATAGTGGACAGAGAATAAGATTACCTCAGGGTACAATGGGATCTTGACCAGATGGGCCAATGGGCTGAGAAGTGGCAGATGGAGTTTAATTTAGATAAATGAGAGGTGCTGCATTTTGAGAAAACAAATCTTAGCAGGACTTATACACTTAATGGTGAGGTCCTGTGTTTGTTGCCAAACGAAGAAACTTGAGGTCTTAGGAATGGAGTCGCAGGTAGATAGGATAGTGAAGAAGGCGTTTGGTATGCTTTCCTTTATTGGTCAGAGTATTGAGTACAGGAGTTAGGAGGTCATGTTGCGGCTGTACAGGACATTGGTTCAGCCACTGTTGGAATATTGCATGCAATTCTGGTCTCCTTCCTATCGGAAGAATGTTGTGAAACTTGAAAGGGTTCAGAAAAGATTCACAAGGATGTTGCCAGGATTGGAGGATTTGAGCTGTGGGGAGAGGCTGAACAGGCTGGGGCTGTTTTCCCTGGAGCGTCGGAGGGTGAGGGGTGACCTTACAAAGGTTTACAAAATTATGAGGGGCATGGATAGGATAAATAGACAAAGTATTTTCCGTACGGTAGGGGTGTCCAGAACTAGAGGACACAGGTTTAAGGTGAGAGGGGAAAGATTTAAAAGGGACCTAAGGGGCAACTTTTTCACGCAGAGGGTGGTACTTGTATGGAGTGAGCTGCCAGAGGAAGTGGTGGAGGCTGGTACAATTTCAACATTTAAGAGGCATTTGGATAGGTATATGAATAGGAAGGGTTTGGAGGGATATGGGCCATGTGCTGGCAAATGGGACTGAATCAGTTTCGGATATTTGGTCAGCATGGACAAGTTGGACTGAAGGGTCTGTTTCCGTGCTGTATAACTGGGCTGTATAATCAATTAGATTATTAACTCCCCAGGAGTTACCTCAACACTCAGTTTCTGTGTTATATTCAAACCCCATTCCAGTTCATTCCCTCCAACCTTCAGCCCTCCTCGTTTAAGTCAAACTTGTTAGACACAGCCTTAAGGAAGGGTTATTAATAAAAATGGCACTAAATCAGACAGTCAATAAACATCTTTAAAAACAAGATTGAGGCAGTGTTGAGTACACTACTCTCCATCAGCCCAAGTTAAGCCTGTTGCTAGGCGTTACAGAATGGCTGTGAGTAGAATTACTGGTCTTCTAGTACAGAATCACAATTCATTAAATTGATCAACACTTAAACTGTCTCTCCTATGAAGTGCCCATATTAGATGCTTGTGGTGTGCCTGTCACAATGTTAATTCCATCAGCAGACAGGCCTCTGTATTAATTGCCCACTCAATAATGTATTGCTGTGGCTCTCTCTCAGACACGTCCCTGTAGGGCAAAAAAACCCATCCCTTTTGCTAAACACCGTCTTTAATTTGCTTCACTAAATGGTTTCAATGGTTTTCATATTTGTTTAAATTAATTTTAATTAATTGATTTTTTTCATTTCGATAATTATTGGTGGTGGTGGTGGCAGATGGCAACTGAAGCTAATCCACCCAATCCAGACCAGGTTTTGTTTTGCTGACTGAGAGACCGTATGGGAGATCAATGCTGAACCTTCTGTTTAGACAGACCCAGCCAGACCAGAACTCCGCACCACCAGCACTCACCTCCCTGTTTGTACAGGCTAATCCTTAAACAACACACTGATCACCAACCTGACTCACTCAACTTTAATCCTTATCTTTAACCCACGTGCAATGTCTGAGTTTGGCACTGTAAACCTCTTTTATCCCCACCCAGTCTTTTTCCCTTCGAAATAAAATCAGAGACCATTTTCCAATTTTAATTTTATGTTTTAATTGGTTTCTGTCTGAAACTGCAATTCTGACAATGTATTGCTAACAGTGGCAAGAAGGTGGATTTGGGGGAAAAGTACTTTCTGATAGCGGTTGCCTCAATCGTTTTTGAGGGAGTAACATTTTAAAGTCTCCAGGGAGGGTACACAGGAGCACACTGAGACCACATCAGGAGCACACTGAGACCACATCAGGGAGCTGGGAATTACCAGTAAGACTAACAAGTGGTGGGAGTTTAACCTGAGGATCGATGCCTCAGGAAGTGGTCAATGCAGGTGCAGGTACAACATTTAAACGGCATTTGAACAGGTACATGAATGAGAAAGGTTCAGAGGGATACGGGCCCAATACAGGCAAGTGGGACAGGTTTAGTTTGGGAAACTTATTCGGCGTGGACTCGTTGGGCTGAAGGGTCTGTTTCTGTGCTGGATGACTCTATGACGGTGGGGAGTTTACCCTAAAGCTCTCCATCTCTCAGGTCAGGGGCAAGATCAGGTAGGTGCAATGTTCACGGCGACGTCAGATTTAGAGTTAGATTTGAGACTTTATTGTCACGGGCACTCAAGTACAGAAATACAGCAGTGGTGGGTACAGGAGAGCAGGAGGACAGGGTACAGGATTATAGGCTACAGGAACACAGGGTAGAGGAGTACAGAGGTACAGGGTACAGGAGGACAGGATGACAGGAGTACAGACTTACAGAAGTACAGGAGTACAAGTTTGCAAGAGTACAGGGCACAGAATTGCAGGGGTACAGGAAGACGGGAGTACAAGGTACAGGAGTACAGAGGATAGGACTATGGGATTACCGGGTACAATAGTATTGGAGAACAGGACTACAAGATTACAGACATAGAGGAGGACAGGAGTATAGGAGTACAGGAATACAGGAACACCGGAACAGGAGCACCTGGGTATGGGAGTACAAAGGCACAGGAGTACAAGAACACAGGTGTACAGGGCACAGGATTTCAGGAGTAAAGGAATACAGGAGTACAGAAATACAGGGGGACAAGAGAACAGGAGGACAGGAGTATAGAAGGAGTCTGTAAAGAAATACAGGAGTACAAGATTGCGGAAGTACAGGAAGACAGGAGTTCCTAAGTACTGGAGTACAGGGTACAGGGTACATGAGTACAGGAGTACACGAGTAGAGGCGTACAGGAGGACAGGAATACAGAAGGACAGGACTATGCTATTACAGGGTATAGTAGTACAGGAGTACAGATGTAGAGGAGGACAGGAGCACACAAGTACAGGAGTACAATGTACACACGTACAGGAGGACAGGAGTAGAGGAGTACAGGTTACAGGATTACAGGAGTGCAGACATACAGGGTACAGGGGTAGAGGAGTACGAGGTACAGGAGGATGGGAGTGCAGGAGTATAGGGTACAGGAATACAGGATTACAGGATACAGGAGTACAGTGTACAGGAGTATAGGAGTACAGGAGAACAGGGCACAGGAGGACAGGGTACAGGAAGTCAGGGTACAGGAGTACAAGAGGACAGGGTACAGGAGGATGGGAGTGCAAGAGTACAGGGTACAGTAGTACAGGAGTACAGGATGACAGGGTACAGGATACAGGAGTATAGGAGGACAGGAGTGCAGGCATACAGGGTACAGGGGTACAGGAGTATGAGGTACAGGAGGATGGGAGTGCAGGAATACAGGGTACAGTAGTACAGGAGTACAGGGTGACAGGGTACAGGATACAGGAGTATGGGAGACAAGGTACAGGAGTATAGGAGTATAGGAGAACAGGGTACAGGAGGACAGGGTATAGGAGTACAGAAGGACAGGATACAGGAGGACAGAGTACAGGAGTACAAGAGGACAGGGTACAGGAGGATGGGAGTGCAGGAGTACAGGGTATAAGAGGACAGGATGACAGGGTACAGGAGTATAGGAGTACAGGAGTACAGAGTACAGGATTACAGGAATACAGGGGTGTTGGGTACAGGAGCACTGGAGGATGGGTATACAGGAGCACAGGGTACAGAGCACAGGAGAACAGGAGGACAGTGTATAGGAGTACAGAAATACAGGGTACGGGAGCGCAGGGTACAGGAGAACAGTGCACAGGAGACAGAAGTACAGGGTACTGGAGTATAGGGTACAGGAATACAGAGGTACAGGAGTACAAGGAACAGGAGTACAGGGTACAAGAGGATAGGGTACAGGAGCACAGGAGGACAGGGTACAGGAGTACACAAGTACTGGGTACAGGAGCACAGGAGGACAGGGGTACATGGTACAGGAGTACAGTACACAGGCCTACAGGAGTACAGGGTGCAAGAGTACAGGAGAACAGGAGGACAGTGTGTAGGAGTACAGAAAAACAGGGTACCGGAGTATAGGGCACAGGAATACAGAGGTACAGGAGTACAAGGAACAGGAGGACAGGGTACAGGAGGACAGGGTGCAAGAGGACAGGGTAGAGGAGCACAGGAGGACAGGGTACAGGAATACATGAGTACAGGGTACAGGAGCACAGGAGGACAGGGATACACGGAACAGGAGAACAGGATACAGGAGGACAGGAGGACAGGAGGATAGGGTACAGGAGGACAGGATACAGGAGTACAGGGCACAAGAGGACAGGATTCAGGAGTACAGGGTAGAGGAGTAAAGGGTACAGGAGGATAGGGTACAGGAGGACAGGGTACAGGAGGACAGGTTACAGGAGGACAGAGGGGCAGGAATCTAATGGAAACATACAGAATACTG
The DNA here is from genome assembly GCF_047496795.1 of Chiloscyllium punctatum. Classification (NCBI taxonomy): domain Eukaryota; kingdom Metazoa; phylum Chordata; class Chondrichthyes; order Orectolobiformes; family Hemiscylliidae; genus Chiloscyllium; species Chiloscyllium punctatum. The sequence continues at coordinate 7,350,591 of NC_092771.1, read as the reverse complement.
AACGGTCTGGACAGAGTGAATGTTGGGAAAATGTTTCCATTGGTAGGAGAGACTGGGACCCGAGGGCACAGTCTTAGAGTAAAGGGAATACCCTTTAGAATGGAGATCAGGTGAAACGTCTTCAGCCAGACAGCGGGGAATTGATGGAATTCATTGTCAAAGCCCACAATGGAGGCCAGGTTATTGAGTATATTTAACACTGAGACAGATAGATTCTTGATTGTAAAAGGGGATCAAGGGTTACGGGGAGAAAGTGGGAGAATGGGGTTGAGAAACGTAACAGCCATGACTGAATGGTGGAGCAGACCCGATGGGCTGAATGGCCTAATTTCTGCTCCGATGTCTTATCTCACTCTCCAGGACACTTTAGCTGTCTGTCTGTGATGCTACCACAGCAGATTTCATTGCTGCTACCTCTCTAATCTCCCCCAGTGCAAGACCCACACACACACACCGAGCCGGGACATCACTGTGAGATGCCAGCCACTGTACACCCAGCTGAGACCAGCCACAATCCACTGAGAGACCAGGCCGGGACCCACCAGCTGGTACAGGAATTGAACCTGAGCTATCAGTATCACTCTGCCTCGCAAACCAGCCATCCAGCCAACTGAGCTAACTAATCCCCAGTGTTCTGGACACAGGAAACTCTTCAAGGGACTGTTGGGACTTGAACCGATATTTCTTTTCTTTTGTCCAACAGACACCAGAATTTCCTTTATATCGCTTTACCACAAGAAGTCATCTACCTGAAACATGAGACCTCCACCCCCTTCCCACAGAGAGAGGCGAGTGTGTCTATGTTGTTTAGTTGGTGTGGTTTATTATAACCAGCAGCTGGTACAAAGACCAAGACCATTCAGGGTCAGTGACTGACAAGACAGGTGGGCACAGGCAGACAACAGGCGGGCAGAGGCAGACAACAGACTGGCACAGGCAGACAACAGACTGGCACAGGCAGACAACAGATGGGCACAGGCAGACAACAGGCGGGCAGAGGCAGACAACAGGCAGGCAGGGGCAGACAACAGGCGGGCAGAGGCAGACAACAGACAGGCACAGGCAGACAACAGACGGGCAGAGGCAGACAATAGGCGGGCACAGGCAGACAACAGACTGGCACAGGCAGACAACAGATGGGCACAGGCAGACAACAGGCGGGCAGAGGCAGACAACAGGCAGGCAGGGGCAGACAACAGGCGGGCAGAGGCAGACAACAGACAGGCACAGGCAGACAACAGGCGGGTCGAGGCAGGCAGAAGCAGACAACAGGCGGGCAGAGGCAGGCACAGGCAGACAACAGGCAGGCAGAAGCAGACAACAGGCAGGCACAGGCAGACAACAGGCAGGCACAGGCAGACAACAGGTGGAAGGATACCACAGCCAGACCCTGCACCTTCACTATGTCTCCACAATGTTTTCATTTGAACACTGTAAATGTTGAAAACAGAGTACATTTTTAAATTTAAACCAGTTAGAAAGAACAATTTAAAATGGATTCCAAGGATCCCTTTACTTCTCTTGTGGACTCAAACATCTCTTTATCTCTAGGGGAAACACAGAAAGAACATTCGCATACTCAGAGATACATCAGAATTTAATTTATCTTCACAAATGGAAATAGACTCCGTTAACTTTGATGGTCTTCCTTCAAACACAAAGATACTTCATTGATAAGAAACTTTAAGGACACGAATTGTTTAAATGGCTCACTGCCTCATTTGGAGGATGACTTGGTAGCTGTCCAGATCACATGATGTCACAGCCATCCTCCTTCCGCCCAGGTTGGAACACAGAGCGATGTGTTGCCCAGTCAGTCTGTTTCACATCAGGGAGGGAGAGGAACCCACTAGAAGGTTACCAGGCTGATGTCATCAATCAGACAGCTAAAGGCCTCACAGCAGCATCTTCTGGAGAAGGGAATAAGGATCTCTCTCTGTCCCAACTCAGTCCACGTTTCAACTTTCCTGTGAGACCAACCTTTGGCTAACTGACTACAAGAGTCATCACAATTGCTGAGCCATCTCTACAACTTCATAGCTGTTCTTCGCAGTGTGTTAGTGATTCACTCTCACTTGTACAATATACTATCTGGCACTGTCCAAGATATCCAAAGTTTTACATAAAGTTTGGCTGGGAATATTCACACCCTATTCACTCAAAGAAACCAATGAATACTCCTGTGTCATACATTTGGGGATATCAATCCAACCTCTCATAAACAGATTACAAACTCCTTCAGCTAACAACAGTTACAGATTTGTCAGCAGACTATCACAATCATAAGAATGCATGGATAATATTAAAAGGTGAACATTATCAGAATGTGAAAGTTATCTTTGATCAGATATTATCTCAAGAATAATAACGATAATGCTTTACATTGTTTAGATATGACTAGACAAGTTACATTAGTTCTATACTTGGATTCTTTACTTAATCCCTTCGATGTAATCCCTGTACTCTTATTAACAACAGCCAGCATTAGATAAATCCACCTTCTCAAGTCTTCAAATGTCACACACATGATACTTTGCTAAGGTAAGTTTTAAAGAAACAACTTGGTTGATTATCTGTTTATTAGAGTGACCTGCATTGAAACAAAATCTGTGGTGACACGTCTCCCACCTTTAACACAATAGCTATTGAATGCAGAAAGACAGAACGACATTGGAAATGGTTTTCAAATAATTCATGTGCAAAATTAACAAATACATCAGCACGGCAAACATTCCTGCTCCTCCATCGGTTCCAGTCCTCTGCAATCTACCATTTAATCCTTTTAGGTTTGGGATAAATATTGGGCAGGACACTAAGGAGAACTCACCTGCATTTCTACAAGTATGGGGTATGTTTTTAGTGTACACTCAAGAGAGTCAGCAAAGCCTCTGTATAAAACATCACCTCCAACAGTGCAGCACTCCCTCATTACTGTAATGGAGTGCCAATTCCTGGATTATACACATACATCTCTGCTGCAGCTTTGAGCCCAGGACTCTGTCTCAGAAGTGAGACAGCTACCAACTGAACCCTCTTCCTCTTCCTCCTGCTGCTCTGGGACATCTAAACCTGGCAAGGGTTCATAAAGAATGAGGCAAATCAGGAAGGGGTGTTTGGGTGTTCCTTAGGTGTAGAGTGCAGGGTTGAGGAAAGAGTGAAGAGATGAGCAGTTCCCCAGTAGCCCTGTGAAAGAACAAATTCATGTAGCAAATGGAAATGGCCGATGTGGCACAGTAACAAAGTAATTGTGTAACAGCACGAGTAACCTTGAGGGACTGTCCGTGTGGAGTTTACACATTCTCCCCGTGTCTACAAGGGTTTGCTCCGGTCTCCTCCCACAGTTCAAGGATGTGCAGGTTGGGGGGGTTAGCCATGGGAAAGACAGGGTTACAGGGATAGAGTGCTCTTTGGAGGGTTGGTGCGGATTCGATGGGCTGAATAGCCTGTTTCCACCCCATAGGGGTTCCATTTTATGATTTAAAAACATGGAAGTAAAAACTGGGAATGATAACAATGAACAGGAAGTTCTTGGATTGCTCTTTCGAAAAGGAAAGCTGGTATTCTTCCTCAGTCTGGTCTGAGGAGAGTCCAGTCCCACACCCTGGTTGGTGTTGAGTAACTGGAGAAAGCTGGTTAACATGAACTAACACACTGGACTGGTTCGGATCCTGCTCACTAGTAACTCACTGGGAGGGTACATCAATCCATTGGATTGTCAAACTGCTCCATTTAAACTCCCCTGACGTGAACAGTCGGGCAGTGATATACAACATAACGTGATGTGAACTTGCATGCACCTTTGCTTAAAAGCATCACTTTAAGCATCTGTTTTCTATTCGGTACATATAAATCATTACCTCAGAGTTACAGATACTCATCCATGATGCTAACATCACTAAAGTTGAAGCACTGCATGTGAATCTTTGAATTTTGAAACAAATGCTCTTTGTTTTGGAATATATTCAAATATCCTGCACTCCAATATTCCAAACAACTTACCACCTTCACAGTGTCTCCCTCAGGAGCCAATATTTCAGGCTCATTACAATCTGATTCCAATTATAGGAGACAGTGAGGACTGCAGATGCTGGAGATCAGAGTCAAAATGTGTGGTGCTGGAAAAGCCCAGTAGGTCAGGCAGCATCCGAGGAATTCCTGAAGACCTTATACCTGAAACATCAACTCTCCTGCTGCTCAGATGCTGCCTGACTGGCTGGGCTTTTCCAGCACCACACCTTTTTGACTCTGATCTCCAATTATATTTTAGTAAGACTAATCCTGAAACCATATTCAGCAAGAGTACATGTATGGGTGTGTGTTTGTGTGTGTGTGAGTGAGAGTGTGTGTATGGGTGTGTGTTTGTGTGTGTGTGAGTGAGAGTGTGTGTTTGTGTGTGTGTGAGTGAGTGTGTGTGTATGGGTGTGTGTTTGTGTGTGTGTGAGTGAGAGTATGTGTATGGGTGTGTGTTTGTGTGTGAGTGAGTGTGTGTGTATGGGTGTGTGTTTGTGTGTGTGTGAGTGAGAGTATGTGTATGGGTGTGTGTTTGTGTGTGTGTGTGTGTGTGTGAGATTGTGTGAGTGAGAGTGTTTGAGTGTGTATGTGTGTGCATGAGTGTTTGAGTATGTTTGTGTGTATGTGTGAGTGTGTGTGTATGGGTGTGTGTTTGTGTGTGTGTGAGTGAGAGTGTTTGAGTGTGTATGTGTGTGTATGAGTGAGTGTGTGTGTGTGTGTGGGAGTGTGGGTGAATGTGTGCGCGTGTATGCGTGTGTGTGTGTTTGTGGTGTGTGTGAGTGAGTATTTGAGTGTGCGTATGTGAGTGAGTGAGGGTGCGTGTGTGTGTTGAAGGGTGTGGTGGAGATGGTTGTGAACTGAAGGTGAGAGAAACATCTAGCACCAACACACACCTATGGGGTGCCCTGTTCTGGTCACATGTTCACACATGTGCTGAAGGATACAGCTGCAGCTTTCTTTAAATCTTGGACTGTGCCCAATTCTGATTGGACTGATTTTGGCAATCTATTTTTATGAACAACAAACAGGACACCTTGTAATAGCAGCAACCAGTGGGAGATGGAACATTCATTGGTTAAATCTGTCCTTGCTAGAGGAGAGCTCTCATTGTCTAGCAAGATATCATTTTCTGCACTTTGTTTCGGTCATTAGCTGATACTGTATCTTTGAAAATCATGTTGTTGTGTGAAGAAGATTTCCATCACGCAAGCTGTGGATCAGCCTGTGTGTCACTAGAGAGTTAGGCTGGTCGTGTGTTTCCTCATCTTAGTCAGCTGGGAGGTGGGAAATAACTTGACACTTGGTCATTGTGGCTTTGAGTTTGGAAGGGGAAGATGAAACACATTTTCCCACTGAGTCACTGGTGTTGAAAAGTGTAGAGGGCCAAGCCAGTTTACATTTCTGATGAGGGAACAGCCTACCAACATAAAGTACCTGATGAAGGAGCGTTGCTCCGAAAGCTAGTGTGCTTCCAATTAAACCTGTTGGACTATAACCTCGTGCTGTGTGATTTTTAACATAAAGTACAGTGAGTTGGCCAAAATTTTCAAAATATACTCCAGCAGGTGAGGAGCAGGAGAATAACTAGTGTCTGACAGTGTAAGTGAAAGATATAAGATAACAGTTCCAGTATGGAAAACCAGACCATTCATATCACTGGTATTATGACCCCCACGTGAGTGACCTCAGCACCCTATTTCACTCTAACACATCAGCACACCCTCAGTCCCCTTCTCCCTCGTACATTTTTCTAACTTCCCCTTAAAAGCACCCACACTGTTCACACCAGCCACTCCACACCAAAGCAAATTTCACCAATAGCTCTGGGAGAAAATGCTAGGTTTAGAATTTCTGATTGGCAGCTGTTCACATCCCAATAGAGAGGTGGACATTTTGAATTATTGACATCTTGCTGAGATCCTTTGTCTGCAGCAGATTCTGGGAAACCATGCCCAGAGAGAGTGTGTTCAGATCCTGGCTGCTGGGGCTAATAAATGATATCAGAGCAGATGAGTCCTGTCAAAGGGATCGAGAGAACAACAATCTGACAGTTATCTCCTTTCACCACGTCATCATCCGGCTGATGACAGCTGCAGGTCTCTGGTCACTCTGAGATCACTGAGCTGGGTTAATATCCAGGTATTGATACCAGGACAGAAAAACAGAGGCACAGGGAACAGCAAAGCTGTCCTTGACCTCTGACCTTCTCGCAAGCACAAGACCAATCCTCATAAAAGAAGAGGATTTGTAGCAAAAGCAGAGGACAGGTGAAAGTAACAGGTTGGAGTTGGTATTGAAGTAAAAACAAAATGCTGGAGAAACTCAGCAGGTATGGCAGCGTCTGTGGGGGTGGGGGGGCCAGGGGTGGAGGGACAGAGTTAATGTTACAAGTCTGGGATAACCTTTCCTCAAAATAGCTGAGGAAAATCTTTGAACCCGAAATATTAACTCTGTTTTCTTTCCACAGATGCTGCCAGACCTGCTGAATTTCTCCAGTGCTGTTTTATTTCATATTTCCAGCAGTCACAGTATTTTGATTATATTTAAATTGCTAATCAATGTATTTAATAAATCATGAGCAGGCGTACATCTAACCCTGAATTACCCTCAACCCTGAATTATGGTTCAGGAAGTAATTCATTATCTGTAAAGCATTTGGGAAAGGTGCTATGTAAATGCAAGCTCTTTCTTCCTTTAACACTGGACTGGCCTAACTGGGATTTATAAACCCGTTCTGTTACACAAAATTTCTTGCAGGTGACAAGTATTGAGACATCATTATATTTTTGAAAGTTAACGCTGGGATCTGACTGAAACTCAAAGCTCAGTGGACACTGTCAGAGCTCACTAGTACACATGTCAGGCATCAGAGTGTACCATCTACAAGATGCACAGCAGAAACTCACCAAAGATCCTGAGACAGCATCTTCCTAACCCATAACCACTTCCATCTAGAAGGGGACAAGGGCAGCAGATACATGGGAATACCACCCCTTACCACCATCCTGACTTGGAAATATATCAAATATATCACTGTTCCATCAGTGGCTAGGTCATAAGCCTGGAATTCTTTCCCTAAGGGCATTGGGGGTCAACCCACAGCAAGTGGGCTATCACCATCGCAGGGATCTATTATAGGAACCCCTACAGCATGGGGGCAGGCCATTCGGCCCACACCAACTCTCCAAAGAGCCTCCCACCCTAACCCTGTATTTCCCATGGCCAACCCACCCTGACTTGCACACCTTTGGATTGTGGGAGGAACAAACCCATGCAGACACGGGGAGAATGTGTAAACTCTACACAGACAGTAACCCTCCTCCTCCTCCCCTTCCTCCCTCCTCCCCCTCCTCCCCCTCCCCCTCCCTCCTGCCCCCCTCCCCCCCTCCCTCCTCCCTTCCTCTCCCCCTCCCAGCCTGCGATGCCACATCCCGTAAGGGAATAAAAAAACTGTTGGTCTAGACTGTGACAAGCAGCATGAGGGTTTATTTTGCAGCTAGTGCTCTTGCCAGTCGCGATTTTCCACGGAGTTAGGATTGGTCAGGGTGGGGAGAGGGGAGATGCTGAGGACTCGGTTTGCCTGGCAGACTGGGCACTGGGTTGGTAATACGCTGCCAAATATTCCTGTCCTCTGAAGCAATGCCCATTGCAGTATACTCGCCATCCAGTCCGTTCGGTTAATGTTACACCCGCAGAGCCATGGAACTGTGTACATCTCTTCCAAAGGTGAAGATCTGAGCTTTTTCAGGTCATGGTGCTCTGTCTTTTCTCACACGCTTTCTTGTGGTTTAGAGCGTGCAGTAAGAGCATGCAGCAAGAGGTTTTACAGATAAAGTGATAAGCTGAGACACTAAATCCGAAATAGTGCGACGGTGTCACAGTGTGGGTTTAAGAGGCTATTCCATCATAAGGTTATCCCTGTCCAAGCAGCAGCAGCTGGATAATTTACACTGTCAGCAATCCACACCTCAGCAATCACCTTCAAACTAAACCCTTGGTCAGTTACCGTCTTCATTCCCACCCTGACATCAAGCCCCAACCAAGTAGCTAGATCATAGAACAGAACAGCACAGGAACAGGCCCTGTCTGTGCTAACCATGATGTCTGAGCTGCCTGCACTTGGTCCATATCCCTCTCTCCCCTGTCTATCCAAATGCCTCTTAAACATTACAACTGCCTCTGCGTCTGCCCCCTTCGTTCCAGGTATCTACCACCTTGCTTTATTAAAACTTACCTCACACATCTCCTTTAAACCTCTCCCTCTCACCTTAAACTTACACCCCCTAATATTTGGCATTTCCAATCTGGGAAAACAAACACTCAGGAATTTTATGAATAGCTGTAAATTGGGATTACAGGACACTGCGACAGAAGCAATTCCACAGTCGCAACAGAACCCCAACTGCGCAGCCCTTCAGCTGGCTAAACCCACTTTCATTGAGAAATTCGGTGAGCTCAGTCAAGAAATGAAGTGACACCTGGATTATTTGAAAATCTGCGCATTTTTGAGGAGGAGGGGAAGGCAGAAAGGTCTGGGCATCCTGGAGAATCCTGACCAGGTCTCAAGGTCAAAGCTTGTATTTGAATGTCAGGAGAAACTGTTCAGTGAAGTACCCTTAACCTAGTATTGTTGTAAAAGGTATTAGTGTTCAAAATACAAAGTACATACAACTCCAAGTCTTTCATATATTCAGCCCAGTGTATAGCCCCTTACACCAGTACAGGAGGGCATGTTCATCTCCTGGTCTGGGCACAATAATAAATCCCATTCCCCACTTTCCCCATTGTTCAGTCAGATCTTTTATCTTTTGGCCAATTCTTTTTGGAGTATTTTTAGTGAAACTGCTTCCATTTTTCCATCAGGAAGCACTTTCCAGATTTCAACCCAGGGCCCAAAAGGAAAATTTGTCCCTGCCCTGTGGAGCTTTTGCTAATGATTTTAAATCGGTATCCCTTGGTTACCGCCTGTATGGTCAATGGAGATGGTATCACCTTAGTCTGAGTTACAGGTACCAAAAAATTCTCTTTTCACTTAGTTCTTCATTTTTTTAATACATTCACAGGATGTGGGTGTCACTGGCTGGGCCAGTATTTATTACCCATCCCTAATTACCCAGAGGGCAGTTAAGAGTCAACCCCATTTCTGAGGGTCTGAAGTCACATGTAGGCCAGACCAGGTAAGGATGGCAGATTTCCTTCCCTAAAGGGCATTAGTGACCCAGATGGGTTTTTCCTGCCAATTGACAATAGATGCATGGTCATCGTTAGACTCTTAATTCTAGATTTGTTTTTGAATTATTGAATGAAAATTCCACCATATGCCATAGTGGGATTCAAACCCAGGTCTCTCAGAACAATAGCTGGGTTTCCCATTTAACAGTCCAGTGATAATACCATAGGCTATCACTCCCCAAGTGCAGCTTCTATTAGTAATGATTTACACAGACTCACACAATATCTAACTACCCGAGGGAGGGTGACAATGTCAGTGCAGATAGGTTGGTTCCCCGTGTAGGAGAGTTTAACATCAGGTAGCATAATCTCAAACTTACAGATCACTCATTTAAGACAGAGATGGGGAGGAATTCCTACTCTCACAGGGTATTAAATCCATGGAATTCTGAGTCCTGAATCAGTAATCTGTCTTTAATCAGGAAGGGAATCAAGGCTTATGGGGAAAAGGCAGGAAAATGGAGATGAGGATGATCAGATCAGCCAAGATCCCACTGAACAGTGGAGTAGAATTGATGGGCTGAATGGTCTACTCCTTCCAGTCTTACAACAGAGGTCTCATTGACACTGACGAAAAGGATTTGTAAACCTTACATAACTAATTGCTCCACAGCATGAGTGGAGTGGGGACGAGTGGGGAAAGGAACGAGTGGGGGAAAGGAACGAGTGGGGAAAGGAACGAGTGGGGGAAAGGAACGAGTGGGGAAAGGAACGAGTGGGGAAAGGAACGAGTGGGGGAAAGGAACGAGTGGGGAAAGGAACGAGTGGGGAAAGGAAAAGCTTCCATTGAAGGAGCTCGAGCAGCTGGAAAATCTCAGTGTGGCAGGAACAGTATATGTAATGTTTCAGAGTGCAGTACTGTATCTAACGATTATAGTTTCTATTGATCATAAAGCTCAGTGTTACGTACAGTCAAATAACGTTTCGAACCAACTTGTCAGTATTGAGTTTACAATTCTTCTCCTGTCTATCTTATTGGTACTGAATCCTGATCTTTAGATTTCTATCAGGGAACAGACATCCAACTGTCTGATCCAGGTGGGATTTGGGATCAATGGACTAAACATTTAGAAGAGGGACTATGAAACCTCTTGTTGATATTTAACTCAGTGTTTACAGAGCATGTAACCTGATGAACTCCCCAAAGGTGTCTGTATAATGCCTGGCCAACAGCAGTCTTCAGGAACGTTCAATGCCAAGGGAAACTGGAAACATGGAAAACAGGACTTCAGTCAGAACACCTTACAGGATGATAAATCTCAAATCATTGACCATGAATATCCCTCTTTTTTTCTCCCATCAATCTCGCAATGAATTGGTACAGTTCTACTGGAGTCACTCATACCCTGATGGGGCCTGGTTAGCTCAAGTTGGCTGACAGGCAGGTTTGTGATCCAGAATGATGCCAACAGTGTGGTTCAACTCTTGCACCAGCTGAGGTTACCCTGGAGAGCTCTCCTTCAGCAACCCGATGGTCTGGTAAGGCTATGGTGACTTTATGCTAACCATTTGCACCTGTTAATGTCTGCATTTCTTACTCCTCTACAAACCTAAAAGGAGTTCCTATGGAGATGTTCAACACCGTGAGAGGGCGAGATATCTTCTTATTGTTTACTCTTTTTCCCTTGGCCAAAATGTTGATAATTGGAGTGGACAGAGTTAAGGTGTTGGCAAAACAATTCAAAATCACAGGAAAGGGAAGAGCAGAGCTGTGGGGAAAGAGCAGGCAATGGGATGAAATGGATTTCTCTTCAAAAGACCCACTGCCGAACGGAACGAGAGAAATAGTCACTAACGAGGCAATATCAGCCCAAGATTCTATGAACGCTTCCCTCACGTGTGAATTTCAAACAACTGAGGTAAATTTGATAATTGAGGGGAGACTGACATAGCAGAAACAGGAGACTGACATGCTAAAGATGTGACAATCAGATTAACTATTTTTCCTGTTATGAAATAAGATGATGTAGTGCGATTACTAATGGACAATGGTTAAGCTGCCTGACAAAGCAGTCTCTATCCAGGGTCTCTCCCAAGTGTACCCATGCTGAAAGGTATCTCGGTGTCCTCCCAGGGTGCCCATTAATGACAATTCATGGCTCCTGTTTATTTTTCTGTTATTGTTCTGCTGTTTCATTGCAATATTTACAAACCATTTCACCCCGTTAAACTTGACATTGTCAACCTATGGTAAGGTCCAGATTGAATCATTCCCATCTTTGCCTGACATCTCTATAGTAGTCACACACGGTTTTGTCAAAATATTCATCCAATATTTCTGTAGCAATCACCCCATTGACATTATCAGCTGTTAATCTACTACCTGGGTAAACACCTCCAAACAAAGAGCTTTAGTTTCTTACACTTAAAATCTCACGCCAAACACATTTTCTCTGGTTTACATGATGATTTCCAAAATTTGGAAATTGCCCTGAAACCTTGATCCTTCGGTGGGCCTTTCTGTGTATACAAGAGAGTAGGTCTGAACTCCCCGGTTAGTGCCCAGGTCTGACCTCCCCGGTACACAGTGCCCAGGTCTGAGCTCCTCTGGTACACGGTGCCCGGGTCTGAGCTCCTCTGGTACACGGTGCCCGGTTCTGAGAACCCCGGTACACGGTGCCCAGGTCTGAGCTCCTCTGGTACACGGTGCCCGGGTCTGAGCTCCTCTGGTACACGGTGCCCAGGTCTGAGCTCCTCTGGTACACGGTGCCCAGGTCTGAGAACCCCGGTGCACGGTGCTCGGTTCTGAGAACCCCGGTACACGGTGCCCGGTTCTGAGAACCCCGGTACATGGTGCCCGGGTCTGAGCTCCTCTGGTACACGGTGCCCAGGTCTGAGAACCCCGGTACACGGTGCCCGGTTCTGAGAACCCCGGTACACGGTGCCCGGTTCTGAGAACCCCGGTACACGGTGCCCTGGTCTGAGCTCCCCGGTGCCCGGGTCTGAGCTCCTCTGGTACACGGTGCCCAGGTCTGAGAACCCCGGTACACGGTGCTCGGTTCTGAGAACCCCGGTACACGGTGCCCGGTTCTGAGAACTCCGGTACACGGTGCCCTGGTCTGAGCTCCCCGGTACACGGTGCCCGGGTCTGAGCTCCTCTGGTACACGGTGCCCGGTTCTGAGAACCCCGGTACACGGTGCCCGGGTCTCAGCTCCACTGGTACACGGTGCCCAGTTCTGAGAACCCCGGTACACGGTGCCCAAGTCTGAGCTCCCCGGTGCACGGTGCCCGAGTCTGAGCTCCTCTTGTACACGGTGCCCAGGTCTCAGCTCCTCTTGTACACGGTGCCCATGTCTCAGCTCCTCTGATACACAGTGCCCGAGTCTGAGCTCCTCTGGTACACGGTGCCCATGTCTCAGCTCCTCTGGTACACAGTGCCCGAGTCTGAGCTCCTCTGGTACAGGGTGCCCGAGTCTGAGCTCCTCTTGTACATGGTGCCCGAGTCTGAGCTCCTCTTGTACATGGTGCCCGAGTCTGAGCTCCTCTGGTACACGGTGCCCATGTCTCAGCTCCTCTGGTACACAGTGCCCGAGTCTGAGCTCCTCTGGTACACGGTGCCCATGTCTCAGCTCCTCTGGTACACAGTGCCCGAGTCTGAGCTCCTCTGGTACACAGTGCCCGAGTCTGAGCTCCTCTGGTACACAGTGCCCGAGTCTGAGCTCCTCTGGTACACAGTGCCCGAGTCTGAGCTCCTCTGGTACACGGTGCCCGAGTCTGAGCTCCTCTGGTACAGGGTGCCCGAGTCTGAGCTCCTCTTGTACATGGTGCCTGGGTCTCAGCTCCTCTGGTACATGGTGCCCGGGTCTCATAGCCTATCCACCATGGTAGCCCGCAATCCCAGCACCACACTGAAGCAGCTCCTGATGAATTTAAAGGACCTTGTACCCGCAACCAGGAGAACCAGCATCAAAAACAAAAAATACCCTGCAAGGACCACAACAATCATTACATTGGACGGACAGGCAGGAAACTAGCCACCAGGATACGAGTACCAATTAGCCACCAAAAGATGTGACCAACTATCACTAGTATCCATACACACAGATGAAGAGGGATACCAGTTTGACTGGGACAGTACATCCATCCAACAAAGACATGCACGGGAATTCCTGGAGACCTAGCATCCAATCCGGAACTCCTTTAACAAACAGAGCAGTTTAGACCCCAATAACCAACCTCTCAGAAACAGGACTGGAAACAATACCACCCACGACAACAGACCAATTTCCATTTCGGTTCCAAGTGTACCCTCGAGGGTTTCAAAATTTCTGCAGTGTATTTTTTTCTGAGCTTTCCAGAGATTGAGAGTGGAATGTAGTTTGTAACAGTCTCTCCTCAAAAGTATAACTTGATAATTATTACCTTGGCCTATTAATTGAATCTGATGATATTTCATAATTTGTCATTGCAAGTGGACAAACTGCTCGTTTTGTTTGATATTGGCTTCCATCTCAACCAGTAACTCGGGGAAGAATTTACTCAAATTGTATCTTTCCAGTGCTTTCTGCATTTTTTATCCCTTTTTATGCAATGCTATGGTTTTTAGCAGCTTGAAATATTCCTGTTTTTCTCTTTATGTAGCTCTGCTTCTCTCCAACAATCTTCAACACTCAATGATGGCTGTCAGATAAATCCTCACCACTGCTTATCATTCCATGTGAGCTATCTGCTGGATTTACTGTCACCACTTTCCTGCTGGGGACCGTGACATACTGCCTGGGCCAGTGTGGGAGGGGAAATATACTCCACAATCTAACAAGAAGCTGCTATTGTCTTAAACAAGATGTCACCTCCTGTACAATAGCAAAGATGGACAAGTTACATTAGTATGACAGAGACCCCCTACTCCTCCAATCTTCTGAGCTGTTCTTCTCCTCAGTCTCTCTGACATTGTCATTGTTAGTTGTGCTTCAGGCACTCCTTAGTTTTATTCCTTAACCATGTAAAACAATCACCTTCAGCGTTGCAGAGTCAAAAGTCTGGAACTCCACATGGACTACAACTGTTCTACAACAAGGTGTCTCACAACACCTTCATGAGTGTCATCAAGACATACAGCACAGAAACAGACTCATCGCTGTAACTCGTCCACGCCAACCACATATCCAAACCTAATCTAGTCCCGTTTGCCAGCACCTGGCCCATAGCCCTCTAAATATTTCCTATTCATGTACTCATCCAGATGCTTTTAAAATGTGTAATTGTACCAGCCTCCACCACATCCTCTGGCAGCTCATTCCATACACGTAGCACCCTCTGTGTGATCAAGTTTCCCTTTAGGTCTCTTTTATATCTTTCCCCCTCACCTTAAACCTATGCCCTCTAGTTCTGGACTTCTCCACTCCAGGATGTCTATTTACCCTATCCATGCCTCTCGTGATTTTATAAACCTCTATAAGGTCAACCCTCAGCCTCTGACACTCCAGGGAAAACAACCCCAGCCTCTCCCTATAGCTCAAATCCTCCAACCCTGGCAACATCCTTGTCAATCTTTTCTGAACCCTTGCAAGTTTTGCACCTTCTTCCTATCTGCTGGATTCTTCCTGGGAGACCAGAATTGCACGCAGTGCTCCAAAACGGAACTACGGTTGAGATATAAGTGATGGCTGAGGCAGCACCATACACATACTATAAAAGGATGGAAATGTAGGATGACTGAATAATGTTTTTGTGAAACTCAGACACGTGGCGGCTGAGCAGGAATCAGCACCTTTAGGAAACTCTGTGCTCCCCTTGTCGAAACCTGCCGTTTCAGCTGAGCAGTGGAACCAATTGGGTGAAAACCATCTTTGAATGAGGGTGCCTGGTGCTACCTCACACAAACTCATTCTGCACAAATCTATTTGTGAACAAACAAAAGGACAAGACCAACGTTTTGCTAAGGAGCTATTCATTGCTGCCTGGCTTTCTGTAACACGGCAGCCTGATCTGAATGTAAGTCTGTAATAAGCTAAATCCACTTTGAAAGAGAGACGGAGAAAAAGTGAATAACTTCAACAAAGTAATTACTCAGCCAGAGAGCAGTGTCTGTCGTTACCATATGGTATAAAGCTCAGCCCGAAGAGAGAGGAGCGTCTGAGGATATCCTCACTTAATCCTCACACAAATTGCTTTTGTCGCACAAAATCTTTACTTCCTTCAGTTTTTCTTCCCTCTTCTTCTGAAAGCTTGTGGCATCAGTGGGTATTGTACCTTATCCCCATCACCAAACTTCACATGTAGGACTGTATAATGGGCTAAGGAGGCTATTTAACCACAGAGACCAGCAGAACTCAATTCAATCCTGTTTGAATCCAATATCCCCACAACGTGGACTTTCCCAGCAACATTCATGTGCATCGGTGAGTTGTAAGAAACCTGATCGATTATCCCCTTCTCTCGCCATGGAGCACCCAGGTTCATTGTGCAGAAAGGTTAGTACAGGTTAGATTGAACCTACCTCAGAAGAGATCCTCTTTGTTTTAGGCCGAATCTCACCAGATGTCAGTTAAATTGCATTTTTTGTTGGGTTTCGTGGCTTCTCACATGATCATCCCAAAGATTCCCTCGCTCCCTAACTACACTCCTTACAGGGTCTCTCTTTTGCAAAGCTAGTTCCTCCTGCTTGGGATCCTTGGCTCTGTGTCAGCTGTGAGATGTTCTGCACATTACCAGAAACACAATCAGTCCATCCATGGTTTGTTGCATTTTACCCAAACAAGGCAAAGAAGGGGAATTCTGCTCCTGCTCTGTAACCGGGGACTTGGAGGTGCTGCAGGAGGGGGTGATATGGAGGACTCTCATGTTCACCCTCCCCAGGATGGCCAGAGGAGGCTATGCCCCCAGTCCCTACCAGCCTGCTCAGTGTGGTCTTAGCTGTCTGCAGGAAGAAGTTCAAAGACCTTCTCCGCTAGACTCTTCTCTCTGTTTCCTTACACTCACTGTCTCTCAGTGACTGCACCCACCTCCGTCCACAGCACATGCTCTACAACTGTCACCTCTACTCTCTCTCCCCCAGCCCAATACACCCCCATTACTGACCCTGCATGCCCTCTGTGCTGCCAACTTACTCATCTGGGACACTTTGCCACCTTTAACCCATCTACACCAGCACCAAGAGCTGTGCCATTCTCCCTCATCTCACTCAATCCAGGAGGACACGGTCCATACTCGGGTAGAAATGTGAGGATGTGTAGTGAGGTGCCAATGAAGAGCAGAGGATCCTCACCCTGACCACCCTAAGCCGTTGAATGATGGTGGTCAAGCCCCTGGATTGATATCAGAGGCTGCTTTTATGTACTGTGTCAATACCCCCTGCCTGAAGGCTATCTCCGTTCAATTTGTGCTCACGAAGGGAATGAAAGATCCTGAAGGAAAGGATCAGCAAAGTGAAGGACTCGAGAGATTACAGAAACCCTCCACTGATTCCAGAGGATAGGTGCCATTGAACTGCCGTTTCCCCAAGGATTTTATTTTTCCCTCCAAACCTAAGACCAACTTTTATTTACCTGGTTGTCTCTGCCTGTGTAGAGGTGTTTTAGAAAGGGGTCAGAGCTTTAACTAGAAAAGATATACACCAGCTGTTTGTAGTTGCTCACCTCTGGTTAGAACCTAGTTATTTCTAATTACTGTAACTCTAGTAAGCTTAGAAACACAGTTAGTTAGTGTTAGTGTTTTCTGTTAACTTGAATCTACAGGTAAATTGAGAACTTTACGTACTTTGACAGGATTTTTAACCCTATGAAACTCCAGACATAGTGGTGTCTGCTTTCCAGCGTGTTACCCCGGTGAGCCATAACACTCCACGTAACTAAGGTCTGTCTTCCCTGGTGACAGGTTTGTAAACTTCCACTGAACTCTCCTTAAAACTCTGATGTCCTCCTTAGTATGTGACGTACAAGAATCAAACACAATTACTCCATGAGAGACCTAACTGATATTTGCTAAAGGTGGAGTGTGACCTCCTTGCTTTTATACTCAACAGTAACAAAGCAAAGGATTACATTATGATTTTATAACAATCTATTTAACATGCCCCTGAATGCTTTGTGTGCATACACCTCTAGGTCTTTTTGATCTTGTGTCCCTTTATAAATTGTACCTTTTTTTTTGTTTTGTGAAGGGATGTAAACATCACTGGCTAGGCCAGGATTTATTAACTTCCCCGGAGAAGGTGATGGTGAGCTTCACTCTTAAAAATGCTGCAGTCCTTGTGGTGCAGGAGCACACAGTGCTGTTAGGAAGGGCACTCCACAATTTGACGTAGTGGCAAATGGTGATATATTTCCAAGTCAGCGTAGTGAGTGACATGGAGGGAACTTGTACATGGTGGTGTTACAATGTATCTCCTGTCCTTTTCTTTCTAGATGGAAGAGGTCATAGGTTTGGAAGGTACTGTCCTAGGAACCATGGTCACTTGCAGGGCATCTTGTGGATGGTACACACTGCTGCTACTGAGCTTGGGTGTTGGAGGGAGTTTGTGGATGTGGTGCCAATCAAGTGGCTGCTTTGTCCTGGATGGTGTCGAGCTTCTTGAGTTTTGCTGGAGCTGCCCCCATCCAGGCAAGTGAGGAGTATTCTATCCCACTCCTGACTTGGAATATTTGTGCAATTCTGGTCTCCTTCCTATCTAGAAGATGCTGTGAAACTTGAAAGGGTTCAGAAAAGATTTACAACAATGTTGCCAGTGTTGGAGAATTTGAGTTAGAGGGAGAGGCTGAATGGGCTGGGGCTGTTTTCCCTGGAGCATCAGAGGCTGAGGGGTGACCTTATAGAGGTTTACAAAATTATGAGGGGCATGGATAGGATAAATAGACAAGGTCTTTACCACTCAGGGTGGGGGAGTCCAGAACTAGAGGGCATTGGTTTAGGATGAGAGGGGAAAGATATAAATGAGACCTACTCTTGTCACAGTATTTATAGGCTGTTCCATACTCAATACGCATTAAAGTCCATCCCTTGAGGAGGAACTCCAACTAATCCAGTGGCAAAACCGAGCTGCATGATAACAGGTGTATTTCTAGCCCCAGAAAAATACCACGAGCTAGTTCCACATTGGTTTTGGAGTGACATCCAGCAGCCTCTTTAAAGACTACAGTTTGGCTGCTTAGTGCTGGTGCTAGTGGCCAGCGTTTATGTGGCACATGCTCCACCACTGCACACTGCCAATGGTGTTTGGAACATCTTACTTTTAGATGAGACAGGGCTCTTTCCTACTCCCGTTAGGAAGGTTGGGTGCCCATTTATTGGTTCACTTCAAAACTACATCATGCAGCTGTTTGATGTCTGAGGGAGGATTAATGTTTCTCTGCCATTTTCAACTGCTGGACAGTTCTCAAGTGGGACAATCAGCAGTTCAAAATTCACCCTCAGAAACTCTTTGACAGGTCCAGAGTTAGACAGAGACATCAACCATCAGAGAGAGTGTGAAACCGCCCCCCCCCAAAGGGAAGCACACACTTGCAGAAGAAAATGTACAGACAATGACAAAAGAAGGTGGTGTCAAAGAGACAGATACATGACAGAATCAGAAGAAAAGACATTTTTCTAAAACTTCTGCAAAACATATTAAACTTTAATTTGCAATCACCTAACTGGGAATATTAATGTAAGATGCAGTCTGAAAATGTAATGGTTTCTGGCACACTGTGCCAGTTCTTGATCCTTACCATCCAGCTGTCAAAAGATCACACACCTAGCGGAGTTCTATTCATGAGAGCTTATAATTAGCAGAGAATGATGCCATTTACTCTTTGGCCGTTTGATAATTCATGGGTTGCAAGAGCAGCCCAAGAATGGAATGAATTTAGTGTAAGCGAAACACTGCGATTAAAAATACCATTATTTGTGTAATTGAAATGCCTGTTCCTTCAAAAGGAAGGATGGAGCTAATAGGCACCTGGGCATCCAGGCAAATAGTGGCACCATTATACCCATGAGCAATCAAATAGATCAAATTTACATCAGGAAATTGAGCATAAACTCACACAGAGAAATACACTCTGAACGCTAGGAAACAGGATAATTCATGCCTTTAGAAATGACACATATAATCTAGCCGTCATTCTATAGAAAGAGATGCATTCAAATGTAATAAGCACTTTTACGTGAGTTTTTATACAGTGTTGGAGAGAAGGAAAGCCGGGTGGGGTTAGGGCTGAGTTTAAAGTTACCATTCTAAGACAGAAGAGGTTTCAGCATTTAAATTCTTCATGTGCTGACTGATTGATCCACCTTTGCAATGGACAGTAAAGATTAAGAGACTGACAAATAGGCATCTACTTACAGAGTGTTAGAGGCTAATCTACTGTGCAGGCATTAGGAACATAGGAGCACCAGCCAGACTCATTCACACACTGACCGCTCAGATACACAACAAGAGCGCAAGACTTTCAGAAATTAAACAGGGGGAGAGAGAGAGACACACAGAAAACCAGCAACTGCACTTGCAACATTTCCTTTCTAAAGTTTGGATGCTGCTTTCTTCCAAAGAGTTGGATTTCCTCTTTACTCCAAATCTTTCCTCAAATCAAGATTTTTGCATCAGCTGACCAGTTGTTCCCAGGCTGCCCAAGAGGAAGTTTTGTAGACAGAGGCCAGCTCCTGCCCTTTTGAGAAGAATGAGCAACTCTTCCATCGAGTCATCAATCAGCCCAGGGCTGGAGGACAGCCAGACAGGTAGGAGAAAGGGCAAGTGAGTGCATGAGCAAGAGAGAAAGATTGACCGAGTGAGTGTGTAGGGGTGTGTGAGAGAGCAGAGACACAGAGAGAGAGAGAGAGAGAGAGAGAGAGAGAGAGAAAGAAAGAAAGAAAGAGAGAGAGAGAGACAGACAGACAATAAGGAACAGTAGATCAAACAGGTATGAGTGTGTTTGCTACTCAGTGAAAGATTGTGTGTGAGAGAGAGAGAGAGAGAGAGACTAGGAAAACCAGAACAATTGGACAGGTTTTAGAATGACCAAGCAGCACAGCCAGGGAGATGAGAAAGCACCTGTCAATGATGATGAGACTGGCAGATCAATACGAGGAAAGATTCAGTTGGATAAGAAGGGCAGTCATCCACAAACTAAGAAGAATCTGGGAACAGATCCGAAAGAAAAGCAGAAAGTTAAAGGGCAGAATGAATCAGCCAGAAGTCAGTGACGTGATAAAGAAACATGGGAAGATGAGGACAAGGAAGATATTAAAAAGGAGGGGAAAGGGAGACCTGATGAGTGAATACAATTTTATCAAAGGCCCGGACTCAATTAGTGTTAAAAGGAGCGTACAACAAACATTTCAATAAAGGAACAACAAATACGAAAATGAAAAATTTCAATTGTGCTCCTGACGAGAATGTGCATTTAAGCATTAAGATATTGTAAATGATAAAACTGAAAACCTGCTTTGAAGAATAAACTGACAATTATTTCAGAATGCATAGGAATAAATATTGCTATGTCACTGTATTTTAATAGTATCCAGTATTTATTGATTTGTCAAATATATATGATAAATAAACCAGATTATTGAAACCCTAGTTTAATAAGAAAATACTGCATTTAATCACTGACATATTTCAATTCTGGTTACAGAGTTAGGGTATAACTTACTGGTTACCTTGGTTCCCAGTACTACATCATTTGTGTATAGATGGTATAAATGTGAGTACTGATTGTTGCTATGTGTTTATATTTTGTGGACCTGAATACCAGTGAAGAATTTATTCTTTGAAGTGGTTGGAGAGCCTATTCCAGGAAACCCTTGAGCCCTCTTCCAGGAACTTAAATTGTTCTTAATTTGCTTGATCATAGCAGCGGTCATCTTGAGAGTAATAGATGCTCATTGGTACGCCATTGTTCTTCGGAAAATAACCTCTGCTCTTTCACATAAAGCCTTGAGTTACCTATACACGATCTCCTCACCATCTTCTCAATCATATTTAATTTCAAGCAGGGCCTCAGACAAGGTAAGCCAAATTCTGGTGTGGGATCATGCGAGGCCGGTGGTAAGAGTTGAATTGAGTCCAGCCAGTGATAAGTCACGTTTAAATCTTTGTTGCCGAACCTAATCTGATTTGTCCCCTTGATGAATATGGTAAGGGTCAGTACAGAAGTGATTATACTTTGTTTACATGTGTGCTTGCTTTCAGAGAAAACTCCAAGTCCAGGGAAGTCTCTGAGCCCTGTGCTTCTGTGTAAGGTATGTGGGGATACCAGCAGCGGGAAACACTATGGTATTTATGCCTGTAATGGCTGCAGTGGCTTCTTCAAGCGAAGTGTCCGAAGAAAGCTCATCTACAGGTAAGTAAACATCATAATTTTACTCTTGAGATTGTTTATATACAAAAATGGTAACAGTTTGTTGCACTGTATCGCCAAAGTCACTATCTTACATGTAAGGGAAAAGGACCTTTAATGATCTCCCCACAACAGGCAAACAGCTAATATTTCATACTAAGGAGCTCTGGTGGTTCTGTAGTAAAGCATCAGCTGAAATGTTTTAATTTTACACTGAGACTTACACTTACAAACATCTGAATCTGAGGAGAATATAATTTCTATGTAGTCAAGCTAATACTGGGCAACGAAAATTAACAATGCATGAATTATCAAGGTGATTTTATTCACATAACTTCAGCTAATTGTCTAGGATTATAGACTGAATATGTAAACTGTTGGAACATAATCCCAATTCCAAGGATTCTCATTCACTCCCATCACATAAACCTATTAAATTCAGGCTACAGTCTAATACATCCTCAATGTATTTACATTTCCAAATTTTACGTTGGAGATATGGAAGGAACAAAGGAGCAGGGGAAGGCTGGTCATCACATCAAACCATTCATTTAGATCATTATCGATCATCGACCACCATACCACTCTCGCCAGATTGATTAGTTTAATGTGATTAGTCTGGAGAAACCTATCAATTTCTGTCCTGAATCTGTTCAGCGAATGAACATGCACAGCCTGAGCTCGAATTCCAAAACTTCACTGCCCTCAGTGAAGGAAATTCCTCATCTTGAGTAGCAACAGGTGCATGTATCATACAATCCCTACAGTGCAGATAGAGGCCATTTGGCCCATCAAGTCTACACTGATCCCTCTGAAGAACATCCTACCCAGAGGTTAGAATCAAACCCAGGTCCCTGGTGCTGTGAGGCAACAGTGCTACATTTACAGTTACTGCAATGCAAACTCCTCAGGAGGTTTAATTCTGATGAATCCCAGTGACACAGCTCTGCTCAATGGCAAATATCTCTGGTGATGAGGCTGTCATTGCATTTAATTTTTTGGCTGTTCTGCCATCTCTGCTGCCAGGTGCCAGGCAGGAACTGGAATGTGCCCTGTGGATAAAGCGCATCGCAATCAGTGCCAGGCTTGTAGACTGAAGAAATGTTTGCAGGCTGGTATGAATAAAGATGGTGAGTAATACACGAACGTCTCTATCTGAGAACATGTATGAAATTATAGCTTAATGTTTCAGGCTTTAAGCAGCGATAATCCTCTAATCTCGATTATTCTGTCTGTTCCTTCCCCTCGGTTTCTGCCTCCCTGCTCTTTCTTATCCCTTCCTCCAGCTGTTCAGAATGAACGACAGCCCCGTAGTACTGCCCAGGTGCGACTGGACACTGCTGAGCTTGACCCTGAGAAGGAGCACATAGCCACGACCAGGGAGCCCAGTTTGTCATCGGTCAGCAGCCAGAGACCAGCTTCCTCCAACATCAGCTGCAGCCAGAAAACCATCAGCCCACCAACTAACCACCGGTTTATGGCCAGCCTGATGACAGCTGAGACCTGTGCCAAGCTGGAGCCTGAGGATGGTCAGTGACTGGCTCCTAATCTCCCCTACATTTCTACTGCGTACACAACTCTAGTGATTAAAGCATCCGTGCAGCTCTATTGAAATTAGATCTAGGGTCAGTTTATAAAATCAGATTAAGGATTGTAAATTTTCTCTTTTTCTCTCTTGATTGCTTGTAAAAGTACATGTTCTTCATGTGAACCTAAACCATATGCAACCATCCACCAATGAAGGTATTACAGAGCTGAGGCAAATCCTATGAAAACATCACACTTTCACACGTTATCTTGCTGCCACAGATACTAATCAGAGCAGGAGCTCAGTCTGATCTACCACTCCCTAGCCAATGTAGCGCAACACCTGTATAGTTGAGATTAACTCACTCAGCAGAAATTGGTGATTGAAGCTATTAGGAAGAATTCAAAACCATATTTTTCATGGTAAGTGAGCAATCATTGCATGGTTCTGGCTCACGAAAAGGAAAAGAATAAGAAACCTAATATTTGTGGTCACTGAGAGATGGGAGAATTAGTGAGTGTTTCCCTATTTATATATTCTGCTTGCAGTGGATGAGAACATTGATGTGACAAGCAACGAACCAGACAGGACATCCACAGAGTACCAGATGTCCATTTACCCTCCGAGTAGTCTCGAGAACGTATATGAGACCTCTGCCAGATTGCTCTTCATGGCTGTTAAATGGGCCAAGAATCTTCCAGTCTTCTCGAACCTGCCATTCCGGGACCAGGTATATCAGTAAAGCATTGGGTGGGGCACTGGATAAAGTGTAACATTGAAAGACAAGGGATTAATGTTCAATTCCAACATTACAAGTATTACATGTCATTTAAAGCATTAGAAATTGGGTTGGATTGGAACCCAAGGTTCAGAGCTGAATTGTCAGGTAACCTGTTCTGCAGGTTAATCTAATTCCTCCTTTTTCATGGTATCATAACATTGAAGTTTAGTCCAATATTATTTGGATACTTTTTTTTGTTATCCAGCTAAATCAACGAGAAATAAACAGGAGCAAAGCTGTAGTTAAAATACACCACCAAGATTATTAGGAAAGTGGGTAAGAGCGATCGGAAAGGTAAATTAACAAACTTGAAATTAAGTAATGCAGAACTTGGAATTTCAAAGCTTTTAGAAGGAAACAACTGAGAGTGAAATTAGGATAGCAAATCACACAACAAATGTTCACTTCAACTGAGGGAAAGGTAGGAGCAAGAAAAGTGATGAAAATGGTTGACTCTAACGCTCTCAATGGAGCTATGCTGGGCAATATACTTGGCACTAGCCAGCATCACTCGGGAACGAAGAAAAGAATGAATTGTGGAGCTAACAAGCAAGACTTGAGAATTAGAGGAGCACAGATGACAGATGTATTGACAATTAAAATAGAAAATACTGGAAATATCATCAGGAAGTCTGGCAGAATTTATTGACAGAGAAACAGTTAATGTTACAGATTGATGACTGCTTGCCAGACCTTTCTGACAGAAGGTCAACCTGAAACGTTAATTGTTTTTCTCTCTCCACAACTGCTGCCAGACCTGCTAAGCATTGTCAGCATTTTCTATCTTCATTTCCAACTTCCAGCAACTGTAGCATTTTGCTTTTGTAAAAGCATTGGCAGGATTGCCTGTTGAACGTTCCTCCCCATCAACAAAAGAATTTTTCTGATGCAGGTGATCCTGTTGGAAGAAGCCTGGAGTGAACTCTTCCTGCTCTGTGCTATCCAGTGGTCCATGCCATTGGAAAGTTGCCCTTTGTTGTCATTACCTGAACTCTCTCATTGCCCTCAGGGCAAGAGTAGTTCTGCCACAGCTGACGTCCGCATCCTGCAGGAGACCATGAGTCGATTCAAGGCTATTGCTGTGGACCCCACAGAGTTTGCATGTCTGAAGGCTGTGGTACTCTTTAAACCAGGTAAGCACAATCAATTCTCTTAGGCAATATGTCCAATCGGTTCATTATCCCTGTAGCCAGTTATTATTGCAGCAGAGCACTAAAGAGCATAGACACTATTAGCAAACTGAACTCCAATGATGGAGAAACCGACAGTGGTGTAACATATAGTAAAGGAAGCAGATTCTTAAACATGCTAACTTGATAAAGACTTAAGTCAAGTCCACTTAATTTATATGTTTTAAGGTAAAATGTATGGAAGTTTGCTAGAAAAGATTTCGGGTGTTAAAATCTTACTGACTTTCCACTTGAGGTAAGCATTAATACTGTGTCAGTATATGGACAGTGTTGATATAGTAGTAAATGCCACTGGGCTAGTCATCCAGAAGTATAGACTATAGAGGATTGAAAACCCACAACTGCAGCTGAAGAATTTAAAGTCAGACAATAAGTCGAATATTCAAAAAAAGTTAGCCTTAATAATATTCTGATGAAACTACTGTAGATTGTCAATGAACACTAAGGAGATCTGCCTCCCTTGGCTGGTCTAGCCAACTCCAGGTCCACAGTAATGTGGTTGACTGTTAACTGCCCTCGAAAAAAGGCCCAGCAAGACACTCAGCCCGAGGGTATTTAGGAATGGAAGGTAAATGCTGGCCATGCTATTGATGGGCACATCCCATGTGCAGAAAGAAGCCAAAAGGTGTCCATGTGCATGGATTTATTCACAAGATTTGTACAAATTTCACTGGAACATTAGGGCTGTTCCATAACAATTGACATGTTCTGGGCTATTTTACCCAGTTTCTTCTATCCTCTTCTGAGGATGCTGACTTACGTTAAGATACAGTTCCATGGCCACTCACCAACATACAGTATCTTGTCCAAGTGGGTACTGTTTGTATGGCATCCCAGATAATGAGCATTCAGGTATATTGACTGTAGGGACCAAGCACATCTTTTCCTTATGCTCACAGTTATCCGGTGACCTCTGCTGGAAGCTAATCTATAGCTTCAACACAGGGCTATGGTCTGACTTCCTAGCTCAAGAATGCTAATATCAAATGGACAGGCCCAAATTCATCCCACTCCAATGTAGACTGGGAAATGAACCCTTCTGACTGCGTTCTTCACTGTGATTACCAACTATTTACAAGATGTACACATGAATTTTCTAATAGAATTTTAGGGGGCTTTCCTGCAGTGAAATAGAAATTCACCTTTACTGTGTTCTTCCTCAGAAACGAGAGGCCTGAAGGACCCAGAGCAGGTGGAGAATCTACAGGATCAGTCCCAAGTAATGCTGGGTCAGCACAGCAGGACACATTACTCAATCCAGCCAGTTAGGTAAGGAAAGGCAGATTCTTGGGCTGAAACTACACTTGTTAATCATTACAGAATTATTCATGCAGGTCACATGCTCATCATGCTAGTATCAGATATAAAATATGAATTGTATTATTACACAGAACAAGTATTAAATACAAACATAAAAACAGACCACCTATCAGTGATCACCTTAATGTCAGTTAGCACAAACCTGACCCCCTTCAAACTAAAGTAACTAACTGTTGGGGATTTTAAAAAAAAGTTTATTTTTCTTCTTCAGATGAAATGTTGAACGAGACTGTACTTACTTGCTCAGATGGATATTGAAAATGCTATGACACTTTAAAAACAAACTAAAATCATAAGAGGGGCTAATTAGTTTGTGTCATTGTTAATTGTTAGGCCCTGCTGTGTGTAGATGTCTAACACATTTATACTTGTAATTGCAGTAACTCCACAATATAATTCAATATTGTTTAAGAGCTTTGAACTTTTCTAATATAAGGCATTTCTTCAATCTGAACTGGATCCTCCTCTTTGCTTTGTTAATTTGTGATTCTATTTGTTGATGTATATTTTCAAAAGGGTTTTCGCACAGGGTTAGTTGCCTGATTATTTTCTTATTCATCTCTTATCAGATTTGGGAAGTTGCTACTCCTCTTGCCATCACTTCGCTTTGTCTCTTCAGAACAAATTGAGCTGCTATTTTTCCACAGAACCATTGGTAACACTCCCATGGAAAAGCTTCTCTGTGACATGTTTAAGAGCTGAAAGTCCCAAAGCAGCATCCCCTGTTATATACTGACCCCTCTCTCTCCCAACACCTTGTGCTGTCTATTCCTTGTGTGTTCTTGCTAACTACCCCAAAACATTAAGTCCTCTGTCTGCAATCACCATTAATGCATTACATCCTGTGATACCATGTCCCTGGTGTGTCATGCTACCTACCTATTTATTATTGTCTCACAGATCACATTCTATCCCAACATTTTACATACTCAGCTTTCCCAAACAACTAACACTGCAAATCCTTATAATTTTTAAGCCTGTG
Organism: Chiloscyllium punctatum; assembly: GCF_047496795.1. Taxonomy (NCBI): domain Eukaryota; kingdom Metazoa; phylum Chordata; class Chondrichthyes; order Orectolobiformes; family Hemiscylliidae; genus Chiloscyllium; species Chiloscyllium punctatum. The sequence goes on along the minus strand of NC_092771.1, from coordinate 7,323,289 downwards.
AAGATTGAATATATTTCTAAAGAAGAATAAAACTGAAATCTGGTTACCCCAGTTGCTTGTTGTTCACCTGTTTTCTTCAATATGGAAATGTTACTGGGGAGAAAGGTCTCAATCATGACCTGCTGTGTACAAATACCAAACACAGAGAAGCTGATATACAAGAATTTCAAGAGGAACAAATGATGGCTGAGAGAAAGGTGCTTGGATCACTGAAACATACATGACATTAAGTAATAATCCAGCATAAGAAGAAACATTTTTAAGCAAGAAAGGCTGGAATGCCTTTTTGAGAAAAACAGCAAGATTTGCTGCAGGCCAGAAAACCTAAAAACTATCCCACGATCAAAAGAAATGATAGAGCATTCGGAAAAGTCATGGACAAATTAATGACATTAAATAATGTGAGCACCATGAAGGACGAAAGTTGAATTAAAGAAAAGGCAAAAACATTTTTGCTACATATGGTCCTTTAAGAGATTATTTGAAATGGTGATAGGGAAAAAATAAAGCAGGGAGGAATAAACACTTTTGGTAATTTTCCAAGCTCTATGAAAACCAAAGGCTTGCTATCTGCTGAAAGAACAGATCATGCTTTAAATCAACCAGTTGTGATATCGAACATCAAGCCTCAGTTTTAAAACTTTCGCTATTTAAGCTGGAAGAACACAAGATGTTATGTTTGACAATTTTATTGGGCTCTGAGAAAATGAGTGAGAGCAATTAAATCAATTCTTCTAAAAAAGTCTGTTATGAAGACAGACAAAAAAAAATATTTATACTGTTCTTGGAACCATCACAATATGCCCTGAAATTCCTGAAGTGAATGAAACAAAATATGAGAATCTTGTTAATATTTTTAGCTCTGAATACAAGAACAAGACTGCTCTGGACATCAGTAGTGACTGATAAATCAAAGAAAATGATGCAGGGAATTATAGAGGAATCACTGACTTACAGAAAGGGTGAAAAAAGTGATTATAGACACTAGGTGCTCACATGATAAGGAAGTGTTCAGGAATTGGATTAAATTTCTTTTGAGAACTGAGGAGACATTAAAGTAACTTAACAGAAGTTTGAACATGAGAATCAAAGTGGCAATATTGATCTACCAAATTGTTCATCACACACCAGGCAAAGAAAACATGGAGGGAAGACTGTGAGGTTGTGGAGAGAGAAAGGATTAATATAACAATATAAGGTTTGCTATATTCCTGGCCTACTTAACTATATTCCTGGCCCTGCTGTCATTGGTTTTAATCCATACTTGAAAGTGTATTCAAACCAGGCTCTGGGCCTATTGCTAATAATTTAACTGGGTTTTTTTTCCGTGATTTAAGGGTGAATATCGAAGACATTGATTGGAACACATGAGAAGCTACTACCTATCTCCAGGTGACCCAGCGAATGTCAACTTCAGTCCAATTAAATCAGTTCCTCAAGAAAAGTCTCAGGTTTGATTCCATGTTTTTCTTCACAACATGACTTTAACAAGACAAATATTTACACTGCTCTTGGAATCATCAAGATTTGCTTTGAAATTCCTGAAGGGATTGAGAAGTGAAATATCAAAAATTGAACAAAATATTTCTTCAGAACCTTGTGGAGAAATGGCGAAGAAAACACTGGCCTTTCTGCAGTGATAGCGAGGTTCTAACAGTCAAGCTTGTGGTGTTGGTGCAAATGGCTCCCTTCTATGATTTCAAACTCAATAAAATTGATCTCTCAGCTGGGGGCAAAGTCCAAGATCAAAGTATGAAGTTAAGTTGCAGCAAAAAAAAATGAACTACTGCAGGAAGTTCAAGTACCTGCCCTAAATAGATATGTCACTGAGCAGCCAGAAGGGAGATACAACATGACATTAGGAACATCTGTTAGTTAAAGCTCCTCACAAGAGGTAACTGACTTATATAGTGGTACAAGACTACACAGTGTTCGACTTGATCATGTGGAATATTACTGCTGGCACTGTGTGAGATGCACTTTCATCCTGCACAGAAAACATATCAGCTCCAAGTAGAGAGGCAAAGTAGTTCTTTCTGTGCGAGTTGGTTGCATGGTATGAGCTGGGTGAACTCCAGTAACTCACGATGCATGTTTATCATACCAAAACTATGGCTCTTGATAATATAATGTAGAATCCTTAGAATCCCTATAGTGTAGAAACAGGACATTTTGCCCATCAAGTCCACACTGACCCTCTGAAGAGCATCCCACCCTATCCCTGAAACTCTACATTTCCCATGGCTAATCTATCTAGCTTGCACAGCTCTAGACACTATGGGCAATTTAACAGGTCCAATCCACCTAACCTGCATACCTTTGGACTCTGGGAGGAAACCCATGCAGAGACCAGGAGAATCTGCAAACTCCACACAGAAAGTCACCCGAGGCTGGAATCAAATCAAGGTTCCTGGCACTATGAGGCAGCAATTCTAACAATTGAGCCACTGTAATATATCACACACATATATTCAATTTATATAAAAATAACTCTGCTAACTGAGATATGTCTCTATGGGTAGAGATTTTGCATTCTATGTTGGACACACAAATGTAGTGCACACTTCTCAGTAGCTTAATCTGGAGATCGAAACGTATAAACAGGTTTTGCATTTATATGACACATAGCTGAACAAAAAGACAAATTAGTACTTGGGTTAATATTAGCAGGATGCTGCCCAGTTATATTCCCATGTACCAATTGTTTCTGGTGTCAGTACAGAATTATTTAGACATTCTAGACATAGAATTAGTCAGAAGATGTGTCAGAGGCCAGTAAATGAATGACCCTTAGATGGCCATGCCTGTTAAAAAGCCTTCAGTGATGATGCAAATCCTCAATAAAATCCTCTTTGAGATTTACATTCAAATATTTTCATATCATCCAATTTTTAAAAAATGTTATTTAGTTTGTCTTCAAAATACTTATTCGTATTTTGACTTTAGATCACAAGGCAATGACTTTAGATAATTATGGATCAAGAGGCACCTTCTGCTTTTACACATCTTTCTCAATGAATTTTCACCAGATGTAAGCCAAAAGCTTGGTTGCATGCTTTCCAAACCAAAACAACTGAACAGCTAAATACAACTCTTTCTTCAGTTTATGCCCACAGAGGTGCACCCATCTATTTGGAATCCTTCCAATTTTGCAATTTCAGCTGCAAAACTGAGAGCAGAATGATCCAGGTTGTGAAGACAACGAGTTTAAATTTAATATTTTGGAGGACATGCAAGATCAGGTCAATGCTGGTGAATCTGACGGAGAGTAGAATTTTGTTTAGACCAGGAAACTGCTTCACACCAACACCAACTCAGCACAAAAGTCCGAATCATGTTGAAAAGCATCCAGTGTGTGTGTTATCCATTGCTATTAACCATTGAGGGATAGAGATTTTGCAACATCCCTGTTCCTTTCCCATTCATTACCTGCAGTGATAAAAACTTCAATTTTTTAATTGCTTTACATGTCTCTGCACGTGTGGCTTTTCACCATTGCTATGAAGACTGAGATTCATTGTTAAAGCATCTGGGGACATGCTTCTCAAGAATAAGGCCCTTCCCTGACACTCAAAAAGACTTCTAATTGTGTTTTACCATTTTTAGTGCTTAGATATTTAGGGAAAAGCCACAACCTCTATTGAGGGTTAACATGTTAAAGTGTCTTTTTTTTTCAAATTACACTTGTTTCAAGGATATCCTGAAAGGATTCCATTTCATTTTCCAGTTTCTGTGTCTCAATTATTCTGATGACACCACTTTTAGCCTGGCTGTATCTGACATGACTACCTTTTTTCTGAACTGAGGACTCCACAACTTAGCACCTCCAGCTGTGTCCAATCCAACTCCTACACTTCTACCATCAACCTTTCCCATCTTTCTCAGAACAATGTTAGAATTCCACTTGACCTTACTTTCCACACCCCTAGACTTTGCATTCAAAGGATCATCTTCTGCCTTTTCAGGCAATTCCAGCAGGAGGTCACCACCAAACGTGTCTTCCCCTCCCCCCATCAGCATTCTTCTATGACACCCTGGTGCACTCCTCAATCATTCCTAATGACACCCTCCCATGCAACTTCAGGAGGTGTAACACTTATCGATTCACCACCTCCCTTCTCACTGACCAACGCCCTAAACATGCATTCCAACTGAAGCAGTGTCTCACTTCTCCTTCTTCCAATCTAGTCTACTGCATTCACTGCTCACAGTACAGCTTCCTTTACATTGGCAAGACCAAACGCAGACTGGGTGACTGTTTCATTGCCCAACCTCCCAGTTGCTTGTCATTTCAATAAACCACCTTCCTCTCAAGTAAATATTTCTGTTCAGGGCTTTCTACAGAGTTCCAAATGTCTATTAAATGTTGTAACTACCTGCATATACCACTCCCCCGGCCGTTAATTCCCACATCCAAACCATTACGCGAGAAAAAGTTGCCCCCCATGTCCCTTGTAAATCTTTCTCCTCTCACCTTAAAAATATGCCCCCTAGTTTTGAACTCCTCTACCCTGGAGAAATACCTTGGCTATTCACCCTCTCGATGTCTCTCATGATTTTATAAACCTACGTTGCAATGAAATGCAGTTTCTCCAGAATTATGTGGTTTTTAACACTTTCATCACATCGAATTTGACTGATTTGAAAACTTGCATCTTCAATGTAATTTTCAAAATGGAAAGCAATGCTAACATATGATGGAAGAAGGGATAATTGAGGTGAAGAGTGTGACAAGATGAAGGTTTAGGGAGTTCTGGACAGTGGGATAAACGTTTAACTTCCTTCTGTCAATAGTGAGGTGAAAGGATGGTGTCAGAAAAATATGTGACCATGAAGATGGAGGGATGGATCCCGGTTGTGCACAGATCAGCCATTAGCTCATTGAATGGCAGAATACATCTGAGGGGCTGAATGACCTACTCCTACTCCTCTGAATTGAGATTAAACATAATATTCTGACATGCATACAAGTATAGGTCATAATGGGGGCATCTGACAGGAAGCAGAATTTAGTACAAAGCAGAAATTTGCAAGGGTTAACAGTATAACTCTGACCTAAACGCAGTCTAGCATGCACTAACTGGTCATATATTTTGTTGAGAGTTGTATTTAGAGAGCATCTTTAGTGAATTTCATGACTCCCCAAATTGCTTTTGGGGAGCAATGAAGTACAAGAGAGACTACAAGTGAAGTGTAATGTAGAAAATACAGGAAACCACATACAAAAACTCACAAATAGCAATGTAACACCGACCAGATAATGTTTTTAAGTGATGATGGTCAAAGGATAAATATTGAGCCAAACACAGGTGAGATTGTGATATAGTGCCATGGGATCTTTTGCATCCACCTTGCAAGGGAGAGGTGGATGCCTCCATTTAAAGTTGTATCTAAACAATTGTAACTGCGACTCTACAGAACTCTTTCAGTACTAACAGTACTATCAAGCTAGAGTTTGCGCTGTTTACAGCTGAAAACTTTTGATTTTTTCTGTGTAAACAAGGTATTAAACATAGAACCATGTGATTGTTCAGTTTTTGGCAGGTTGCCAAGCTCTTCAGACATACTGTAAATTGAGCTAAATAACCTGTTTGAAGTGGACTTCGGGGAATTGAGTCAATCAGCTGCAGTCAGCCTTGCTACCTCTCAATGAATTCAATCTATAATCAGCCTTCAATGAAGAAAATGCACGTTTTGCCAGAAAATGCTACTTGACTAATAAGGGAGTCAGAGTATATCAGCAATAGAAAAGTAGACTTAATAAGATCATGACTGATGTGACTGTATCTTTAAGTGGCAGACAGCCAAATGGCTACTCTTGCTCCTAATTTGTATGCTGTAATGAATTTGAACCACTCATTCCTCTCTTTTAGTCTTTTGAATCATAACCATATAATTTCTTCATCTTATATGGAATGCTTGCCAACTTAGTGAGAACAGCAGTGACCAATGTGTCACTTAGCTTCAATACTCTAGGCCATTCAGAGATTTTGGAAACTCTGACCATTTCTGCTTTCACTGGCAATCTAATGACTTCTGCCAGAAAGTGCTTGAGTATATGTCAAATGAAAGATCAAGTGTGTTACTTAATGCGTGAAGGGGATATTAAAAAGGTGTGCAAAATCATGAAGAGTTTTGACTGAGCAAAGAAACAATTTTCACCACAAGGGTCAGTCATCACAAAGATCAAACATAAGTCAATCAGGAAAAACAGGAGATAAATGGGGAGAATTATTTCTTTTTAAATACATGGCAGCATTTATATTTTGCCACGCTTTATTATTCTATTGGATTATGGGTCAGCTTTGACACAAAGTCAAAACAACCTGCAAACCCATTGCCTAAAGTCAAACTTCCAAGAACAAAATTTGTTGTGCGAAGTACTATGAATTAACCAAATTTAATGAAACAATCTTCTGGTGAGTAAGATGGAGAGATTATTTAACATAACTAGGAACAGGAGTAGGCCATCTGGCCCATCGAGCCTGCTCTGCAATTCAATACGATCATGGCTGAGCTTGTGAACTCAGCTCCATTTATTCACCCTCTCATCATAACCTTAATTCCTTACTGTTCAAAAATCTATCTCTGCCGTAAAAACATTCAATGAGGTGGCCTCAACTGCTTCACTGGGCAGGGAATTCCAGATTCCCAACTCTTAAGCGAAAGAAGAAGTTCCTCCTCAGCTCAGTCCTAAACCTGCTGCCCCTTATTTTGAGCTATGTCCTTCCCCCTCTCTGGTTCTAGTTTCACCCAGCCGTGGAAACAACCCCCTTGCTTCTAGCTCATCGATTCCCTTCATAATTTTATATGTTTCTATAAGACCCCTCCCCATGCTTCTAAATTCATATCAGTATAGTCCTCAACCTACTCCTCATAAACCAACCCCCTCAACTCCAGAATCAACCAAGTGAACCTCCTCCAGTGCCAGTACATCCTCTCTCAGGTAAGGAGACCATAACTGCACACAGTACTCCAGGTGTGGCCTCACCGGCACACTGTACAGCTGCAGCATAACCTCTGAAAGAACTGCAGATGCTTTAATTCAGAGACAAAAATAGCAATTGTTGGAAAAGCTCAGCAGCTCTGACAGCATCTATGGAGACATATCAGAGTTAATATTTTGGGTTGAGTGACCCTCCCTCTGAACAGTTCTGAAGGGTCACTCAATCCAAAATATTAACTCTGATTTCTTTCCACAGATGCTGCCAAACCTGCTGAGCTTTTCCAGCAGTTTCCATTTTAGCATCTGCACCATAACCTCCCTGTTTGTATACTCCATCCCTTTAACAATGAAGGACAATATTCCATTTCTCTTCTTAATTACCTGCTGCACTTGCAAACCAACTTGTGATTCATGCACAAGGACCCCTGGTGCCTCTGCACGGCAGCACGCTGCAATTTTTAACCCCATTTAAATAACAGTCCATTTTGCTGTTACTCCTGCCAGAATGTTTCACCTCACATTTACCAATATTGTACTCTATCTGCCATACCCTTGCCCACTCACTCAAACTATCTCTATCTCTCTGCAGACTCGGTGTACACTGCACAATTTGCTCCACCACTCATCTTAGTCATCTGTGAACTTTGACACACTACACTTGGCCCCCAACCTAAATCATCTCTATAAATTGTAAACAATTGCAGTCCTGATACGGATACCTGAGGCACACCACTAGCCACTGATTGCCAAACAGAAAAACATCCATTTACGCCCACTCATTGGTTAACTAACAGAAAGCAATCCTCTATCCATGCTAATACATTACCTGTAATGCCATGCACCAGCCTTTTGTGTGGCACCTTGTCGAATGCCTTCTGGAAATCCAAATACAGGTATCTCCCATTTTTCACCACTTCACTTGTACGATAGACCTACATTAGTACCTGTTTTTGTGAATCCAAAGAGGTTTTTTGCTTTTACGAAAAACTGCAAAGTTTTTCCCATACAAGTTAATGCTTCTTCCCTTTACACCATTTCAGCTTACGAAAGGTTTCGTAGCGGGGGATACTTGCACACCACACCCACCAGTTCCCTATTGTATACCCGCTTGTAATGTACTCAGAATTCCAGTAAATTAGTTAAACATGACCTGCCTTTCATGAACCCATACTTCGTCAGCCCGAAGAGACAATTTTAAGTCAGGAAACCTTCAAACATGTTAATTAAAGTGTACAAAGCTATAACATCTCTCTCAGTTACTTAAGGCAAAATCATTGGATACAATTCCATAAAAAGACAGAAAGGTACTTTATTAGATCATGGCAAATTATTAAATTAGCATACAAGATACACAGTAATTCAGCAATGTATTCCCAACACCAACCCTGTAATCCCTTTATACCAGCCCCTGGATGCCAACATAACACATTTACTTACATTGCACTTTCATTGACATCTTTCAATATAGCGGATACAGAAAGTGAAGAAACTTTCTTAGCTTGGTGCTCTTATCACATCAAGTACAAACTGGAGACAATTCAAGGCTCAAGCAAAGCTCTTGCACTCCTGTGATTTGCAATGTTACCCCACTGGGTCCTCAGAGTCTTATAACTGCCTCATGTTCTCCACTGTTACTTAACACTGTCCAACCCACATTTTACCAAAAAATGTTATTTTGCACTTCATTTTCAAACAAATATTAAGCCACAATATTGTGTGCGCGCACAAGTGCTGGTCTCCACACATCAACAGATCCAATCCTGGGGCATAGTATTTGGAGTGCAACCTTGGGCCAGAGAAGTGAAGCTAGAGATCCAAGGATCCCTGATCTATATTCTGTCATTTTTGCAAGAAAGTGCATGAATGTTGGATATTAGGCAGGAGAGCATCAAATGCAGCTGTCTTACAACCATTTTCTTTGTTTACAAATGAAAAATGGTCCCTTGGGTAGCATACTAGTGGCATCCAGCGCCTGTGCACCCATATCTCAGTGTGCACTGCCACCTACAGGACAGAAATTGGAGGAGAAAAACTAGAATTCAGAAGACTCTGTGACCGAACACATCAAGTATTAGCGGTGCCAACTGTCACATATCTGAGCAATTCCTTGAAATTCCACGAACCTAGGAACTCCATACAACTGAGAAAAGATGCATGATGGGATTAAGCAATAACTTACTGAAGGAGCATTGACAATGCTCCAACCCAAATAATCCAGTAGTTTATAAATAAATATAGACATATTAAACAGATCATCATGGTAGTTCCAGATTAGTTTTCTCTTGGGATGCTGGGGTGTGGAGTGGTGGAGGCACAGAAAAATCACAACTAACAAGAACTGCAGAATGATCTAGCTCAATTTGGTAATCTTAAGTTTCCAGTAGCTGGCAGAAGTGCTTCTGCTCATCAAAATGGGAATGTATTCCCCATCTCCAACTGTTATTGCTCTCCTGCTGTAGTTATCCTGTATGAACGCTGGTCCCCTCCAGATCTCACTGCAGGTTAGTCAGCATCAATGAATATTTCTATTACAGCACTCTTGAAAACAAAACCAATTTTCCATGGCCAAATCACTCCTTAGTAGAGAGAAATTAATAAAGGAGGAAGTGCTCCTCCCTCACAAAGCCTGTCAGCTGACTAAGCAAGATCAACAAAAAGAAACTCCAACTTCCTAGCTGCAGTATTAGATGACAGCAGAGAGAAATCCTGAAGAATGCAAAGTTGAAAATGTAACTACTAACTGTTTCTGATTGAATCAGGTGGTTTTGGCTGGTAGTAGAATGAGTTAGTGGGCTAGCATTTCCATCAGAAGTAGATTTGGGATAAGGAAAAATTAAGACATACACAAACATATGCACATAGAAAGCACATGAAGTCATGCATTATCGACCTGTCTCCATGTTCACAGCATGAAGGCTTTTTTTAAAAAAAATGTGACAATGCATTCAATATTATTTGACATACAGATTTTGCCAATAGCACTTTCAGGTTCCTCTTCGGTGCACAAGAAGAAAGTCAAGCAGTGAGTTTTACAGCTCTTGTTATTTAATAAGCTGTGAGGGTATTTGTTCATAAACTTGTTTGTACAATCATACAGATACACTTAAGAAATAATACACACAAATTGCATTTTATACATAAGTTGGCCACTCCAATGGCTAACGTCAAAATACAGAGTTGAAACTGTACAGAAACCTCAATTTGGGCTGTGTTTGCTGAACAGTTTATATCAGTACTTATTATAGAGTATGACACAGGATAATATATCCTTTACAAATAGATTCCTTGAAATATACAGTCATGTGCATACTATAGATTACGAGAAGTCCAGCATGCCCGTTCCAGTGATTGTTACATTCAGTTTTGTTCCTAACCTACTCCACATATATCCCCTTTGGACAGGAAGCTACAATCTTACATCATGGAAGTAACAATTTTTAGAGAAGAAAAATCAAATAAAATATAAACCTTAAAAACAAAACATTTAACAGTGAGCTTTAGAAACCAGACTAAAAATTCTTCAAGTCATCTTTGCTTTTAATACTGACAATTCAATAAAAGATTTTCTTCTGGGCTAAATTTATAAGGACCAAGCATGGGTTTGGCTTAGCTATACTATCATGCATCACAGTTGACAAGGTGTAATGTAACTGTACTTTTGCTCATGCCCGTTGCTGCATGGACAGATGTTGGTTTTGCAAGCTGTTTAGTTGGGTTGGTCCCCTTTTGCCAGACTTTCTAAATTTACACACCCAGGTAGGAGCAGCATTAACTTAATTGGTAAAGTGGTTCCTGAAACCCTGTAAAATGTCAGACATAGTATGCGTGGTTAATGCATTTTTGTACAAAGACATTTTGGCTTAGATTTCCCAGTGGCCACTGGCTGTTCCTAAAACATTTAAAAATCCTTGGTCTGACAGCAGTGCCCCTAAGGTAGTGAGAAGTGCTGTTGAGTCTGATTGCAAGCATCTAGCCTTTCTGCGATTTTTCAAATAAGCTCACTTGATCTTTATCTACAAGCATCAATGGAGTGTGGCAATGGGATAAAACTTAAGATCCACTTATTTCCTTAAGCCTTTTGGAATGAGTAGACTCAGCAGTCCCTTCTTTTCTGGAAGATTGATTTTTTGAAAGCAAGTGCTTCTTCAAATATGGCCTCACTCTCATAACCCTTTGGAGGGCAGATTCTCTTCTTTACTCTTGAGAACAGCGACCAACAGCTGTTGAAATACAACTCAGATATTTCTTGGCATACCAGCAGGTCGTGCAGAGATTTTTCAATTGTTAAATGGTTAAGGCCACAGTACAAACCTTCCGATAGGTTTTTAAAAATCAATAGAAATCACTTCCCTTTGTTATTCCTTGAGGCAGTGATGCCATCTATGTGAACTGGACGTATTGCATGTGGTGTACTTAGATAGCAGCAACCAAGAGGAACATGATGTGTAGGGACGGAAGGAAGACCACTACCCAATTAGTTCAGAAACCTTGGAAAATTGTTGGCCTCACACCATGAACTCATTGTTCCCAAATACCACCACCTGCTGGTGAGCACTGAAGTCAGGTTCAGCACTACGCTTTTTCCCTAAGCTCGAGGTCCCATCAGTTGGATCTTTGGGCTTCTGGGCTGAGCGCTTCAGCATCTTTAGTTTTTGTTTGCCCTTTTCTGGATTAAAGGTGCCTCTACTTGTAAACTGTGGCCTCTCTTCTTGAACTTTCAACTGGCTGTATGCCCCATCTCCATCTGCTCTTTGCTCAGGGCTGTTGGCAATATTGTGGGTGTGGTATAAAGTGTGTGGGGATGGTGATTTTGAACGAAAACGGAATCGTCTTCCTCCTTGAGGTAAACAAGATGACGACGACGACATGGTAGGTGATGAATGAACAGCTAAATCAACCGATTCCAAAGAATCTGCTTTCTTCCTTAGCGGCCTCCTCAGCCTGTTCACTGCTTCAGGTCGGTGTGGGGTGATGGAGCTCACCAATTTTTTTTCTGTTCACAAAGTAAAACAAAAATGAGATGGCAGATCTCATTACAAATACTATTTTGATTATTTGTTAGGCTCATTGTTACCAGTAAACTGTAATACAAAGTTAGCATTATAGTTGTGAAAGAGTTAGTATTATACACGCTAGCATCAGAATGAAATTTGAATTTTACAGTAGAGAGAACAACTTTGGCTTCAGTTTCATCCCAGCAGAAATATCAAGCTTCCAGTCAGGGGAGCAGTTTCACCAGTGCATTAGGGCAGATTAATTTGTGAAGTCTCCAAGCTGACTGTTCATATTAAAGTTTTCAAGTTAGCAGAACTGAAAAGAAACTTAAGCTATCTGAGCTGGAAAGATTTTTAAAAACCATTTCAGCAGGGTTGGAGCTAAGGGGCAGTGGTTAGTTAAAATGGCCAAGACTAGAAATCACAGCCCTAAACTCCCTCCAATGGTTTTAACAGAGTTTGGTTGAGGTGGGTAACCAACTTGTTTCCTAGAATCACGTCACTAATATAAATACTTGATTGAAACTGTATACATTAAGCTTTATGTGAGTTTTCTATTGAAAATTTGTTGCTCAGGAAACAGGAGATGCAAAAGGAAGCAGAATGGCTAAGTCCAGAAGCTGTGATGCCTTTCTTTCATTGGCCCTTAAGCTAACTGGCTTCCGATTCTTTATTACTGGCCGAGCACAAAGCCATCATGATTAAACTGCCCCTCCACACGACTGAATCTATCAATCAATCTATCCACAATCACTGCTTTACCCTTCCTCTGGTCCTGACTGAACTCAGCCCCACTCTGACATTGACCAAACCTATCTCTGTGGTCTAAAATCTATCTACAAAATGTCACCAGCACTCTCCAGCCTCAATCTATCCAGTTTATCCTCCATCCATGTTCATCTCAACATGTGGCTTACTGTAATCAAGAAATATCCAAAGTTTAAATACAATTTAAGTGAAATGGCACAAGACCATAAGACATAGGAGCAGAAGTTAGGCCATTCAGCCCATAGAGTCTGCTCTGCCATTCGATCATGGCTGATATGATTTTCATCCCCATTCTCCGGCTTTTTCCCCATGACTCTTGACCCACAAGAACCTATCTCAGTCCTAAATATACTCCATGATCGGGCCTCCACTGCCTCCTATGACACTTAATTCCCCACTCTTTGGCTGAAGGAATTTCTCCTTATTTCCATTCTAAAAGGTCTCCCATTTACTCTAAGGCTGTGTCCTTGAGTCCTAGTCTCTCCTACCAATGGAAACATCTTCCCAACATTCTCTCTGCCCAGGCCATTCAGTATTCTGTATGTTTAATTAGATCCCCCGCGCTCCCCCCCACCCTTGCAGCCACGTCTCCATGATGCTCTGCCAATTTCAATCTGCACCACAAGCTTATTTACCTTACTCCTTAGACAGCATGCATTCAGATATAACGGCTTCAGTCCTGTATTAACCATCCCTCGTCTCATTACCATTCATTTGATTAGTAACCCTTTCCATACACTCGGTCCTATTTGAGTCTGTCATGGAAATTTCTAATAACCTCTCCTGAGTTCTGCATTCTCATCTCCTCCTCTATTTCAGGTTTTCTAATTACCTCCATAACTGAGCTCAGCCCGGCCCAACCACCCCCAATTTTGTTTAAAGCCCTTTCACCTTCCTGGTGCAATAAAATATTAAAGGAGTTTCTTTAAAGCATGAAAGGTTAACAGGCTGGAAGATTTTAAAAGGTACAAATGGCATCGATTACCAGAACATTCTGATACTGCTCCCTCAGAATCCATGCTTAAATTTTCAAAGCTGTCTGCTGTTCCAATTGATGCTTCTGATTCAAGGGTTTCATCATCAGAGGCTCGTGGCTCCAGAGCAAGCATTTCAAAAGTCAGCTCCTCCCTAAAGATAGATAATTTTTAAAAAATATACAGCAGTACTCAAATATTGGAAGACATGTACTGAAACATAAATGCATTAAAAATGACAACACTAGGCAACCCCTTATGCCAAGAAATTAGAAGTGCCCTTCCTTTCAACTTGCAGAATCAATGGTCAAATGATCCTCACTGGATCAGTTTGTGCTTCCTTGTGAACAATGTGGCCACTCTTAATGTGTAAAAGCAATCAGAAAGCTGGCCTCCATATGAGTGAGCAATGATGGCTTGGACTCAACACATACACTATGTACCAATATATGTCACGAAGGCAGTGGTAGTAAGCTACACTCATCTGCCTAATTTTATAACAAGGAAATTTTACATTCAAAAGTACTTAGTTACCCAAGCCAAGGAGGAAGTTAACAGGCTGAAATGTTTCTCCTGACCTTAAAAAGTAAGGTTGGCTTACTGCATATGGCTATGCATGACAAGCACTTCAGGAATCAGCACCATCTGATTAATATAAAGAAGCTTCTCTGGCTTAAAGTAGAGAGGCTGACTGTCTATTTCTGAGGATCATGACCTTGATATAAAAGGTGTCTCCTTGGTACAGGATCAAATCCTTTTGTTACCTGTAATTCCAACTGAAAAGGAATAGAAACTGGAAAGAAGGGAACATTTATGCAGCCTCAATAACAATGGCCAAACATTCCTGGTGGGAGAAAATCTCTAGCACCGACACAGAGATCGAGCTCGAGTATAAAAGTGGTGACACTACTATCCTATAACATCAAGAGCACATTAAACACTGTTCCCAAAATTCAACAATACAAATTGAAAACACAAAGCACTGAAGCTGAAATCACCAATCCAGCATCATTTCCTGGCTTCCATTTCAGCAACCATGAATACTGCACCTAAGTTTGACGATAGAATCAGATGTTGTCAGCTCCTCTAGCGCCAGTAGTACATTGCAAACTTGCGTCTCTTACTTTTCTTTTTGCAGAGTCTCTATCTGCTCAGTTAGCGCCCTCTCCTCTTGCTGCATGGCTGCCTGCTGTTGCTCAGTCAAATCCATGTCAGGTGACTCATCAGCACTTGCCGTTTCTTCAGGAACATCTGCAACTGATGGCAGTCGCATTCCAATTGGAGAGCCAGGGCTACTGTAATTTGAGCGGCGAAGACGACCTTTACCCTATAAAATCGCAAAAGAACAAGGAATATAGTGAGGCATCACATCAGCACTGAAAGCAATACATGATAGACTGTACACACAGTCTGTACACACCAGTAATTGGCGTATCAAATCAAATAGTACGTTCTTTTGTTTGCTTGTAAAAGGCTGAAAACAGACCATACTTAAACAGCCCATGCTTGCCAAGCCCAAAACAAAAGTTTCCTGTTAGATGTAATTGAGCAACACTTGCTGAGTTCTCAAACAGCTACACTAACAACTAATTTGCCGAGCTCCTAACTGGCTCACTTATGTTTAGCAGAATTGGTACACAGTGATATGCAAGGGCCTGTTATCTACAACAAAAGCTTTGCACCTTTTTGGAATTATAAGAGCTCTTGGAAAGACTGAAGTTTCCCTTTGCTTTCTCCATGGCACTGCATCAGCCAGAGAGCCAACCCAATAATCAATCAGCATCCTTTTTCTTCCAATAGTATAAATTGCTGTGATCATTTGAAGTTTAGCATTGTTATATCTGTCCTATTTAGTGCAAGCCAAACCACTTCGCCAACATGTCTCTTCTATTCATTCTTAAACATCTAGCCATACAGATTGGTTTCTTAATTTTTTCTGTATCTTAATTAAGCTCTGGTTTTAGATTAGATTTAAATTGAACTTGTTAGCCATCCCCCAGTCACCAAAAGTTAAATCCAAAATTTGGATCTCAGTACCATCAAGCTTTACACAAGACCATCCTGCAGTGAAACATTCATTCACATTTTGTTTGATGCAGAAAAGCATTTCTTGTCTCTCTGTGCTGAAAGATATCAAAGCGGAAGGAGCTTAATCTGTGCTGCATTCAGGTCTTTGCAGGATGGGATGGGATAGGAGCAGAAGCGAAGTGCTGAGGATGGAGCATAAGATGCACTGCAACTCTTCATAGCCCTATAAATTTTATAGGACCTTTGTATTCATAATATTTTAGTGAATTTACTTCTTTCCTTCAAAGCTATTGCCCTTTTATGGATGATAAATATTTTTGTTTCCAACTCAAAAAAAGCCAGGAAAGTTGCTTACAGTTGATTTCAGCTAAACACAGAAAAACACTGCAAATCAAATTATAGGAGACAGGATCAAGCATTTTAAGCTGGGAAGTGGCTGTAAATCACTCCTGTGACAATCAAGCACCAGAAGTGGAAGGTTCTTTAGCCTCAGGATGGTGTTCAAATGAGAGAATGTGATTTTCCAGCATAATCTGAAGCTTCTGAAAGCAGTTTCTTCTCAATTCCTATCTAGATAACTAACAATTCAATTACTGGTTACAATGACATATAGGAGAACACCACATCACACAGATTTACACACACACAAACTACAAATATTTAGAAATACAATCTAAACACAATACAACCAATCGCTAGCCTGCTTCCACTCCAGCAAATGGCCTTTTCTTAAATCAGCGTCTTAACCTGAAACATAGGCTCAAAGGTAATTAACACAGGGCAAGACTAACTTACTTAATAGAAGCCTTCCCACCCCAAAATTCTATTATTAGAATAATTGTTTTATTTTAAAGCACAGAAGAAATGAAGCCATGTGACCATTATACAGCCATCGGTATCAATCCTATTTACAGGTTCTTTCAATTAATGATTCCCCTCCTTATAACTGACAGGTGCAGCTTATTAGTATAATGGCCTTTCACCTTGGTGATAATGGTTCAAAATCTAGACTGATGAGACAAACTCCTCCTCCGTCTTTAAGGATCCAGATGAAAGGAGTTCACGTCATTCCAACTTATTTTCAGTAAGTGTCCACATTGATAAAAAAAAGACTGAATCCAATATTAAATTGAAAGACAACATTGTGAAATCTAAATTCAATGCTCCTCACATACCATTTGAACATGGGATATTCCAGAGTAAGTCATACCAGAACAAAGTAGAGAAATATACACCTTATTAAATTGTGACGGTTTATAGTTACCAGGTTAACCCTAACTGCAAGAAATAAAACCTGACACCCGATGTTCAAGATGAAACTAAAAAAATGAATAGTAAATGATTTTAGAATGCTTTTCTATATTCGGAATCATGTGGAAAGCAGGTTTTGTTGCGCTGGGCATGTGCTGGAGTGGTTACAGTGCTGATGTAATCTTTTATAAATGCCATCACCAGGAAAGGTCAATCACTACAAGCACATATAAGACAAACCGTTACCTTTTTATTACCATTCGGCTGCATGGACGGCAAAAAGAAAACATGAAAAGTTCAGCAAATCTCTTACTAAACTCATTTCCTCAGAGAGGGGAATGGAAAGGGAAAGAGAAAGAGCGCGAAAGAGAATGTGATGGTGAAATGGGACAGATGTGGAGTTTAAAGATGACTCACTGGCAGTCAATCAATTTATTTCCAATCAACTCTTATTTACTGATGTGCAGTAGTAGTTACTGATGTTACTATTGACTATTATTGACATACTGACCTGCATGCCATCAAGCCAAGTAACTAACTCTTACTGCTGATTAATGGGTGATTTGGTAGTGGTTTAATTAAAATAAAAACAAAAACTTCTATTGTCTGTCAGAGATATAGCCCTCCAATAGTACATCACAACATGCTGAGACAGATACAGAACTTCACTTTTAAACTACTGCACAAGCGCACGGTGTTCCATTTTGCCCAATCAAAAAGTAAACAAGACCAAGCTCATGTCAAGCAAAATGACATATTTATTTAAGCATTCTTAATGTGAATGTACAGAATTAATTGCTAGAAGCAGAAATTCATATTGCAACTTGACAAACATGTTAACAAGGTGCACGAGACACCACATTCCTTTAAAACCAATATGCTTCTTTTTAGATGGGAACTTGACAGTCTAACTTTAATGGGCTGATGAACAGAGATCCTGTCTAAAAGTTAATAATCTGGTTGAAAAGTGGGCAGACTGGTGGTCACCCCACAATAATGTAACAATGACTGAGAAATAAAAACAAAGTGCAGAAGAGACTGGGCACGTCTGGCAATTTTTGTGGACAGAGAAACAAGGTTAATATTTCATGTCCAGTGACTCTCCAAAAGACTTCTAGAGTTAATTTACTACAAAGCAACACTAGACATAATCAGAACTTTGGAGTGGTGCTGGAAAAGCACAGATCAGGCAGCATCTGAGGAGCAGGAAAATCGACGTTTTGGGCAAAAGCCTGATGACTTTCCTGCTCCTCGGATGCTGCTTGACCTGCTGTGCTTTTCCAGCACCACTCCAATCTAGACTCTGGTTTCCAGCATCTGCAGTCCTTGTTTTTACCTATAATCAGAGCTTTGAAAGGCCCAAAGCCTCTGATCAGCAATGTTCAAATTTAAAGCTAGTCAGATTTTCAGAGTTGAACTACAGAAGAAGGCCTTTGTTCTAACATGGGGTAAACACTTCTGCTAAGTTAAACCCAACACAGAGAAGCTCACCTTGCGCATAATCTGTTAAATTTCAAGAGGCAAAGAACTATCCCAGAACTCACTATTTAAAGTAAAAATTTTGTTCTTTACTTCCAGAGAACATTAAAACAATAGCTTTTACAACTCCTTTCTCTTGAACCTATCTTTTACCTCTCACTTGACAATACTGGTCCGACATAAAACCCTGAATAAGATTTACAAAAAAAATCACGTTTCAAAACCAGTCAGCTTTGTTGATTCTCCTTTGTAGATTTTCCTCTAAGTGGGTTTCGATGTTCTACTGCATGAACGCCTTATAGACAGGTACCTTTCAGAGAGTTCTTCAGCTAGCAGTGTATATTCATTGGTGTCCTTAGCAGTTCTCCTCCTAAATGTTCAAAATGTCTGGTTTTATACCCTCAAACGTCAGATCATTTCATTGGATTTGATGTTGTCAAAACAATAAATTCAAATTTGATTGATTTTTGTATCTTGGGGCATAATTTAAACTGACTGGCCAAATTTGAATTTGCTTTTGTATCATGGCAATTCATCTGCACTATTGGTTTCAGAGTCAAATGTTACATTTTAACTTTTCAGTACGCTCTGTGCCTCTAAGTCCGTGCCAACCTCCAGTCTCTCAAAGATACAGTACACGTCTACACCTTCATAACACCTTTTATTTAAGGTAGAGTGCACTTTAATTCAATTACGTATTTTATCACTTGATTATATCATGTACTGAGAATGTTAGTGTTTTAAATTCCTACAAAGTAAAGCAGAAACATAGAATTCACAGATCCACAACCATTCCATGTTATACCTTTCCATGCATGGACATTTTCTGCAAACTCAAAAATAGTGTCATCTAAAAATATTTTTTAAAAAGCGAATTTGTTTCAAACGCACTAACTTATAGGTGGTTCTGTGCCATACTATTTCTGGTGTTGCCTGCATTTGTTGCACATAGCCAGTGCCAATGGGTCTTTTAGTTATTGCTGGCCAGTACATAACTTGTATGCCAGGAGTCAGTGACATCAGCAATCTTGTTGTAAGGTTCAGAGCTGATTCAAGAGTAAATTTGTGCACTATCCAGAAGTTACAGGATCAGGGTCAGAACCCCCATTTGAGCTTCCAGCTCTCTGTCACAGGACCAACTGTACAAGTAAACTACAACACCCTCAGCTGATTGGAGTCTGAATCTGGTTTTTTCTTGGTCTGCATGGCTGAGCTATACCAAATTGACTCACAGGAATACAAGCCAGAATGTGAGTAAGACCATTTTACTTTTACTGAGCTATTAAAATAAGGAATACGTTTACATATTCTAATGCTTTGTGTCAATGGTGGCCAAATAACTTATTTAGACAATGAATGTGCAGTGTGTGAATACAGAATCTATTTTGGAATGCTCAAACTAGCTTTACATATCACAAATTAGTATGCAGATAAATACTTACTAACAACTGTAAATACTTAGTTATTTGACAGACATGACAAGTAAACAAATAGGCTGGATGGTGTACCTATATAGTAAATTAAGCCCCAACCAAACAAACACCACCAGCTGTACTTATACCAATAGCAGAGGCCTAGAAGATTGCTAACTGGGGAAAAGAAGGTATGAATTGGTGGAAGCTTTCAACCATTAATTTACCAATTCTTGGAACAAAGAAACTAAATAATGAGCACAACTAATTCCCGTCAAAACTTTTATTCAACTATTCAAACAAAGTATGAGAAAGGGTTTGGTGACTATCATACAAATTACGAATGCTTATGAAAAGTACTGGACAGCCTCCCTCTAGTCTATCGAAGTTGGACATTTTTGATGTTCACACTATTAATATTTTTAAATGATTTTCTTATGGAAAATCATGCTGCTAACATTGAGCAATCTCTGATATTACAGTGGTTTCTTGCTCTAATGTTGACTTGGCATATGGAAAGTTATCGTTTAGAACTCAACAGAAAATGGAGAATGCTACAGTAGGAATACACTGAAATTATCTAAGACACACACAAAACATTCCAGAGTCTAGACACCTTTTCTAGCCCATTCACACTGTAACGGAACCAAACTACAATGGTCAAATATTCTCAAAACACGGTTCTTGAAACAATCAACAGGAGCAGAAATGCAGTCAACCACAACTGTAGAATAACTCAAGTTAACATAACCTCTCTTAGGTTTCAAATCAATTCACAACTGGATCATTCCCTATAGCAGCATGTAATGAATGGCATCATGGACAGGTGTCAGTGATACGGTGGGAGAAATACCTACCGGAATCGAACTGCGATTCATGCTCATGAATCTAACCGCTATTATAACCGGTTTCTATAGTAGAAAAGAACACGAAAAGTAGAGGATCAGGTTAGTTTTATCATGCATTCAACAGGAGCATGCAGACTGCAGGAAAAGGAATGTGTTTTGGTTGGGTTAATTATAGCATAATCATTTAATATTAGTTGTTTGCATTCTAGAAGTTGCATACAGCAGGTTAATACTCTTTCCATCAAATGGTTAGAATCTGAAATGTGCTGCTTGAGTGAGAGATGGAGGCAGATTCAATCACGGCTTTTGAAAGGTAACTGAGTAATCATCTGAAAAAATGTTGCAGGGCTAAGGAACAAAGATCAGGAAAATGTGGAACTATCCAAGTTGTTCATGCAGAGAACGTCAATGATGTGACAGACCAAATGGCCACCTTCTATGTTGTACCCATTCTATGACTCTTATCTCCATTTTTTTTCTCCTGCCTCTTAAATATTACATTTGCTAAAGTACACATCTACAGTCATTGTGCTTCCTTTGGGAATTTCATCAAAATAATCAACCTTTAAGTGTGATTACAAACCATGATTGTCGATGGGTTACTTAATTGTGGCAGAAATCTCTTTTGAATCTAATTCTGGCTAAGCTGATATTTGCATGTATAATTATCAACTGATGTTACTATGCAGCAATTTTTAACCTAGCAAATGCAGAAATGCTAAAGCCATCGGTAGCTCCAAGTCTCACCTCAACTGAGATTCACCATTCCATAACCATAACAGCAGAGCTTATATGTCTTACATCATCAACGAAGATAATCTCTTCACTATTATTAAAGTTCTACCTTATATGTATTGGTACTTTAATTGAAGCAGTTCTGCTGTCAAACAATGGTAATGTTTTTCAAATTATCATTCATCTCTCCAAATGTCCAGTGCACTGTATGTTATGAATGAGGAACTCACAGCAGATAGACAACAGGTGACATGCAAGCCAGTGTGCAAGGACAGAAGTAGAACGGGTGATTTTTCACAACTAAAATGTATCAGCAAAAGTGTTAGCATCCTCGACAATTGATTGCACCTTCAAGTGGAAGAGTTACACAATATTTGTGTCATGGATTTGATCAGGAATTGAGGATTTGGTTCAATAAAAACTACTGATCTTCCTGTGTACCTGGACAAATATCTTCTATTAAGTCCAGAACAGAGTCACAGCAAATAATTTAAAAAAGACTGTGCCCAGGTGGTACAGATTCCCATCTTACATTTACACATTCAACTATACTGCTTTACTCATGCACTCACACATTACATAGAGTCATAATAGATTCATTGTTAGGTAAAGGGGCAGTACAATGAGATCTAGGTGTTCTTGTACATCAGTCAATGAACGCAAACATGCAGGTACAGCAGGCAGTGAAGAAAGCTAATAGCATGCTGGCCTTCATAACAAGAAGAATTGAGTATAGAAGCAAAGAGGTCCTTCTGCAGCTGTACAGGGCCCTAGTGAGACCGCACCTGGAATATTGTGCGCAGTTTTGGTCTCCAAATTTGAGGAAAGACATTCTGGCTATTGAGGGAGTACAGCGTAGGTTCACGAGGTCAATTCCCAGAATGGCAGGACTCTCTTACGCTGAAAGATTGGAGCGGCTAGGCTTGTATACGCTTGAGCTTAGAAGGCCGAGAGGGGATCTGATTGAGATGTATAAGATTATTAAAGGATTGGACACTCTGGAGGCAGGAAGCATGTTTCCGTTGATGGGTGAGTCCCGAACCAGAGGACACAGTTAAAAATAAGGGGTAGGCTACTTAGAACAGAGTTAAGGAGAAACTTCTTCACCCAAAAAGTGGTGGGTGTATGGAATGCTCTGCCCCAGAAGGCTGTGGAGGCCAAGTCTCTGGATACTTTCAAGAGAGAGTTGGATAGAGCTCTTAAGGATAGTGGAATCAAGGGTTATGGGGATAAGGCTGGAACAGGATATTGATTGAGGATGATCAGCCATGATCATAATGAATAGTGGTGCTGGCTCGAGGGGCAGAATGGCCTACTCCTGCACCTATTGTCTATAACCAGTTTCAATGTCATAAGCAACCAAAAAAGCCATTTTATTCACTAGCTTAAACATCCAATATGGGAATATGCTCTTTTAAATCGATTTTCAATTAGTAAATTATTAAAGCAGTGAAAACGAACTTGCTTGTCACTGAAATTCAATGGGAAATTATTAATACTGAACCAACTGGATATAATAGGGAAATAAAAGACAACCTGACCAGAACCACGAGCAAGTAGGAAAAGGAATGGTGAATATTCTTTGTGATAATGGATCTTTTGGGGATAGGAAGTTACAAAGCAATTAACATCAAGTCTTTTTAAGCAGACATCACTGAAATGTTATTTTCAACTGACTTCTACAGTGCATGTAAAGGCTACTCAACCAAGTTTAATTTCTGTACTGAATCAATTAGCACAATTGGGTAACAAAAGACTGCCTTTCAAAATCACACATTTAAGGGTACAGACAAAACATGGCAAAAGCTTCCAGTTTAAAAAGTCTAGGGTGCAATAGAGTAAATATTGTGTTGCTTCCTGATGTCAAACAAACGAGCAAGCTTCATAGGAAAACGCGTTTTCAACCTCAAGACTGTGCCACACGACACTTCCATGATAGAGGTGTAAACTTTACTGTGAAATGAATTTAAAGAAAAGAACGTGCACAAGTTTCCACAGTAATACCCGGTGTCACAATGTACACAGTTGACATAGGAATCTGGTTGTACAGATCATTCCTATAAGGACAGCTATTGAAAACACTGTTCAATATGGTAAGACTGCATCCTTGACTTAAACTTATAGGTGTTCAGATCTGACACATTTGCAATGTACTAACACCAGCACAATGCTTAAAGCAATTCAGAGAAGTGTGCTTTAACAATATCAGAAATGAGTTAGAACATCATTGTGTATGCGGTACTGCTTTTGGCAATGCACTGGATATCCAAGTAATCAAAAGAGAAGGACCTTTGAGAAACTGGCCAGGCTGGACATGTGACTGAATCTTACTTCACATTCTGGAACTTCAACTCAATTATCAAACAAAATACAACAGCAAGTCAAGTTGATGATGAGGAGAGAGATAAACAAACAAAAAGAATTCCAAGTATCAATCACATCCAACTGAACCAACGGGAAGATGAGAAAGATGCATTTTTAAGTTAAAATGGAGCTACATTGGAAGAATGAGGGAAACTAAAACTCACACCTCTCAACTTATTTAATCTCCAACTCTAATAAATGCCTTTAATAAAAGTAGTGATAAACGGCTCCATTTCGGAATGGCAGGCAGTGACCAGTGGGATACCGCAGCGATCAGTACTGGGACCGCAGCTTTTTAGAATATATGTTAATGATATAGAAGATGGTATTAGTAATAACATTAGCAAGTTTGCCGATGATCCTAAGCTGGGTGGCAGGGTGAAATGTGTTGAGGATGTTAGGAGATTACAGGGTGACCTGGACAAGTTAGGTGAGTGGTCAGATGCATGGCAGATGCAGTTTAATGTGATAAATGTATGGTTATCCACTTTGGTGGCAAGAACAGGAAGGCAGATTACTACCTAAATGGTATCAATTTAGGTAAAGGGGCAGCACAGAGAGATCTGGGTGTTCTTGTACACCAGTCAATGAAGGTAAGCATGCAGATACAGCAGGTAGTGAAGAAGGCTAATAGCATGCTGGCCTTCATAACAAGAGGGATTGAGTACAGAAGCAAAGAGGTTCTTCTGCAGCTGTACAGGGCCCTGGTGAGACCACACCTGGAGTACTGTGTGCAGTTCTGGTCTCCAAATTTGAGGAAAGACATTCTGGCTATTGAGGGAGTGCAGCATAGGTTCACGAGGTCAATTCCTGGAATGGCAGGATTACCTTACGCTGAAAGACTGGAGTGACTGGGCTTGTATACCCTTGAGTTTAGAAGACTGAGAGGGGATCTGATTGAGACATATAAGATTATTAAAGGATCGGACACACTGGAGGCAGGAAACATGTTTCCGCTGATGGGTGAGTGCCAAACCAGAGGACACAGCTTAAAAATACGGGGTAGACCATTTAGGACAGAGATAAGGAGAAACGTCTTCACCCAGAGAGTGGTGGCTGTGTGGAATGCTCTGTCCCAGAGGGCAGTGGAGGCCCAGTCTCTGGATTCATTTAAGAAAGAGTTGGATAGAGCTCTCTAGGATTGTGGAATCAAGGGTTATGGAGATAAGGCAGGAACAGGATACTGATTAAGGATGATCAGCCATAATCATATTGAATGGTGGTGCAGGCTCGAAGGGCAGAATGGCCTACTCCTGCACCTATTGTCTATTGCCTGAACATGTTTAGCCTCTATCTTTTGGCCTCAAATAAGTTCTAACCTTGTTTCTATATCGAGTAGAAAGACCCGCTTAATGCTACAATCTTAAAAGTCAGCCCAGATAATGTGTAGTCAGCATGCCAAACTAAAGTTATGGGTTGATAATGGGCAAACACAGCAAGAAAAGAGCTTTCTGTACATACCTAATACATGATATATAGTCAGCAAAATTTGAACATTTTGAGAACATAGACAAGAGTGCCTAAATATTTGTAATGGCTTTACAGAGTCGAAGAGATTCAACGTTGGCCACTTGGACTTAGACACTATGTGTTATCAAACTGAAGTGATGTAAGATTGCTTACGTAAAGAAAACATACTACTCATTTAAATCAGGGTGAGAAAACAGCATTCACTCCTACCATGTGGCCCTTCCTTAGGATGATATGAAAAACACATTAGATTAAACCAGTCACTCAAATCTTTGTTGACTTTAAACAAAGTGGCCAATTCACACAAACTCACAGAACAGCACGTATGTGGTAAATCTTCAATTTAATGGAACAAAGACTGTAACATTCAGAAAGATGGACAAAATGAGAACAAATTCGACCCGATGTTACAAGCAACCTGAACTAACAAGAATTCCAAAGGTGCTGTTTTCTGTGAGAATGCAAATATGTAGCAATATTTCTTCTAATGCAAGTACAGTAAAAGCAACCAAGATTTCAGTCTTACAGATCCAGAAAAAAATCAAGTTGAAAGATCTTACTATTGAGCGATGGATGAGCGACAGTCTGTTCTTGGCTTTGTTCTCTGCAAACTCCAGGCTGTTGATGTCCTTCAGCCTTGCTCGGTACTTGTTCATTTGCTCCACAATAATCAATTCCACACACCTTCAGGAAATGACAAACAGGTTTGAAGAAATGTTTAGGTTAAATATACTTCTGGCAAGGGCCTGTTGGGATGCAGTGGTAGGAAACCCAGGTTAAGGAACATCCCTGAACAGGGATTATAAAAATGATTCTGGGTGGGGGGGGACAGTGAGAGAGTCAGAGTGTGAGTGAGTGAGAGAGAGTGAGAGAGAGAGACACTGAGTGCGGGGTGGAAATCGACCCCTAGTTTTACGACAAAAACATAATGCACTCACTGAAAAACACACTCATATGGTCTTCTTCATTGGCCTTCCCTGATAATCTAATCCACAAATTCGAATTCTGTGGGGGGAAAAAAGCCATTCCCCAACCCTATTTCCTTTTTCTTTGTCAATTCTCTTTAAGGTCTCTTCTTGCCCCACTACAACTTACTTATCTCCTCTTAAAGATACAGGAGAAACTGTATTGTCCAAAAAATGAACATAATATTAGCAAACTGAAAAATACATTTAATTTGGTTAATTCACTAAATCTTTAGATTTTCTATTTCAATGACTAAAAAATTAAAATTCTGGATTCAAAACAGACCATTGTTTGCTTCCTTCAGATGACATCAAGATCTTAGGGCAGACAATAGTCTCGTGCTTATCATTAGACTATCAATCTAGAGACCCAGGTAATGCATTGGGGGCCTGCGTTCACATCCTGCCATGGCAGATGATGCAATTTGAATTCAATAATAATCTGGAAATAAGAATCTAATGATGACCATGAAACCATTGTCGATGGTCAGGAAAAACCTAACTAATGTCCTTTACGGAAGAAGTCTGCTATCCTTAGCTCGTCTGGCCTGCATGTGACTCCGGACCCACAGCAATGTGGCTGACTCTAAACTGCCCTCTGGCCAATTTGGGTTGGACAATTAATGCTAGCCTAGCTAATGACACTGTCATCCTATGAATGAATAAAAAAGATCAATTTAATATTTTGGCCTTCAGAGTTGCTGCACCTGTGGAATTGTGTGAAACAGATAGTTGCATGAAAGGAAAACTGGCCAACCCCTGGTTTTAACACAAGTTGACAAAGGTCAAAGCATTGCTAACCTCAGCAGGTTTTGATGTAGGTGAAGTCCATCTAAATTCTTTAACCTCGGAAGACCTCAGAGTTTGAATGGCTGGCTCCATTCTGGGATACTGACTAAGCCTAAATAAGGACATTGCACAAACTCCTCTGAGCCCCCAAACATGGACAAGATTATGGGATGACGTATGTGTCGCAAGGTTTTGGGAATATGATAAACCTCTGAAGTAATAACACATATCATAATTCAATGTACCAGTCTAATGGATGACTAACCTTTAGTGATAATTATTAATAGCTATTGATAAGTTTTATGTATAAAGATTCCTGCTTTTCTCTCTACAAACACGAACTTGTGAGAGAAGCTCAGGGCTGTGACCAGCTCCCCCTCGCTACCAGGTTCAGCCATACCGCATGCAGCTTCCTTGTTAATAAAGGCCAATTGTTTTGTTAGGACAAGGTTTGTTGAATTATCTGTTGAGTATTGTTGGTGTTAGCTCTCTCAGTCCTGCAGCTATTTTAACCTATTTCTACACACCCAATGTGTAAGATTAAAAAGAACACTCGTGGGTTCATATATTGGAAATTGCTCAGACGAAATTTCTCAGTTTGAGAAATGCAGCTTAACAGGTACAATCTTGACCTGTGACAATTGGATCAACTGGTAATGTTCTTACCAGACTTTATAAAAAATCTGAAAGTAAGGGAATACTTAGGAAGCAGCGATCATAATATGGTAGAGTTCAGTCTGCAGTTTGAAAGAGAGAAGGCAAAATTGGATGTAATGGTGTTACAGTTAAATAAAGGTAATTATGAGGGCATGAGAGAGGAACTGACGAAAATAGACTGGAAGCAGAACCTAGCGGGGAAGACAGTAGAGCAAAATTGGCAGGAGTTTGTGGGTATAATTGAGGACACTGTACAGAGGTTCATCCCCAAGAAAAGAAAGATTATCCCGGGAGGAATTAGACAGCCATGGCTGACAAAGGAAGTCAGGAAATGTATTAAAGAAAAAGAGAGATCCTATAAAATGGCCAAGAGCACTGGGAAATCAGAAGATTGGGAAGGCTACAAAAACAAACAGAGGATAACAAAGAGAGAAATAAGGAAGGAGAGGATCAAATATGAAGGTAGGCTAGCCAGTAATATTAGAAATGATAGTAAAAGTTTCTTTCAATACATAAGAAACAAACGGCAGGCAAAAGTAGACACTGGGCCACTTCAAACTGATGCTGGAAGCCTAGTGATGGGAGATAAGGAAATAGCAGGAGAACTTAATAAGTACTTTGCGTCAGTCTTCACAGTGGAAGACATGAGTAATACTCCAACAATTAAAGGGAGTCAGGGGGCTGAGTTGAGTATGGTTGCCATTA
Organism: Chiloscyllium punctatum; assembly: GCF_047496795.1. NCBI lineage: Eukaryota > Metazoa > Chordata > Chondrichthyes > Orectolobiformes > Hemiscylliidae > Chiloscyllium > Chiloscyllium punctatum. The sequence continues at coordinate 7,294,904 of NC_092771.1, read as the reverse complement.
CAAAAGAGGAAGTGCTAGAAAAGCTAAAAAGGTCTTAAAATTGATAAATCTCCTGGCCCCGATGGGCTACATCCTAGAGTTCTGAGGGAGGTGGCTGAGGAAATAGCAGAGGCGTTGGTTGAGATCTTTCAAGTCACTGGAGTCAGGGAAAGTCCCGGATGATTGAAAGATCGGATCAAGACAAAAGATGGAAAATTATAGGCCATTTAGCCTAACCTCGGTTGTTGGTAAAATTCTAGAATCCATCATTAAGGATGAGGTTTCTAAATTCTTGGAAGAGCAGGGTTGGATTAGAACAAGTCAACAAGGATTTAGTAAGGGGAGGTCGTGACTGACAAACCTGTTGGAATTCTTTGAAGACGTGACAAGTAGGTTAGACCGGGGAAAACCAGTGGATGTGGTCTATCTAGACTTCCAAAAGGCCTTTGATAAGGTGCCACGTGGGAGGCTGCTGAGCAAGGTGAGGGCCCATGGTGTTCGAGGTGAGCTACTGGTATGGATTGAGGATTGGCTGTCTGACAGAAGGCAGAGAGTTGGGATAAAAGGTTATTTTTCGGAATGGCAGCCGGTGACGAGCTGCTTCCTAAGTCCCGCAGGGTTCAGTGTTGGGGCCGCAGCTGTTCACGTTATATATTAATGATCTGGATGAAGGGACTGGGGGAATTCTAGTGAAGTTTGCCGATGATACAAAGTTAGGTGGACAGACAGGTAGTACTGAGGAAGTGGGGAGGCTGCAGAAGGATGTAGACAGTTTGGAAGAGTGGTCCAGGAAATGGCTGATGGAATTCAATGTGAGCAAATGCAAGGTCTTGTACTTCGGAAAAAAGAATACAAGCATGGACTACTTTCTAAACGGTGAGAAAATTCGTAAAGCCAAAGTATAAAGGGATCTGGGAGTGCTAGTTGAAGATTCGCTAAAGGTCAACATGCAGGTTGAGTCCGTGATTAAGAAAGCGAATGCAATATTGTCATTTATCTCAAGAGGGTTGGAATATAAAAGCACCATTGTGCTACTGAGACTTTATAAAGCTCTGGTTAGGCTCCATTTGGAGTACTGTGTCCAGTTTTGGTCCCCACACCTCAGGAAGGTCATACTGGCACTGGAGCATGTCCAGCGGAGATTCACACGGATGATTCCTGGAATGGTAGGTCTAACATATGAGGAACGGCTGAGGATCCTGGGATTGTATTCATTGGAGTTTAGAAGATTAAGGGGAGATCTAATAGAAACTTACAAGATAATACACGGCTTGGAAAGGGTGGATGCTAGGAAATTGTTTCCGTTAGGCAAGGAGACTAGGACCTGTGGACACAGCCTTAGAATTAGAGGGGGTAAATTCAGAACAGAAATGCAGAGACATTTCTTCAGCCAGAGTGGTGGGCCTGTGGAATTCATTGCCGCAGAGTGCAGTGGAGGCCGGGGTGCCAAATGTCTTCAAGGCAGAGATTGATAAATTCTTGATGTCACAAGGAATTAAGGGCTACAGGGAGAATGCGGGTAAGTGGGGTTGAAATGCCCATCAGCCATGATTGAATGGCGGAGTGGACTCGATGGGCCGAATGGCCTTACTTCCGCTCCTATGTCTTATGGTCTTACCATCACAATAGGAAAGTTACAAGTCCAATCTCTTAAAATAGAAACTTCAGTGAATAAGCACTGTACGCTCATTCATAAAGTCAGGGATCCAGGGAGATTTGGCTGTCTGGATTCAGAATTCTGGACAGAAGGCAGACAGTGGTTGTAGACGGAAAGTATTCTGTCTGGAGGTCAGTGATGAGTGGTGTCCCGCAGGGCTCTGTTCTTGGGCCTCTGCTCTTTGTAGTTTTTATAAATGATTTGGATGATGAGGTTGAGGGGTGGGTTAGTAAATTGGCAAAGATTGGAGGTGCCGTTGATAGTGTCGAGGGCTATTGCAGGCTGCAGCGCGACATAGACAGGATGCAGAGCTGGGCTGCGAAATGGCAGATGGAGTTCAACCTGGATAAATGCGAAGTGATACATAGAGTCATAGAGACGTACAGCATGGAAACAGACCCTTCGGTCCAACCCGTCCATGCCGACCAGATATCTCAACCCAATCTAGTCCCACCTGCCAGCGCCAGGCCCATATCCCTCCAAACCCTTCCTATTCATATACCCATCCAAATGCCTCTTAAATGTTGCGATTGTACCAGCCTCCACCACATCCTCTGGCAGCTCATTCCATACACGTACCACCCTCTGTGTGAAAAAGTTGCCCCTTCGGTCTCTTTTATATCTTTCACCTCTCACCCTAAACCTATGCCCTCTAGTTCTGGACTCCCTGACCCCAGGGAAAAGACTTTGTCTATTTAGCCTATCCATGCCCCTCATAATTTTGTAAACCTCTATAAGGTCACCCCTCAGCCTCCGACGCTCCAGGGAAAACAGCCCCAGCCTGTTCAGCCTCTCCCTGTAGCTCAGATGCTTCAACCCTGGCAACATCCTTGTAAATCCTTTCTGAACCCTTTCAAGTTTCACAACATCTTTCCGATAGGAAGGAGACCAGAATTGCACACAATATTCCAACAGTGGCCTAACCAATGTCCTGTACAGCCGCAACATGACCTCCCAACTCCTGTACTCAATACTCTGACCAATAAAGGAAACATACCAAACGTCTTCTTCACTATCCTATCTACCTGCGACTCCACTTTCAAGGAGCTATGAACCTGCACTCCAAGGTCTCTTTGTTCAGCAACACTCCCTATAGCTCAAATCCTACAACCCTGGCAACATCCTTGTAAATCTTTTCTGAACTCTTGGAAGGTCGAACTTAAATACTGAATATAGGATTAAAGACAGGATTCTTGGCAGTGTGGAGAAACAGAGGGATCTTGGTGTTCAAGTACATAGATCCCTCAAAGTGGCCACCCAAGTGGATAGGGTTGTTAAGAAAGCATATGGTATTTTGGCTTTCATTTGCAGGGGGTTCGAGTATACGAGTCGCGAGGTTTTGCTGCAGCTCTACAAGACCCTGGTGAGACCACACTTGGAATGCTGTGTCCAGTTCTGGTCGCCCTATTATAGGAAAGATACGGAGGCTTTGGAGAGGGTGCAAAGAAAGTTTACCAGGATGCTGCCTGGACTGGAGGGCTTATCTTATGAAAAGAGGTTGACTAAGCTCGGACTTTTCTCTCTGGAGAGGAGGAGGAAGAGAGGTGACCTGATCGAGGTATTCAAGATAATGAGAGGCATGGATAGAGTCAATAGCCAGAGACTTTTCCCCAGGGCAAGATTGACTGACACAAGGGATCATCGTTTTAAGATATTAGGAAGAAGGTATAGAGGTCAGAGGAAGATTCTTTACACAGAGAGTTGTGAATGCATTGCCAGTGGTGGTGGTGGAAGCAGAGTCATTAGGGACATTTATGTGACTGCTGGACATGTGCATGGACAGCAGTGAATTGAGGGGTGCATAAGTTAGGTTATTTTATTTTAGATTAGGAATAATCTTTGGCACAATATCATGGGCTGAAAGGCCTGTTCTGTGCTATACTTTTCTTTGTTCTATGTTCTAAAGGAAGGGTCGCTTATTTGCACTAGACTTCATCACATTTCGCGTATTTATAAATTAATTGTACACATTGGAATTACTTGATGTAATAAACAATAAGACACTGGTAAAACTGGCAGCTATTTTCATAGATGAATCCAGGAACAATCTGCCTGACATGGGATTTCACAAAGATAGCACTACATAAGCTAGCAGCATAATGGGTCAACTTGTGCAATTGTTACAATAAAAACTCCAAAATCTGCTTTCACCATCCTAGCATTGTACCACTATGATTTTTTATTAGAAAGTGCCGGAAATGTCATTAAGAAACAAAAGCATCCTTACGCAGTGGTTTTTGAAATATCTTGTACGCTTTGTAATGGGTCAGTCGTGTCCGGACATCGAAGAATACATGGAGCAAAGACAATAGCCAGTGCATTTGAAGACATCCGGTTGGTTTCTTCTTGTAGTGCAATTCTGGAAATGCAGCAATTAAGTTGGGTGAATGAGGGAGTAGAGAGAAACAATGATAACCTGTCAACTCTGCAAATATGAAATAAAATATGCTGGGAATACACAGAAGGTCTTGCTATAGTCCTAGCAGTGGGGAAATCTTCATATACAAGATGTACGTTTTGCACATTTATGATGGTTAAGCTGCAAGTTTGACAAAAAATCATAATTATGATTTATGTAAAGTATTCTTACCAACTACATTTGGCAAATACTTTTCTGTTACCAATGCACAAGGCTCAGTACACAAGGTCAAAGCAGAACTCTAACCTTCTAAAAAGGGTGAAGTTGTAAATAATAAAACAGTTAAACAACTGAATGATCAATTGCTAAAGTGTCTTGAGGCCAAGGTAGTGGATTAATTTTAGAAACAACCAGGTGAAGGAATGGAAAGGCAATAACATTTAGTATGGATGAGAACAAATGGTCTGACAGAACTTCAGACAAAATGCTCTTGCTCTGATGTCGATCATTTTTCCTTTAATGAAATCTTCCCCATACACAGCATGAACTGAATCTAGAACTTAAAATGTCGACATAATGTCTACCCTTAACCATGAAGAAAATGGTAAAGTGCGAATTGATCAATCTTCTGCTGCAGAACTACACTTAAAAATCTAATGCATATCAGTCAAATATTTACCTTACAAGATGAAAGATGAGCCGTTCAAGTGTGTTGATGTGAGTTCGAGACAACTGATCAATTATGGAATACACACCTCTAATTATTTCCTTTCTATCTGGGAGACCTGCAATTACACAAAATAATTTTTATCTCATCAAAACGCACAATTCAATAATGGGGTGGAAAATTATATCAAGACTGAATGCTAATCTGTAACTCTGATCAATATCATTTACTTTTTAAAATGTTTAATCATATAGAGCAAGAAGGCTCAAAGTAGCATTCTTGTTCTTCAATGAATCAGTTAATTAGCTAATGGAGTAGTAGGGTTGTTAAAATTAGGCTCAGCACAGAGATGAAAAGGAGTTAAAATTCCAAATCAGCATGCACTCAAAGGAGTGTGAATGCTGACAATTTTGAAACAAAAGCAGAGTACTGGAGAAATAGCAGGAGACAGCTCTGTTGAGAGAAAAATAGTTAACATTTCAAATCCAGTGATCCTTTGTCGGAACAGTTCTCCAAAGAATGATAAATTAAGGTGAAACACCAGAGGACTGTATATTCTGATAAAGCTATATCCCAGCAACAACAAGCCCTTTCAGGAAGGTTAGAAAGAGAAGCTGAGTGTCAGAACATCAGATGGATTAATTAGATCAGATCTACAGGACAACACTGACTGAAGTGTGCTGAAAAACAGCAGTTCCAAATTTTGAATATGTCATTAGTTCTTTAAGCCAGCCTTAACCATTTTTACAATGCACGTGAGACTGCAGCAGGTTTTTTTTATTGAGCTGTCTTGGTAAGATATTATAAAGTGTTTACTTAATGCCCTATTATATTCTCAAACCTCTCTTGAAGTGCTTCACATACACTGAATTACTTCACACCCAGTGACTTCTTACCTATGCAAACATAGCAGTCATGTTATCACAGCAAGATTTACTGGGATGTGTTCAGTTTAATCTGTTTCTTGGTAGTGTTGGAGAAATCTTGGCCAGGATATTCGGGGACCCCTCTCCTGCCTTTTTTGGGACCTGTCCACTTTCAGGTTTATTCCTCCAATATTCATCTCAGTGACTTCTTAACCCGGTCAGAGAAAGAGTCAAACTTATTCAGCACTCGGTCCCTCTTACAATATGGTGAACTGTTACTACCCATTCTCGCTAATGACTTCTCCTCGTTTACAAATTCTTCCATGGCCTCACTCCAACTGGGATATACCATATTTCACCAACTTACATTTCTGCTCAGCCCCTTAGCTCTTCAGTCTAATTTGCTGGGCATTTTTGTCTCAGTGGAATGTTCCAGCAGAGCATCTCAATACACCAAAATTGTTTTCCTAAACACCCCATTAGGAGTGTTGTGGAACAGTACCCAACAGCCCTGTCTTTATGCCAGAAACTCAGACTTAAGTCTCCCAAGGAAAGTACGTACACCATGGCCAAACAAGTTAAATTTAACCATGTAAATCCTTCTGATATTTACCAATGGTAGGCAGTAAAAGCAAGAGATTCCTGGTTAGTCATGCGATACCTCAATAACATCATGTTAGCAATAAGTGGCATATTCGTTCAGTGCTGCCTCACATCTCTCAAAAATGCTTCATATACTCAGAATTACTTTGAAATCTCTTGACCTCATAGATAAACATGGCAGTCATTTCACAACGTGAAGCAGAGAAATTGCAGCCTACATTATCATTATGTGTAGCTCCAGGCTACAGTATGCATATATTAATGTAAGTTGTCACAGCAACTCCGAATCCTTTGGGCTCAACCAGCTGGGTGGCTAGTGTCAAGATTGGTCCCAGATTTCTTTCTGCCTGTAACCCCAACCTTAAAACACACATGCAATATTTTCTTCATGAAAAAGTGTAAGCTGGTATTACAGCATGTATAGCTCTAATATTAGGATTACAGCTTCCAAAATCAGATGGAAACCTTTTCCAAAAAGATTGTACTCCTTCGGTATAAATAAATCTTGGGAACTTGGCCTAAGCCCACAACCTTCTGACTCGGATTAAAGAGCAATTAACTGAGTCAAAAATGACAAGAATCAAAATAGACAGCACGGGAACAGACCCTAGAGTCCAACTCATCCATGCCAACCAAATATCCTAAATTAATACAGTCCCATTTTCCAGCACTTGGCCCACATCCCACTAAACCCTCTCTATTCATACAAACAAGCAGATGCCTTCTAAATGTTGTAATTGTACCAGCCTTCACCACTTCCTCTGGCAGCTCATTCTGTACATGCATCACCCTCCCAGTGAAAAAGGCACTTCTTAGATCCCTTTTAAATCTTTCCCCTCTCACCTTAAACCTATGCCCTCTAGTTTTAGTCTCCCACACCCTGCGGAAAAGACCATGGCTATTTATCCCATCCATGCCCCTCATGATCTTATAAACCTCTATAAGGTCACCCCCTCAGCCTCTGGCGCTCCAGGGAAAATAGCCAAACCTATTCAGCCTCTCCCTCCAGTTCAAGCCCTCCTAATCTGGGAAGATCCTTGAAAATATTTTTTGAATACTTTCAAGTTTCACAACATCCTTCCTTGAGCAGGGAGACCAGAATTGCATGCAATATTCCAATAGTGGCCTAACCAATGTTCTGTAAAGCCACAACAAGACCTCCCAACTCCTTTACTCAATGCACTGATAATAAAGGCAAATATACCAAACGTTTTCTTCATTATCCCATCTACCTGCAACTCCACTTTGAAAGAACTACAAACCTGCACTCCAAGGTCTCTTAGTTCAGCAGTAATCTCCAGGACCTTACCATTAAGTGTATAGGTTCTGCCCTGATTTGCCTTTCCAAAATGCAGCATCTCACATTTATCTAAATTAAACTCCATCTGCCCCACTCGTCGGCGCATTGGCCCATCCGATCACAGTCCAGTTAAACTCTGAGGTAACCTTCTTTCCTGTCCACTACACTGCCAATTGTGGTGTCACCTGCAAACTTACTGACCATACCTATGTTCACATCCAAATCATTTATATAAATGATGGAAAGCAACAGACTCAGCACCAATCTTTGTGGCACATCACTGGTCACAGGCCTCCAGTGTGAAAAGCAATCCTCCACCACTCAGTCTTCTACCTTCGAGCCAGTTCTGTATCTAAATAGCTGGTTCTCCTTCTGTTCTGTGTGACCTAACCTTGCTAAGCAGTCTATCTTGAGGAATCATGTCGAACGCCTTACTGAAGTCAATACAGATAATGTCCACAGCTAAGCCTTCAATCCTTTTTGTTACTTCTTCAAAAAACTCAATGATATTTTACATTCGGCCAAAAACACACAGTTCATTGCTTACACAGAAAATTGATCACAGCAGCTACATATGATATTACTAGAAAATGCCAGCCAAAAGCTGAATTCTTTGTTTTCTTCATCTCGTTTGCATGTTACTAAAATGACTGAATCCATTTCTATGATTCACAAATAACTGAATGGATATAACTCTCGCTTACCCATTGCTCGCAGAACCTCATCATAGAGTTCAAACGTCATCAAAGGATTAGGGAGGTCCCTCAACCATTGTTTGAAAACACTGGCAATGACATGAATGTTATACTCATCCAGATTCATGCTGTTAATATCTGCAAGAAGAAATCCCAGTCAGCTCAGAAACAAAGAAATAGCAAACAGTTTTAAAAGGCTTCCATATGGAAATGAGAACCATCTACATCCCACATTTTAAAAGTATATTTTTGACATGTGGATACCCAAAAGCAAAGCCTGTATGTCACACAAATAGTAAGCTTTTTTGAACCTGTAATCCACATAGTATCTTAATGTGGAATGTTATTGAATTTTAACCAAGCAATGACATAAAAAGTGCACCCTATCTCATCACCAGCAACATTAAAACATTAGTTATTGCCCTTCATAGTATTTATAAAACTCTAGGATAGAATGACTCATTGCACTCTTAAATTTTGTTTGATTCAGTTTTAAGCATACATATGTTAAGGTGACACTTGGAACTGCAGAACAGATTCCAACCTACTGTTGGAATCTGTCAAAGTACCCAGTTTGGGAGCCTTCCTTACCTGTGTCCAGGCCCTGTTTGAGCTCCTTGATTTTGTTGGTTGATCCAGACTTCCTATAGATTCCTTCAGTATACAAGCCATGCATTTCAATGTAGTTGATCAGTTTCTCCACCACCAATGGAACTGACCTCTCATCATTGGTAAGTCTGGAGACCTCCACTCCGAACTGCCGAGATGATAACTCGGGGTCATACTGTATATCAAACAGAAGACTGTGTAAACCAATGGTAGCCTAGAGTAATTAGTGCTCCCATATCCCTCAAATGTCTCAGCCAGCAAAACGTAATGTCCAGTATGAATTGAACAATAAACAATGGAAGGTCCCAGATTTCATCTTCAATCTGTAGAGTTAACCAGCAGTAGAATTATCATAATTAGTCTCAATGTTTGGAGATAGGGAGGAAAGTAATAAACTAGCCATAGATCCTAATAATTATCTTGTGTAGAGACCACATACTTTTTATTTTAGGAAATATAAAGTGAAATTGCAAGTTGGACTGAAATAGGAGTGTTGTGGAACTTAAAAAAAAATCAGGTGCTGTGTATTTTTTGAGATGAGATTTTATGCTGTTGTTTGAAGCAGTGAGTGCAAGAATCTGAGACTGAACGGCACCATGTCGTTTCAGCTTATAAAAAAATTCTGCCTGACAACAATCCTGTCCAATTGAGCTGTACTGTTAAAAAGATTTAGTATCAAAGGCAGCAGAGAACAGAAAAAAAGCCTGAAGGCAGAAAGCATCCATCTCTCCCAAACCCCCCTCTCTTTCCAACTGCAAAGTCAGAAAAATTAAAAGCCTTAAAAGAAAAGCATTCTAAAACAAGAAAAGATCTAGAGCTGAACTGATAAACTATTGCAGCGAAGAACGACAGTAATTACTTTTTCATGGTCATGGTGAAGGGGTCAGGAGGAGAAGGTGTCCACGAGTTGGCGCCTGGCTTCAGCAGTGTAGAGATCGGTATGCCAAACTACCACTGTGCCCCCCTTGTCTGCTGATTTGATGATGAGGTTGAGTTTGCAGCAGAGGGAGTGGAGGGCTGCATGTTGCGAGGGTGAGAGGTTGAAGTGGGTGGGGGTGGAGGGGGGGCCAGTGTGGACAAGTTGAGGCAGTCAATGTCCTGGCAGCATTGGTAGTTTGCGCACTGACCTCTACACTGCTGAAGCCAGGCGCCAACTTGCAGACACCTCCACCTGCAGACCTCACCTCCCATCACCAAATTATCATCTCCCAGACCATACACAACCTCATCACCTCAAGGGATCTCCCACCCACAGCCTCCAAACCTCAGTCTGGGAACCCCACATGGCCAGTTCTACCTCCTACACCAAAAGTCACAAACATGACTGCACCAGCCGACCCGTCATCTTGGCCTGCTCCTACCCCACCAAATTCATCTCCACATACCTTGGAAACAGTCTTACCCCCCCCCCCCCCTCCCCCAGTCCAGGAACTCCCCACCTATGTTCGAGACACCACCCACTCCCTCCACCTCCTCAATGACTTTCATTTCCCCAGCCCCCAACGCCACATTTTCACCATGGACATCTAGTCCCTATGCACATCTATCTGTCATGAAGGCCTCCAAGCCCTCCATTCCTTCTTTCCCCCGTCATCCCCACCAGTACCCTTCCACTGACACTCTTGTTAGCTTGGCTGAACTGGTCCTCACCCACAGTAATTTCTCCCTTGAATCCTCCCACTTCATCCAGATCAACGGGGTAGGCATGGGTACCCGCACGTACCCCAGCTATGCCTATCTCTTCGTCAGGTACATGGAACAGTCCATCTTCCGCAGCTACACCGGTGCCATTCTCCATCTTTTCCTCTGCTACATCGATGACTGTATCAGCACTACCTTGTGCTCCCACGAGGACGTTGGAACAGTTCATCAACTTCACCAACACATTCCACCCCGATCATAAGTTCACCTAGACCATCTCTGAAACCTCCCTCCCCTTCCTGGCCCTCTCCATCTCCATTAATGGTGACCAACTCAACACGGACATCTACTACAAACCCACCGACTCCCAGAGCTACCTGGACAACACCTCCTCCCACCATGCCTCCTGTAAAAACACTACCCCCTTATTCCCAATTCAACTGCCTCCACCACACCTGCTCCCAGGAGGACCAATTCCACCAACGAACAGACCAGATAATCTCCTTCTTCAAAGACTGCAATTTCCCCTCCCACATGGTCGACGATGCCCTCCAGCACATCTCCTCCACTTCCTGCACCTCCGCCCTCAAACTTCACCCTCCAGCTGCAACAAGGAGAGCACTCCCCCAGTCCTCACCTTCCACTCCACCAACCTCCAGATGCATCGCATCATCCTCCACCATTTCCGCCACCTACACACAGACCCCATCGCCAGGAATATATTTCCCTCCCCATAACTATCCACGTTCTGTAAAGGCCTTTCCCTTCGTGACTCTCGTCAGGTCCATGCCCTTCACCAACACCCCCCTACCTCAGCACCTTCCCCTTACCTCCATTCGAGGTCCCAAAGGAGCCTTCCACATCTGTCAGAGATTTACCTGCACTTCCACATGTCATTTACTGTATCCATTGCTCCCAATGTGGTCTCCTCTACATTTTTGAGGCAGGACACCTACTTGAGGAACGCTTCAGAGAACACCTCCAGGACACATGTAGCAAACAACCGCACCATCTGTGGGTGAACACTTTTACTCCCTTTCCCACTCCTCCAGGGACATTCAGGTCCTGGGCCGCCTCCACCACCAAACCTTTACCACCCAATGCCTGGAGGAAGAATGCCTCATCTTCTGCATGGGACCCTCCAACCACATGGCATCAATGTGGATTTCACCAGTTTCCTCATCTCCCCTCCCTCCACCTCATTCCAGATCCAACCTTCCAACTCGGCACTGCCCTCATGACCTGTCCATCTTCCTTCCCACCTATCTGCTCCACCCTCCCCTCTGATCTATCACCTTCACCCACCTATCGCATTCCCAGCTACCTTCCCCCCAGTCCCATCACCCCTCCCATTTATCTCTCAGCCTCCTTGGCCCACAAGCCCCATTCTTGATGAAGGGCTTATGCTCGAAACGCTGATTCTCCTGCTCCTCTGATGCTGCCTGATCGACTGTGCTTTTCCAGCACCACACTCTCAACAACCGCAGTGCGCACTTTCTCCCTGAATCAAAACTGTCTCAACTAATTTCAACAGATGGTGGTATTTGAATTTAATAAAAATCTAGAATTAAGAATATAATCATGACCCTGAATCCATTGTCAATTGTCAAAAAAACTCATCTGATTCACTCATGTTTCAGTGAACATTGTTTTGTAAAGTCTGAAAAACAAGAATGGCTTAAAACTGCAAAGCTGCCACTCTCAGAGCACTGCTTAAAAAGAATTTGAAGCTCTGCTAATTCATGACAACTTACCTTTTTGGAGCATTTGATTGTAGTTTTCAAGCAGCACTTTCTATGGCATGCATACCTACATACTGAAAGAGAGGTGAAAAGTAGCCTAACATACAACACAACATATACAAAGGCATTTTTATCTGAAGTTAATTTTGAAAGATGCAATTCAGTTGACCAGCTTGATTTAAATGCACAAGTGTTGTAATTTTGTAATCACCACAATTGATAATATATTTACCCCATTAGTCCACATGGATTCATACAAATAAAACTGTATACAATAAATATTTAAACGTTCTCAAGGCAAATGCCAACAGGTAAAGCAGATTCATCTAGCTGTGAGAGTATTATGAAACCAGTAACTACAGAAGAATAGTGCAACAGGGTTTAGTTCTGTGGCCACGATTATTTACAAAGTATATTAATAATTTGGATGACATAAGTGAATGCACCATCGCTGCGTATGCAGATGTCACAAAAATCAGTGGGAACGCAAGTGGCAAGAATGAGAGAGAAATTTCATAGAGGGATACAGATAGATTAAGTGGCTGGGTCAAAACCTGGCAGATGGAGTTTAATAAGGGAGAAAGTGAGGCTCTCCACTTTGGGCAGGAAAAAAATAGAAGAGCTTTAAGTGGAGAAAGACTGCAGAGGAATTTGGGAATCTTTGTGCATGAACCACAAAAAGCGAGCATCCAAATTCAGCGGATAACTGGGAAGGCATATGGACTGTTGTCCTAATGGAAGAATTGTAAAAAGAAGTCTGACAAAGTTTGAGACCATACAAGACACTAGTCAGGTCATATCTGGAATTTTGTGAACTGTTGTGGTCCCCTTATCTAAGCAAAGAGACATTCACATTGGAGGCAGTCCAGAGGAGGTTCACTAGGTTAATTCCAGGTAGGGAGGGATTTTATGAAGCGAGGTCGAGTATATTGGGCATGTACTTAATGGAATTTATAATAATGAGAGGCACGTTATTGAAATATACAAGATTCTCAGACATCTTGACAGGTAGATGTGGAGACTTCTTATCCCTTTGTTGGAGAGTTTAGGACCAAAGAGCATAACCTCAGAGTAAGGGGTCACCCACTTAAGACAGTGATGAGGAAGAATGTTTTTTTTCTCAAAGTGTATCCATGGAATTTTTTTTACTGCAGAGGTTGTAGATGCTGCATTGTTAAGTATATTCAGGGCTAAGACAGACACTATTATCAGTAAAGAATACAAGGCTTTGGCAAAAAGGCAGGAAAGTGGAGTTGGGGAGTTATCAGATCAACCATGATCTAACTGAATGGTGGAACAGGTCCAAATGACCTCATCTTTGCTCCTATGTCTTACAATAATAGATTATGGAAGTAGACAGAACAAATGGCCCCTTACAGACATTTAGATACATTTCAAGGAAAAAGGCAGACCAGGGAATATGACAAGTAACAGGCATACTATGAGGAAACAGAATTTATTAAAAAAGTAAAGATTTCTTGAAAGTTTTTGTCTGCTCTTCAATTTTGGTGCAATATCTGTAGGAACTTACACTTGCAGACGCAGGCTCTGTCCATCATCCAGATAAGGGAGGAACAGCATTCACAGTAGGTGGGAATACTGTACTGTGTAGATTTGAAAATATGACCATTGTACTCCTCCACCTGTAATCAGATATATCTGGCTCATAAAAATCATTCTAATATTTAGGGACAGCAATAAAATACTGTTCAAAAAATTGCATCATTCCCATCACCTCAAAAGAAAATTAATTCCAGTACTTCTACTGCACTCAAATGGTGGGATGCTTCACTACAATAGCCACTCTTAAGCATTAAAATAAACATATTTCTAATAGTTCAACATCAATTGAACACACTATTAAATTAGAATAAAAATACACAAATTCAATATATGAAATAGGAGCATATGGCGGCCAATCATATGCACATCCTTGCACATGTTTTGATTTCCAAATATCCATATACCCTTGATAACCTCTGATAAGATTCTTGATGGCAACACAATCTGCTTGTGCCTTAAAAATATTCAATGTCCTGGCTTCTATAATGTCTGAGACAGAATTACAAGTCACAGAACCATTTATGAGAAAAAAAGTTCTCATCTTGGTTCTAACAAAGTGACCCCTAATTTAAATGCAGTGCACCCCGTCTGGAATGACCCACGAGGAAGCATCCTTTCTATGCCAACCTTGTCATGATTATTCAGGATCTTATACACTTCAATCAAGTTACATCTCATTCTTCTAAATTCAAGTGGAAACCAGCCTAGCCTGTCAAATCTATTCTCAGGAGACAACTGCTCCTTCCGGATAGCAATCCTCTGAACCACTTCCAATACATTTGCTCCTTCCTTTAACAAGGAGACGAAAACAGTGCTTGAGATGTGGTTCTCACAATTGACCCTTAAAATGAACCAAAAAATCCTTACTTCTACATTAAATTCCTTTAAGTCATTGATGCAAACTGTAAAAGGCTGAGGCCCCAGCGGGACTCTATTATGACAACGTGCCAATGAGACAAGGGCTATTTTCAGCCAATCTTCTACCACTGCTAATATATTACCTACTACACTATGAGCACATATTTTCCACAACTGCCTTCTGGAATCCAAAAACAGCATGTCTTCAGTGCATGCCCAGCACATGGGCCACTCCTTCAGAGTCTAATAAATTGGTTAAGCGTGATTTCCTTTTTACAAAACCACGTTGTATCTTCCTAATTGTCTAGAACCTTTAATTAGCTTATAGCTGGACATTTAGTGAATGATTCTGACACCTTCCCCACAAAAGAGGTGAAACTAGCTGGCTTCTGATTCCCCGTTATCTTTCCTCCCTTTTTGAACAGGGGTTATATTTGCTACTCTGCAGTCTGGTGGAACTTTTTCTGAATCTGGGAATTTTTGGAAAATTACCACAAATGCATTTAATTGCCCACAAGTGACTTCTTCTTATACCCTATAACGGACATCTGGATTCAGGTTTGTTAGTCCACAACTCATTGCTTTGCTTGGTACTGCTTCTGTAATGATTTTAATTTCACTAAGCTTCTTTCTCCCTTCCACCTCCAACAAAAGAGCTTCACATATGATCGTATGCACATGACAAACATAAGACATGAGTGTGATTGGATAGTAATCACTATAGGACATGGAAAACCAACAATGGAGACAAATTTTAATTAAATTCATTTGCACTGTCCGGTAATTTCTGTGCAACACTATTTATTGCTGGTATTTTGCATTCACTCAAGTCTGTCTTAACAGTATTTCACATTTAATGAACTGTTCGCAAATAAACAATTATACACAGATTTAGCAGGTCCAAGATTACTAGGTAAATGTGTTATGAGACAAGTCCATGAGGATTTTTTACACGACATATATTCAGTCACAAACTGGGTGTCAACACTAGATGTCAGTCTAGAAATGAGACAATATACTTAAGACAGGAATGGTGTAAATATCAAACACAATGTTTTGTTTAGCTAGAATCACTACAAAGCAGGAATATTAGAAACCTGAAGCTTTACCATTAGCATATCTGATTACTCAAAAGTATTTAAATAGCTTATACCTCTTAACAGGGCTGGTTTAAAGAACAAGGTGGTTTAAAGAAAGTATAGAGAGTAAGAGAGGTCCTGAATTTACTTGGAAATATGTGATATTTCAAAAATACCATTATTGTTCAAACTAGACTCAAGTTTTTGATGCTACAAAGACAAAGTGAATTTTGTCCCCCACTTGCTATCATTATAGTTCCTTAGAGCAGTTATTGCTTTTGCTTTTCAAGAAATAAGTCAATTGATAAGGTAGCACAATACAGAAAAAGGCCCCATAAACACAGTGCAGTTCCTGTTGTGCTGTATGAAGGGTAATTCTACTAAAGAGTACAATAAATCCCTGCAAATAATAATTTCAGATGCCTGAATAAATATACGGAGGACAACAGTTATCTCAGGTTGGAAATAGGTGCAACTGGAGTGCATTAACAGATTAATGGAACACAAAGAGTTTGGTGAAACAGACAAAGAACGTGACTGGGAGTCTGACAATACTTAATTACTTACAATGTCAGTTTCTTTCTTCCGTCTCTTCTTTCTTTCAACTTTTTGCGCCTGTGAAACAAAGTCGGATTCTTACGTGAGTGAATGTGCCCGCACATGCATACACCCACACCCATGTTTCTAGGCAACAGGCAGTCAGGGAATCACACAAGCTAGAATGTAAAACTGGACACTTACTTCACTGATATAATTAACAAATCTGATCAATCTCGGGCTTTCCATCACTCTTGCTTTTCCACAAACTACTCTCATGAATAGCTAAGCTCGAGGTTTGTTTTCAAAGATGCCAATAGCATTTCAAATAGGAATTCAACGTGCAAGAGTCCAGACAGTGTTGGCAGACTAGAGAATCATGACGAGAATGACAAATGAGTTCAAACCTGTCCTCAAAAACTATCAATAGGAGGGGCCACTGGATTGCAAGCAGCAGCAGAATTCCTGGACGATTTCACCAGAACACACATGAACATCGTCACAGTTCATCTCGTCTAACTCAGCACAAGCACATGATTAAAATGGTATAGAATGGTGCCTATGCCAATTAGGCCGTTAAGGGAAATCGAGTTATGATTTCAGAGCCTTTTTGAATTCCCATCTATCCTCAGAGTCCTTAACATTGAAGTCTAATGGCTTCAGGTTTAACAGGGCCAAGAAAACCTCCTGCTGATTACCATGTACCAATGGATCACGTCTAAGCTCTGCATTTTTGCCACAAGTTGTGAACGGTGCTGGATAATTAAACAGCTCACCGAGGATCCACAAATCTCACCATCCTCAATGATAGAAGAGCCCAGATTAGTGGAAAAGATAAGGGTGAAGCATTCACAGCAATCTTCAGCCAGAATTGGCAAGTGAATGATTCATCTTGGCCTCCTCCAGTAACCCCAGCATCACAGATAACAGTCTTCACCCAATTCACTCCATGTGACATCAAGAAACAGTTGAATGCACTGGACACTGCAAAGGCTATGGGCCTGATAAGATTGTGGTAGTAGTAATACTGAAGATTCATACTCCAGAACGTGTTGGTCTCCTAGCCAAGTTGTTCCAAAACAGCTACAACACCAGCATCTACACAACTAGAAAATTGTCCCTCAAAAAGCAGGACAAATCCAACCAGTTTACTCTCAACTACAGTAAAGTGATGGAAGATGTCATCAATAGTGCTATCAAGCAACACCTGCTGAGCAATAATATGCTCCATAACATCCAGTTTGGGTTCCATCAGGGCCACTCAGCTCCTGATCTCATTGCAGCCTTGGGTCAAACATGGACAAAAGGGTCGAATTCCACAAGTGAGGTGAGAGTGATGCCCTCGACATCAAAGTTGCATTCAACCGAGTGAGGCATCAAGGACGCCTGGCAAAATTGGAATCAATGGGTATCAGTGGGCAAACGTGCCAGTGCTAAGAGTCATAACCTGACATATAAGAAGATGGTTGCAGCTGTTGGAGGTCAGTTATCTCAGCTCCAAGAGTTCCTCAGGGTAGTGTCCTTGGCCCATGCATTTTCAACAACATTTGCAACTCCTCAGATACTGAAACAATCCATGTTCAAATGCAACAAGATCTGGACAACATCCAAGCTTGAGTTGACAAGTGGCAAGTAACATTTGCACCAAACAAATGCTAGGCAATGACCATCTCCAGTAAGAGACAATCTCATCACTGCCCCTTGACATTCAATGGTGTTACCATCACTGAATTCCCCACTATCAGCATCCTTGGGGTTAGCATTGACCAGAAAATCAACTGGACTCTTCACATATACAGATAGCAGATCAGAACTAGGAAATCTGCAGCGAGTAACTCATCTCCTGTCTCCCCAAAGCCTGTCCACCATCTACAAGGCACTAGCCAGGAGTGTGTTGCAATACTTGCCTTGCAGCACATCTACAAACAATCACTCCCTCCACCATCAACATTTAGCAGCAGCTGTAACTACAAGACGTGCTGCAGAAATTCACCAAAGATCCTTAGACAACACCTTCCAAATCCATAACCACTTCCATTTAGAAGGGCAGAGACAGCAGATATATGGGAACACCATCCCCTGCAAGTTCCCCTCCAAGCTACTCACCGTTCTGATTCGGAAACATGTTGCCGCTCTTTCACTGACACTGGGTCAAAATCCTGCAATTCCCTTCCTGACAGCATTGTGAATCAATGTACAGCATTGGACTGCAACAGTTTAAGGAGGCAGCTCATCACCATATTTTTGGGGCAGTATGGTGGCTCAGTGGTTAGCGCTGCTGCCTCACAGCACCATGGGCCTGTGTTCCATTCCACCTCAGGTGACTGTCTGTGTGGAGTTTGCACATTCGCCAAGTGTCTGCCTGGGTTTCCTCCGGATGCTCTGGTTTCCTCGCACAGTCCAAAGATGTGCAGCGCAGGTGGATTGGCCACACTTAATTGCTCCATAGTGTCCAGGGATATGTGGGCTAGATGAATTAGCCATGGGAAATGCAGGGTTACAGGTGCATGGTAGGGAGTTGTGGGTGGTCCAGGTGGGATGCTCTTTGAAGGACGGTGTGGACTCTATGGGCCAAATGGCCTGCTCTGCACTGCAGGAATTCTGTGGAAAAACTAGGGATGGGTAAGAAAATGCTGGCCAGCCACCAATGCCCACATCGCTACAAGTGAATAAAAAAAAAGGTCCTTCACAATCATGCTTTTCAAGATGGTCAAAGCTTGCTATATTCGTGTCTCTCCCTCCCCCCTTGCTCACCCTCATGGTCTCTTAAAGTTAATACGTGGTGCCATCTAATTACTTTTTGACTTACCTCACTTTTGCCATCTAATTACTTCTTGGCTTACCTCACTTTTGTGGTTATTATTTCAATATCTGTGGTCCTACATTACAAATCTTGGATTTTTACCTATGTACGTCTCAATCAAATTGAGCTAAATACCTTAAACATCTCACCTTTCCAGTGTTATTCTCCAGAATTTTGTATTCCATCATAAATTCATCTAGGAACACCTTAAAGGTGTTGACCCATACTTTGACCGGAGACTCATTCCAATCACGTTGCTCCTGTCTCATCGTCTTCTCCAGAATCTGCTCAAATAGCGCATACAAATCTTTGTACCGAATGCTCTTCCCATTGTCCATCTGTGACAGAAATACCATTACACTGAACAAATGATAAGAGTATCATAGCTAGGGTCATGCTATCCCTCCCTGCCACTTAATCTTTGGTGCGATACTTCAACTTAATATGTTGGATTTATTCTAAGTTAAGAATAAATTGCTCCCTCCTAGAAAATAGATGATAATTCAGCAGCAGCTTTGACAATTTTCTACTCCCTCAAACAAAAATTTATAGATGGGAATGAAGGCAATTCTACAGGATCAGAAAAACAAATCCAGTCTAGATCATCAAAAAGCAACAGTAAAAAGTTCTCATTATGTAATTTACAGCTTACAATGAATGCTTCGTTTCACCTTCCATTCCATCAATATATGGTCAAAATCCTCATCGATCTGAACCTACACTCACCGCTAAAGCTGCTGAATAAGAGTTGAATATATTTAAACGGAACTCTTTAAGGGATTTCTTAAAAACAACATCCACAAATGTATCCTTCTTGCAGTCATCAGTGTCCAGGTCAGTGATCTGAAAAGGTAAAGCAAAAAGATAAAATATTCCTTTAAGTATGAATGTAAGGCATCGTTAACTTACAGAGGAAGAGTCTTTGTTAAAATAAAATTTGCAAATTTTGAGCATAATAAGGTTACTTGGGATACTAATGGAACCCTTTCAAAATCACACACGAGCACTGGCATTCATGACTCTTACATACGTATACCGGTTAATTGCTAAGTAAAGATTTCTTCATTCTCCCCAAGTAACAAGCTTCCTTATAAACAATAAAAGGTGCACTGCAAACCTTTTCTATTTCTGCCAAGCCTGCCTCTGTCCAGTTAGAAATAGGCTGTCTTTGCCAAAACCCATTTAAAGTAGGCCTTCCAATGTAGATAGGGAAACGTCTCATTCCATAAACTTTATGCAGATGTGAATCTGTGATGTTATTTTTCAGCTTGTTGCATCCACCCAGTTGCCTTGAGAACCAGTTTTGCTGCTTTGTCTATGAGAACCTTAGACTTGATTGTAGAGTTTCACACTTACCTTCTTCTGCAGGAATTCATTCATACACTTGAAATCATTGGCACTGGTAATAATCTGTAACTCATCGTGCTGGCACTGTATGGGCTCCAAGCCCACGTTGCTAATTTTCACACTCCTCCTTCGCTTTACTTTTGGTGATGGCTCTTTATTCTCCTTAAACTCTTTCCCTCGCTCTAGCCCTAAATCAGGACTCCTGGGTGGGGTCAGATTATGAGATATGAGTTCCTGACCTGAGGGAGATGAGAAAATCAAGATCAACATCAAACAAATCGCTGCACAGATATAACAGAATCAGTTATCATCTGCACATCAAACAACTCTTCAAGACAGTGAAATGCAGCATTTATGGAAATCTAAAATCCTGAGGTCACTCTCGGTTTTGGGAAAAAGCTCTGTGCCTGAAATTCTGAGCATAATGTGCTCATTTTCTAAATTGGAATCCTGTGTTGATTGGCATTTCAGATCAATCAGGTATATTAATTAAATCAGATTACACATACATGCATATATCCTAAGCTCCATTTCAAATTCACTGCTTACTATACATATTGCTCAAGCAGATCAGTTAAATTCACAAAGCGATAAGCTTTAAAATACAAAATCATTTAAATTGCCCAACCCTTGTGCTAATCTTCAGTTCAACGCAAAATCTCTAAGAACACAAATTCTCAGGTGAAAAGTGTATTTCTGGACATTCCATTAATAACCTTAACTCATTGATCTAAGTACCTGGCTGCATTCTGAAATTTCCTAATTCATTCATTTCTAGGTTCACCAATCCTCTGGCGTATTTCAAGACAGAACCCGCGTGCTCTGACATAAAGTAGACAGAGAGTGAAATTGCATTTGACTAATCCAGTACATATCTGGTCAAGCTTGAAATCTGATTTATATGCTGTTCACATTCATTGTAGGTTGCAATTTTTACTTTTGGCTCTTATTTCCAGCATTCATGTATTTTCAAATTAACCACATTATTACTGCCCTTGCCTAGCTGCCCTTGAGAAAGTGGTGGTGAGCTGCCTTCTTGATTCATGGCAGTCCATCTGCTGTGGGTTGACTCACAATGCCATTAAGGAGGGAATTCCAGGATTTTTGACCAAGTGACACTGAAGATATGTTTCCAAGTCAGAATGGTGAGTGGTGTGGAGGGGAACTTGCAGATGATGGCATTCCCATGTACTGGCTGCCCTTGTCCTTCCAGATGGAAATGGTCATGGGTTTGGAAGGTGTTGTCTCAGGATCGATGATGAATTTCTGTAATGCATCTTGGATATATGGCTGAATGTCGATGGTCTTTTATTGGTGATTGTCATAGCTTGGCTTTTGTGTGGTGAAAAAGTTACTTACTGCTTGTCAGGCCAAGCCTGGATATTGTCCCGATTTGATGCACTTGAACATGGACTGCATCAGTATCTGAGGAGTCATGAATGGTGAACACTGTGCAATCATTGGTGAACATCCCCACATTTGATATTATGATGTAGGGAAGATCATTGATGAAGCAGTTGAAGACAATTGGGCCGAGCTCACTACATTGAGAACTCCTGCAGAGATGTTCTGGAGCCAAGATGACTGGCCTCCAACAGCACAATATGCTCCTTTGCATCAAGTATAATGCCAACCACACGAGAGTTTGCTCCATATACCCATTGATTCCGGTTTTGCTAGGGCTTCTTGATACCACACTCAGTCAAAGGCAGCCTTGATGTCACTCTCACCTCCCCTCTGGAATTCAACTCTTTTGTCCATGTTTGAACCAAGGCTGTAATGAGGTCAATAGCTGGGTGGCCCTAGCAGAACCCAAACTGGGTGTCACTATGCAGGTTATTGCTGAGTAGGTGCTGCTTGAAAGCACTATTGATGGCACCTTTCATTACTTCACTGATATTCAAGAGAAGAACGATGGGATGGTAATTGGTCAGGTTGGATGTGTCCTGCTTTTTATGTGCAGGATGTATTTGGGCAATTTTCTAATTGTTGTGTAGATGCCAGTGTCATAGCTATACTGGAATAGCTTGGCTAGGGAAGCAACAAGTTTGAGAGTACAAGTCATAGAGATGTACAGCACGGAAACAGAACCTTCGGTCCAACCTGTCCATGCCGACAAGATAGCCCAACCCAATCTAGCCCCACTTGCCAGCACCCAGCTCATATACCCATCCAGATGCTTTTTAAATGTTGCAATTGTACCAGCCACCATCATATCCTCTGGCAGCTCATTCCATACACGCATGACACTCTGCTTGAAAAAAATTGTCCCTTGGGTCCCTTTTATATCTTTCACCTCTCACCCTAAACCTATGCCCTCTAGTTCTGGACTCACCCACCCCAGGGAAAAAACCTTGTCTATTTATCCTATCCATGCCCCTTATGATTTTATAAACTTTTATAAAGGTCACCCCTCAACCTCGGATGCTCCAGGGAAAACAGCCCCAGCCTATTCAACCTCTCCCTATAGCTCAAATCCTCCAACCCTGGCAACATCCTTGTAAATCTTTTCTAAACCCTTTCAGGTTTCACAACATCCTTCTGACAGGAAGGAGATCAGAATTGTACGCAACATTCCAACAGTGGCCTAACCAATATCCCATACAGCCGCAAAATGACCTCCCAACTCCTATACTCAATACTCTGACCAATAAAGGAAAGCATACTGGACGCCTTCTTCACTATCCTATCTACCTGTGAGTCTACTTTCAAGGAGCTATGACCTGCACTCCAAGGTCTCTTTGTTCAGCAACATTCCCTAGGAATTTACCATTAAGTGTGCTGAGAGTGCGATAGTCAGATGGAGTTGGGGGCAACGGTGACAGGTCAGACAGGAGGGTGAAGGAAGACGGAAGGGCTTTTGCCCGAAACGTCGATTTCGCAGCTCGTTGGATGCTGCCTGAACTGCTGTGCTCTTCCAGCACCACTAAACCAGTATTTGGTTTTCAGCATCTGCAGTCATTGTTTTTACCCAGGTGAGGATGGTGCCAAGTCGGAACTGGGACAAGGTGGAGCGGGGGGGGGGGGGGGGGGGGGGGGGGGGGGAGGGGAGATGAGGAAACCAGCGAAACCCACACCAACGCTGCAGGGCTGGAGTGCCCCAAGGCGGAAGACGAGGCGCCACCCCTGCCCCAGGCGCTAGGCAGCCAGGGAGCGGTGATGGAGACAGCCCAGGACCTGCATGCCCCTATGCCCCTGGCACAGTGGGACGGAGAGCCGAAGAACTCGGCCACGGGTCATTTACTCTATCCGTTGCTCCCGATGCGGCCTCCTCAACATTGGGGCGACAGGATGCCTACTTGCAAAGTGCTTTAGAGAACATTTCCGGGACACCCACAATAACTAACCTCACCGCTCAGTGGCTAAACACCCCAACTCCCCCTCCCACTACGGCAAGGACAGGAAGGCCCTGAGCCCTAACCCCTCACCCTCTGGATCCCCCCAACCCAATGGCACCATGGACCCCACCAGCTCCCCCACCCCACCCCCAACCTTCCAAAGCAGCACTGCCCTCACAATGCACCCCACCCATCCACCCACTCCACCATCACCTCCCACACCTCCATCCACCCAGTGCACTCTCAGCTACCTTTCCCCTAGCCCCTCCCATTTATCTCTCCACCCTGGAGGCTCCCAGCCTCATTCCTGATGAAGGGCCTTTGCCCGAAACATTGATTCTCCTGCTCCTCAGATGCTGCCTGACTTGCTGTGCTTTTCCAGCACCAAACCCTTGACTCTGATCTCCAGCATCTGCAGTCCTCACTTTCGCCTTTCTATTAAGTGTATAAGTTCTGTATAACACCTCGCATTTACCTAAATTAAACTCCATCTGCCATTCCTCAGCCCATTGGCCCATCTGATCAAGGTACCATTGTACTCTGAGGTAACCTTCTTCACTGTCCACTACACCTCTAATTTTGGTGTCATTTGTAAACGTACTAACTATAGCTCATATGTTCACATCCAAATCATTTATATAAATGGCGAAAAGTAGTGAACCCAGCACCAATCCTTGTGGCACTCCACTGGTCACAAGCCTCCGGTCTGAAAAACAACCCTCCGCCACCACCCTCTGTCTTCTACCTTTGAGCCAGTTCTGTATACAAATGGCTAGTTCTCCCTGTACTCCATGAGATCGAACCTTGCTAACCAGTCTCCATGGGGAACCTTGAAGAATGCCTTATTGAAGTCCACATAAATTACATCCACCACTCTGCCCTCATCAAGCCTCTTCGTTACTTCTTCAAAAAACTCAATCAAGTTAGTGAGACATGATTTCCTATGCATGAAGACATGTTGACTATCCCTAATCAATCCTTGCCTTTCCAAATACATGTAAATTCTGTCCCTCAAGATTCCCACCAACAAATTGCCCTTCACCATCATCAAGCTCATTGGTCTATAGCTCCCTGGTTTGTCCTGACCACCTTTCTTAAATAGTGGGACCACATTAGCCAATCTCCAGTCTTCCGGCACCTCACCTGTGACTATCAATAATACAAATATCTCAGCAAGGGGTGCAGCAATCACTTCCCTAGCTTACCACAGAGTTCTAGGGTACAACTGATCAGGTCACAGAACATAGACCAATACAGTGCAGAACAGGCCCTTTGGCTCTCAATATTGTGCCGACCTGTGAACTATTCTCAGCTCTTCCCCCTACACTATCATATCATCATCCATGTGCTTATACAAGGATTGTTTTAATCTCCCTAATGTGGCTGTTAACTACATTGACAGGCAAGGCATTCCATGCCCTTATCACTCTCTGAGTAAAGAACCTGCCTCTGACATCTGACTTAACTACAAATTGAGGGGGTAATATGTTTATGTCCCCTCGTACAAGCTGACGTCATCATCCGAGGAAAAAAACTTTCACTGTCTACCGTATCTAATCCTCTGATCATCTTGTATGTCTCTATCAACTCCCCTCTGAGCCTTCTTCTTTCCAATGAGAACAGACCCAAGTCTCTCAGCCTTTCCTCATAAGACCTTCCATCCAGACCAGGCAACATCCTGGTAAATCTCCTCTGCACCTCTTCCAATACTTCCACGTCCTTCCTGTAATAGGGCAACCAGAACTGTACACAATATTCCAAGTGCGGCCGCACTTGCGTTTTGTATAGTTGCAGCATGATATTACGGTTCCGGAACTCAATCCCTCTACCAATGAAACCTAACATACTGTATGCCTTCTTAACAGCACTATCAACCTGGGTGGCAACGTTCAGGTCCGGGAGATTTTCTTATCTATATTAAACTCCATTTGCCATTTCTCTGCCCACTTCCCCAGCTGATCAAGGTCCTGCTGCATTTTCAGTTAATCTTGCTCACTATCCACAATACCATTTATTTTAGTGTCATCAGCAAACCAACTATTCATAACTTGTACATTCTCATCCAACTCACTGATATGGACAACAAACAGTAATGGGCACAGCACCGACTCCCAAGGGACTCCAACAGTCACAGGCTTGCAGTCCGACAAGCATCCTTCAACTATTACCTTCTTTCAACTATTACCCTCTGTTTCCTACCATCAAGCCAATTGTGTATCTAATTTGCCAGCTTGCCCTGGATTCCATGAGATCCAACCTTCCAGAGTAGCCTACCATGTGGAAACTTATCAAAGGCTGTAAGGCCTTTAGACTACATCCATCCAGATTACGTCTGTCACCCTGCCCTTGTCAAACTTCCTGGTCACTTCATCAAATTTGTGAGGTATGATCTCCCATCTACAAAGCCATGCTGACTACTCCTAATCAAACACTGTCGTTCCAAATGCATGTACATCTTATCCTTCACAATCATATTAAGTAACTTACCCACCACAGACGTTTGGCTTACTGGTCTTTAGTTCCCAGGCTCTTTGAGCCCTATAATTGGTAATTTTCTTTTTATATCCCACCATGAAATTAGAGAAAATATTGATGTAATATCTGTGCCATTTCCCTATTGTCCCATGTCCCCGGGTTTGGAGGGAGGTTGTTGATCGAGGAAGATCTAGTCTTCAGTACTATTGCCAGAATGCTGTCAGGACCCATGGCCTTTGCAGTATCCAGAGTCTCTAACTGTTTCTTGGTTTCATGTGAAGTGAATCAAAATGGCTGAAGTCCTATCTGTGATGCTGGAGACCACTGGAGGAGGCTGAGATGGATCATCCACTTGGCACCTCTGGCTGAAGATTGCTGTGAAAGTTTCAGCTTTACCTTTTGCATTGATGTGCTCAGCTCTTCCACCATGAGAATGGGGATAGTTGTGGAGACTCAAGTGAGTTGTTTAATTGCCCATCACCATTTGCAATTGAATTTAGCACACATAGAGCTTAGACCTGCTCCACTGGTTGTGGAATCACGTAGCTCTGCCTGTCACTTGCTGCTTATGCTGTTTGGCATGTAAGTAATCCTCGAGTGGTGTCACCAGGTTGACATCTCATCTTCAGGTACGTCTGGTGGTCTGCTGGCATGCCCTCCTGCACTGTTCATTGAACTAAGGTTGATCGCCTAACTTGATGGTATCACTGGAGTGGGGGATATACCAGGCAATGAGATTATGGATTGCTTTGGGATACAATTCTGCTGCTATTAATGGCCCACAGAGCCTCATGGATGCCCAGTCTTGAGTCGCTAGATCGGTTTAAAGTCTGTCCCATTAGCACGGTGATAGTGCCACACATAATGCAGGTTATTCTCAAGGTGAAGGCAGACTTCATTCCATAAAGACTGTGCAGTGGTTGCTCTTACCGATACTCTCATGGACAGATGCAACTGTAGCTGGCAGTTTGATAAGGATGAGGTCAAGTATGCTTTTCCCTCTTGGTTCTCTCACCACCTGCTGCAGATAAAGTCTGGTAGCAATGTCTTTTAGGACCTGTCCAGCTCACACAGTCGTACCGTTTCCAAGCCACTCATGGCGGTGGACAAAGAAATGCCCCATCCAGAGTACATTTTGTAAGTTTGCCATCCTCATTGGTTCCTCATGGAGTTGTTCAACATGGAGGAGTACCGATTCATCTGCTGAGGGAGGAGGGTATGTGACAATCAGCATTGGTTTCCGTTTTCTCCTTTTCCAATTTTAATTTGAAGCCACTAAACTTCACGAGGTCTGGAGTCAATGCTGAGGATTCCCAAGGCAACTTCCTTCCTCCCGTATCCCACTGTTGAGTCTGTCCTGCTAGTGGGACAGGACTTATCCAAGGATGGTGATGGTGGTGTCTAAGACATTGTCTATAAGATATGATTCCGTGAGTATGAATATGTCAGGCTGTTGCTTGACTTGTCTATGAGATAGCGCTATCAATTTTGGCACTAGCCCCCAGATGTTATTAAGGTGGACTTTGCAGGGTCAACAGGGCTATTTCTGCCATTGTCTTTTCTGGTGCCTAAGTTGATACCAAGCAATCCATCTGGTTTCATTTCTTTGAGACTTTGTCACGATTGGTACAACTGAATGGCTTGCTAGGCCATTTTAGAGGGCAGTTAAGAGTCAACCTCCCTCTCACACACACACTCCCTACATATTCACATACCCATGCAGACACCTCTCATACACAAGCTCTCTCACATATGCACACACTCCTGCACTGTCACCCACACACGCACCCTCTCATAGATATATACCCCATCACGCTCACACACACACTCTATCACTTGCACTCACGCCCACACATGCACACTCACTGTGCCACTCCTACACATGCACATAAAAGTTTATGGGGTGGATTTGTTTTTGCAGAATTACATTTTATTTTGCTCAAAAATGACATGAATCCATGTAAAATTCAAACTATACACAGGGCTTGTCAGTCTGACTCAACACTGGGTCACAGACAGACTTCACACCTATTGTTAGAAAACCACCTGATGAAGGAGCAGCGCTTCGAAAGCCTGTCCTTCCAAATAAACCTGTTGTTGTGATTTTTAACATTGTTAGAAAGGCTGATCTATCTTGAGAATGTAATTAAAAGTAGTTCTGGGATTTACATATCACAAAACAAAAACCAGCATATCCCATTCTAAAAGATGAAACATTTAATCCACAATTGTTCAGTGTATCGTATCTCTATGACACTGGACTCCTTTGGCTATAAATTCTGTTATCATGATGTTATCCTCCACAACCACCTGAAGAAAGAGCAGTGCTCCGAAAGCTAGCGCTTCCAAACAAACCTGTTGGACTATAACCTGGTGTTGTGAGATTTTTAACTTTGTCCACCCCAGTCCAACACAGACACCTCCAAGTCTTGATTAAGAACAGTGGTTTAACTTCATATCCTGACCAGTATTGTTTCCAACAACACAGACTGCATGATATTTATCTCATTCCTATTTGCAAGATCTTACAATCCAAAAGTAGTTTGTCCTTATCTAAAACAACGGCC
The DNA here is from genome assembly GCF_047496795.1 of Chiloscyllium punctatum. Lineage (NCBI taxonomy): Eukaryota > Metazoa > Chordata > Chondrichthyes > Orectolobiformes > Hemiscylliidae > Chiloscyllium > Chiloscyllium punctatum. The sequence continues at coordinate 7,266,219 of NC_092771.1, read as the reverse complement.
ACAAGCCACATTAATTAAGCCACATAATACGTGAAATACTTCGAAAGGTTTCTGAAAGATAAGATAAAGCATTTAATGAACTTGTAAAATACAGTTTGAACTCTTCCCTATTTACCTTTAAAAGGACTGTCCCTTCCTTCAGTGGTGGTTAGATTAAGTACAGCCTCACTGGGTTTGAGCTCTCTTCTCCATAGTGACCCCTGGACATCCTGACCCATGCTGGGCTCCTGCAGCTCTGACTGAGGAGCTAGCTTCTCTCTTGAAAGCTTCTTTTCTCCTTGTTTTCTGTTTCCCCAGAACCTCATACGACCCTTCAAAACAGCTCTATGGCCAGAAATCAAATGTTAGTCAACATGCTCAGTCAGCTCTGTCAATATGGATCATACAACTATGGACATGAATTGTGAATAGGAATTATTTACTCTTGTTCAGGATTTCCATCATCGTCAGTGTCGTATCAGATAATGGGGTCTGAAAGAATTAACATTTGAACTGAGATCCACACAGTCTGATGATTTCACAACCTCTGGGAAGTGAATCAGCTGGGATCTGGTAGTCTCCTGATGGAGTTATGTGTTTATTGTTTACCATTTATTAGTAATAGATAATATACCTAACTAATAACAAAACTTGCATATTGCTACTGTTACATAACACACTGCATCACATTATTCAAGGCAAGAGTCTCTTCTGCAAAGATTTATTCATGGCCCACCTTCCGCCACAGATAACTAAATGACTATTTAGACTAGCACTGGAAGGCATTCCTGATGAAGGGCTTTTGCCCAAAACGTCGACTTTCCTGCTCCTCGGATGCTGCCTGACCTGCTGTACTTTTCCAGCACCACTCTAATCTAGCACTGGAAGGAGGCTTGGTGGCAGGACCTTATCTCAGTGGTTAATACCCAGATATCAGAATGAACATAACACCCACGATGTTTCATTTGCCATGCAAACCTATTGATTGAAAAAGCAGGTTGCACGAAATTCAAAGTTAGGAAACACTCCAGGGAGTGTGTATCAATCAACCTGGCTTTGTAAGTATCCTTAAACTTACTAATGCAAATGATAGGAGATTCAAGGATCTCTCTCCGATAGCTGCACTCTGGATTTTCAATAAACTGATTTTTTTCAAACTTATCATGTCAAGATAATCAATATCAATGAAATTAAACGAATGTGGGGAGCTTGTCTTCATTTACAAATGAGCAATGGGTATTGTGGCATAGTGGCAGTGACTCTACCTCCGGACCAGAAAGTCCAGGTGGAAGTCTCACCTGCCCTGGAGATGTATTGTAGCACATCTGGACAATTTGATTAAAAATATCTACAACTGAGCAATTGATATCCTAAAGTCAATAAGGAGATTATGCATGGCTGACAATTGACTGAAAACAAGGAGAGACAGTGGGGTATAGAACTCATTCTCCAGAGAATCAGAAGAAAATCAGAGACATAAAGGAATCTTATGCTTTGATGAGAAGCTCAGGATTTCCTTGTAACAAGACATTAACCATTATGCAGTTAAAATTAATTGTCAGAAAGTTTCAAAATTCTTTTGTAAAGTTAAACACCAGCATAGATTTACATGACATTGCTGTCACAGCCATTAGTTTGTAACTCAAACCAATGACTGCATCTGTAGTCTGAACATAAATTAAATACACATGATCTATCCATCACTTTTATAAAAAGAACATGCACCTGATGTCAATGTTTGGTGAGATATTGTGGAATGTAGGTAAGAGGTGTCCACGAGGAGGTCATTCAGTGAGTGCACTGAAAACAGCAGGACTTCCAAATTTGGTTCGTGTTAAAATGATATTGAAAGAACAAATCAGTCCACACAATATTTTTTAAGAGTACATTTTTTGTTTCAAATTTTCATCCTTTAACTGCTGAAGGCAGTGTGGTACTTTGAGCATCAGTAACTCCAAAAGCTCCAAGTGTTCTCTTTCTGAAGTGAACCTAGACAGGAAATTATTCTCGGAGGTCATCAGTCAAATAAAAGTATATCAGCACCAAACATGCAAGGATAAACACTTTGCACCCAGTGTGACCAGATAGTCATAAGCTGTAAGAACTCTTGCTACTTGTTCTGGTCTTCAGCCCACCCAGAGTGTTAATACCAGCTGTGCACAGATTTATTATAAAAAGTCTCATCTCTCATTACCTGCCATCTGGGACATAACTCTCTTGAACAGGGTCCAACCTGCCCAATTCATCTTGAGACTGTGCTTTGTGCAGCTTCTTCTGATCGTCATTCCGCGTAGACTGCATCTGCAAGATAGAGTTGAAGCATTGTGAACCCATGTTAAGCTGATAAAGTAGTCTTTAAAATCTATTTATGGAGAGTACAACAAACATTTAGTAAGCTAACTGCATGAACAGTGAATAAAATCAGGAGGAAATGATGTTACAAGGTTATAGGACATATCTAGCTTTGCCCATAATCCCAACAGAATTGGGGGAGGGCCGAATTTGGGGAGTCTGTGGCCTGGTGGTAATACCACTGGACTATTAAACCAGAAACTCACTGGGGACCTGTCTTCAAATCGCTCCATTACAAAAGAGAGTCTGGAATGAAGAATCCTCTAATGACGATGAAACTATTGTTGACTGTTAGAAGATCCATCTGGTTCACTAATGCCCTTCAGGGAAGGAAATCTAGGAGAAAGTAAGAACTGCACATGCTGGAAACTCAGTTGACAAAGCACGTCGCTGGAAAAAACACAGCAGATTAGGCAGAATCCGAGGAGCAAGAAGAAATCTACCTTCCTCACCTGATCTGCCCCTACATGCAACTCCAAAGCCACAGCAAGATGGTTGACTCTCAACTGTCTGAAATGGTCCAACAAGTCACTCAGTTGTAACAATTGCTACAAAATCTCAACTAGGAAATGAAACTGGATGGACCATCTGGCATCAACCTAGAAACTGGAAACGATAATTGCAAAAACAGCCCTGTTGCCCTTGCAAAGTCCTTCTTACAAATTTTATAGGGGCTCGTGTCAAAATTGGGACAGGTATCTAACAGGCTAGTCAAGCAACAGCCTGATAATGTCATATTCATGGCATCATACCTTACAGACAATGTTCCAAACATCACCATCATCATCCCTCAATATAGCCAATCCCACAGGCAGGACAGACCCAGCAGTGGGATATAACTGGGAAGGAGTTGCCATGGAACTCCTCAAATATGACTCAAGACACCATGACAGCATGGCATCAGGTTAAACATGGGCAAGGAAGCTTCCTGATCACCACGTACTGTCCTTTCTCATCTGATGAATTAATGTTCTTCCATGTTGAATAACACGTGGAGGCAGCACTGAGCATGGCAAGTCTGACAATGATGCAAAATATATTCTGGGTGGGGAATTTTAATGTGCACCAACAAGACTGGCGGGGGGGGGGGGGGGGGGGGGAGGTGGGGTGGTGGTGCAGCGTTACTCATGTAACTGGTTGGATCCTAAAGCACAAAGCTGCTGGACTGGATCCTTGGCACGTGATGAGAGAACCAACAAGAAAGAAAGGCATGCTTGACCTCGTCTTCACCATGACGATATTAGTAAGAGTGACCACTGCACAGTCCTTGTGGCAATGAAGTCCCACCTTCACAATGAGAATACTCTCCACCATGTTATGTGGCACTATTACCACGATAACTGGGAGAGACTTCTAACAGATTTAGCCACTCAAGACTGGGCATTGTAAGGCATTGTGGGCCATCAGCAGCAGAGTGGTACTCCAACACTATCTGCAACCACATGGCCCGGCATATCCCCCACTCAACCATTACCATCAAACCAGGGGACCAAAGGAGTGTGCAGGAGGGCATGCCAGGAGCAACACACAGTATACCTAAAAATGAGGTATCAACCTGTTGAAAATACCAAATAGGATTCAATGATGCAAGAACCCAGCACATCAACGCAAAGACAAAAGTATTCACAGCAATCTTCTGCCTGAAATGCCAAACCCTCTGCTGACACATAGCAAGATGGCTGTGGCTGTTGGAGATTAGCCATCTCAATCCCAAGACACCTCTGTATGAGTTCCTAAGGGTAGGGCTCTAGGCCCAAGCATCTTCAGCTGCTTCATCCATAGTCTTCTCTCTACCATGAAGTCAGAAGTGGGTACGTTCGCCAATGATTGCGCAACGTTCATTACCATTTGCAGATACTGAATGTAACAAGAGCTTCGGCAGCACCTTTCAAGCTCATTACCACTTCCAACTAGAAGGACAAGGCAGCAGATGCACAAGAACATCACCACCTGCAAGTTTCCCTCAAGCCATTCACCACCCTGACTTGGAAATATATCCCATTCTTCACTGTTGTTGGGTCAAAATCCTGGAATTCCTTCCTCAGGGGCATTATGGGTCTACCTAAAGCACATGGGTCGCAGCAATTCAAGAAGGCAGCTCATTATCACTTTCTCAAAGGCAATTAGGGATGGATAGTAAATATGCTGGCCAGCCACAATACAGTGATGCATAAAAGAATTCTCCATTCAATTGCATTCTACACATTACAGTAAAAGTAATTGAATTATAATTCAAAGAATTAATCTAACAAAGATATTTAATGACTGTTCAGTTGCATCACTCATTCATTCTATGAAAAGGATTAACAAACACACAAAGTATCAGAACATAACACTGAAATAGGAACATTAGCTCTTTGAGAGTTCATGATTCATCCAGTAAATGCTAGGATAAGCATCAAGGGCTTGTCCTCAGCTGTTGAAATGTGCAACAAATGAGTCAAAGTTTCCAGTTGTCCTCAAGATTTTTTCTTGACTTTCGTGGTGTCTACAGCTTTGAGAAAATAGCAATTTTAGGCTGAAACACAACAATGTCTTAAATATGCATGATGAATCAGAGATCATTCACATTGAAAAACTATAAATCGTGCAAGCTACTGCTACTGTTGTTTCCAGCTTTACAGTCACTATATTGAAAAGTAATTCATTGTATATTAAGTGTTTTTAGATATTTTGATGCGTAATAATCTATGAGCACAAGCATATTCAGATCTTTCCTTTACATTTAGAGGATATTTTGATTATAATCAAATCTGTTAAACATTTTGACGATGTAGTCGGTAAGAGCAATTAGTACTCAAAAGGGTTTGGTCAAAATAAGTAAGCCTGATAAGAAATTATGCACAGAACTTAATGTTGAAATGCTAACACTGCCTTGTGTAAACACAACAGTCAATACAAGATTCTGGTCAGGAAATCTAATCAAGTATTGACAACCACCTGATGTAATTTGGCTAAATGTCAAAACCAGTTAATAACCAAACTGTTGGCAGGAAAATCTGAAATAAAATGTTGAGCTTTGGACAGTCTTCCTTCAAAACAACACCACAATTTGATTCAAACAGTCAGAGAAATACATTGATAATGAATGCAGCACATAAAAAAGTAGAAATGCAGGACAAAGAGTTTAAAATTCCTACTTTAGGGAAGAACTCACTGAAGTACAAAGTATAAATAATGGAGGTGCACAGGAAATAATGGAGGTGCACAAAAAGGGCACGATTATCATAGGCAATTTTAATTTGCATAGTGACCCGACAAATCCAATATGCAAGTGTAGCATGGCAGAAAAATTTAGAGGGCATTATGCTTTGCTTCTTAGAACAATATGTTGCACAAGCTGCAATATGTTGTGCTATTTTGAGATATAGATAAAAGTCGTGTTGGGTCTCTTGAAGAGCATTAGAGGGGATAAGTCCTGAAGGTTCAATGGTGTCCAGCACAGATTATTGAGAGAGGCAAAAGAGGTGTTTTCTGGGGCCTTGACCAAAATCTTTGTATCCTTGCCAGCCACCGGAGAGGTCCCAGAAGACTGGTGAGGAGGTAATGTTGTTCCTCTGTTCAAGGAAGGAAGTAGACTGGTGAGTCTTACATTGGTGGTTGGGAAGCTATTGGAGAGAATTTTTAGGAGTAGGATTTACATGCGTTTGGAAAAGCATGGCCTAATTAGGGACAGTCAGCATTGCTTTGTGCGGGGCAGATGAAGTCTTAATAATTTGATTGAATTTTTCAAGAAGGAAACAAAGGTGATTGATGAGGGTATAGCAGTGGATGTTCTCTACATGGATTTTAGTAAGGCTGTTGACAAGGTCCCTCATAACAGGCTCATCCAGAAGATTAAGATGCATGGGATCCACGGTGACTTGGCCACTTGGACTCAAAATTGGCTTTCCCATAGAAGGCAGTGGGCAATGTTAGAAGGATGTTTTACTGTCTGGAAGTTCATGATTAGTGGAGTTCTGTAGGAATCCATGCTGGGATCTCTGCTGTTTGTGATATATGTAAATAGCTTGGATGAAGACATAGATGGTTGAGTTGGTAAATTTGCAGGCAACAAAAAGATCGATCGCGTTGTGGATAGTGTAGATGGTTGTCAAAAGGATTCAACTGAATATAGATCAGTTGCAGATATGGGTGGAGAAATGGCAGATAGAGTTTAATCTGGTTAGGTATGAGGTACTGCATTTTAGAAGATCAAATGTTAAGACAAAATATACAGTTAATTACAGGACCCTGAACAACATTGATGTACAGAGGGATCTTGGGGTTCAAGTCCATAGCTCCCTGAAAGTAGATACACAAGTGAATAGGGTGGTAAAGGAGGTATATGGCATGCTTGCCTTAATTGGTTGGGGCATTGAGAACAACGGTCAGGATGCCATTTTGCAGCTTTATAAGACTTTGGTTCAGCCACACGAAGAGTACTGCGTTCAATTCTGGTTGCCAAATTACAGGAAGGATGTGGAAGCTCTGGAGAGGGGCAGAAGACATTTACCAGGATGCTGCCTGGATTTGAGGATGTGAGCTATAAGGAGAGGCTAGAATAACTAGGGTTGTTTTCTCTGGAGCGGCTGAGGGTGAGGGAAGACTTGATAGAAGTCCGTAAGATTATGAGGTGCATACATAGGGTTAACGGTCAGAATCTTTTTCCTCCAGAGTTGAAATGGCTAGTACCAGGGGACACACATTTAAGGCAAGAGGGGAAAGTTCAAAGGAGACGCAAAGGGCAAGTTGTTTTGTTTACAGAGGTGTCTGGAACACATTGCCAGGGGTGGTGGTGGAAGTAGAAACAATAGGTGCATTTAAGGGGCTTTTAGATAAGCACATGAATATGCAGGGAATAGAGGGATATGAACCAAGGGCAGGCAGAAGGGATTAGTTTAATTTGGCGTCACGTGCGGCACAACACCGTGAGCCAAAGGGCCCGTTCCTGTGCTCTACTGTTCGATGTTCTAAGGTGTTTTATGTCTAATAATGTAATGAGGTAGGATTAATAAGAAACCACATAGTTAATTATCCCCTATGCAACAGCCATCACATTGTGGCCAAATTTCAAATTCGGAACAAGGACGAGCAAATTGCATCTCAAACCAACGTCCTCAACTGCAATAAAGGCAATTGCAGAGGGATGATGAAAGACTTGCTTAAGACAGCTAGAAAAACAGACTAAGGGCAAGACAGTGCTTGAGCAGAAGATGGCATTTAAGCAGAAATTTCATTAACACTCAACAAAAATTTGTTCCAGTTAAAAAGGACTTTTGAGAAGTATGAACCTCCCACGGTCAGCACAAGCAGTCCGAGAGAGTATTCAGTCAAAATCTAAGACATAGAAAGCAGCAAAAAACCAGTGGCAGGCCAGAAGATTGGTTTTTTTTTCCCAGGAACCAACAGATGACTAAGATTAAAATAAAGAGGGACAAATTGATTATGAAAGTAGGTTGGCAAGAAATATAAAGACAAAAAACTAAGAACTTCTCTGAGCATATAAAAAGAAAAAGAGCAGGCAAAGTGAGTGTGTGACGTTTGGAGGATATGACTGGGGATTGGGAATGTGGAACAGGGAAATAGCAGGTAATTTAAATCAATATTTTACATCAGTCTTCACAGTGAAAGATCTTTCTCAAAGATAGAGATGAGCAAGGTGCTAACGGAGGAAAGGTCTAGCAACTATCATAAGGGACAAAGGATTCTGATAAACTAATGGGATTAAAAAGCAAACAAGTTTCAATGACCTAATGGTGTCCACCCAAGGGTTTTGCATAAAATGTTCCAGAACTTACTGGATTGTGGATTGGAAAACCAATAATGTTACTCACTTTTTCAAGAAGGTGGGAAATGGAAAGCAGGAAATGATGGGCCAATTAGCCTAACATCTATCTCTAAAATGCTAGGGTTCATTAAGAAAGGAATAACTGGACATTCAGAAAAGCTTAATGCAATCAAGCAACATCAACAGTTTTCTGAAAGGGAAGTCATGTTTGACTAATTTTCTTTGAGGGAACAACAAGCTCAGTTGACAAAGGGAACCAGTAGATTTCCAGAAGGCATTTGATGAGATGCCAAAAAAAATGCACAAGATAGGAACTCAGTATTATGGATTATGTATTAGCATGGATTGGAGAGTCAGGACTAATGCACCTTATCAGGTTGGAAAGATGGAAGTAGTGAAATGCCACAAGCATCAGTTTCAGGGCCTCAATTATTTACTATGTATATGAATGGCTTGGCAGAGGGTCAGGGGAATATAACTACAATAGATCTAAATTTGTTAATGATTCAAAAATATCTGGGAGGGTAAGTAGTCATAAGGCCATAAGTAATCTGCTCTGCAAGAGGTGTTAGGTTGAGTAATGGGCAAAAACACAGCAGGCACAATGTTATGTACGAAAATATGAGATTGTGCACTTTGGTCAAAAAAATCAAAAGGCAGGCTATTATTTCAGTGGAAAGAGACTCCAGAAAAAATGCAGGGCAGTGGGATCTGAACTTTCAACTGCAGGAAACACTCATTCTGTTTAGTTGTAAATGTCGCTGCCTTCATAAGACCGTAAGATATAGCAGAATTAAGCCATTCAACCATGGCTGATGTTCCTCAATCCTTGATCCTTTTACCAATCAAAACCTATTTGTCTTAAATACGCTCAAATACCCAGCCTACACAGCACTCTGCGGCAATGAATTTCACAGATGATCGACCCACTGCCTTGTGAAATTCCTCATCTCAGTCCTAAACAGTCACCCCTTCACTCTGACACTGTACTCTTGAGTCCTTGTCTCTCCTCCCAATAGAAACATCTCCATGTCCATTCCATACAGGCCTTTCAATATTTTGCAAGCTTCAATCAGATCCGCCCCTCATCCTTCTAAACTCGAGTACAGACTCAGAGTCCTCAAAGCTCCTCAAATAGAAAGCTCTTTATACCTGGGGACCATTCTTGTAAACCTCCTCTGAATCCCTTCCAATGCCAGCACATCCATCCGAAGATACAGGGCCCAAAACTGCTCACAATATTCCAAATGCGATCTGACTAGAGCCTTACACAGCCTCAGCAGTACATCTCTGCTCTTGTATTCTAGCCCTCTTGAAAGCTAACATTTCATTTGACTTCTGAACTGCCAAATGAACCTGAATCTTAAGCTTGAGAGCCCGAAGCTAGGACTCCCAAGTCCCTTTGTGATTCAGATTTCCAAAGCTTTCCCCCATTTAGAAAATAGTTTATGCCTCTACTTTCTTATACTTTCCCATGTTGTATTCCATCTACCACTTCCTTGTCCACTCACCTAGTACGCCCAAGTCTTTCTGCACCCTTTTAGTTTCCTCAACACGACCCGACTCTCCACCCACCTTTGTATCATCTGCAAACTTAGTAACAATGCCTTCAGTTTCTTTGTTCAGGTCATTAATGTATAACGTTAATAACTGTGGTCCCAACACTAACCTCAGCAGAATTCCACTAGTCACTGGCTGCCAACCCGAAAAAGAGCTCTTTATTCATACTCTGTGCCTTCTGCCAGTCAGCCAATCCTCTATCCATGCCAGTATGTTGCCCCTAACACCAGTCTTATCTTATTTAGCAGCCTCCTGTGCATCATCTAGGAATGGCAGTTTGTTCTGTTACAGAACAATATTCCAATGAGCCACCACACACTGCAGCACAGAGGAACTACGCAGAGCAAAGGAAAATCACCAATACTGTGGATTCAAAAAGAATGGGTACCCAATGAACATGCCCGGCGACCTCTCAGCAACAGATCCAAACAAGCAGACAAAACACGTCCAGAAACCCTAGCCACTCTCCCTACATCAAAGACATCTCAGAAATGATTGCCAGAGTCCTCTGACCCCTTAGCATCATGGTAGCCCACAATCCCACCAACACACTAAATCAGCAGCTAATGAACTTGAAAGACCCTATAAGACAACAGGCAAAACTAATGTAATTTATAAAATACCGTGCAAGAACTGTGACACGTTTGTAATTATTAAAAATAGAGAACACACACTGGATCATCAACACCACACTCACAGGAATCCGATTCACGAGATAAGAAGAAAAGGACAACCAGCTCCCATTCCTAGACGTGATGGTACAGAGAACACCAAACGCAGAATTCACCACAAAGGTATACAGGAAAACCACACACACACACACACACAGACCAAGTCCTGAACTACGAAAGCAACCACCCCAACACACACAAACGAAGTTGCATCAAGACACCTTTCAAAAGGGCCACAACACACTGCAGCACACCAGAACTGCAAAAAGAGGAAGAAGAACACCTCTACAATGTATTCGCCAAGAACGGATACCCTCGCAATTTCATCAACAGATGCCTCAGGGAAAGACAACGGAATGAGGACATGCCACAACCCAAAGGACTAGCCATGTTACCATACATCAAGAACATTTCTGAACTGACAGCCAGACTACTACGACCACTAGGACTCATAACAGCACTCAAACCAACAGCCACTCTCAGACAACAACTCACCAGAACGAAGGACCCGATACCCAGCATGAGCAAAATCAGCATAGTGTACAAAATCCTATGCAAGGACTGCACAAAACACTACATAGGACAAACAGGAAGACAGCTAACGATCCGTATCCATGAACACCAACTAGCCACGAAACGACACGACCAGCTATCCTCAGTAGCCACACACTCAGATGACAAGCAACATGAGTTCGACTGGGACAACACTACTATTATCGGACAAGCCAAACTGAGAACAGCCAGGGAATTTCTAGAGGCATGGCACTCATCCACAGATTCAATCAATAAGCACATCGACCTGGACCCAATATACCGACCACTGCAGTGGACAGATGGAACTAACATCCGGAAGTGGCAGAGACAAACCACTATAAATGCCGGAGGAAACATCACAGAAGCACTTCACAGGAGGCTCTCAAGCACTGAGGATGTCACTTAGACAGGGGACGAAATGTCTGCAACACAAATTCCCAGCTCGGCGAACAGAACCACAACAACGAGCACCCGAGCTACAAATCTTCTCACAAACCTTGTAACAAACACTACATTGGACAAACAGGTATAAACCTAGCCAACAGGATACTTGAACATCAACTAGCCACAAAACGACATGACCCTCTCTCACTAATATCCTTACATACGGATACCACTTCGACTGGGACAACACATCCATCCTAGGACAAGAGGACAAGAGAATTCCTAGAAGCATGTCATTCCAACCAGAACTCTATCAACAAACACATTGACTTGGACCAGATTTACCTCCTCTCTCTTCTCTCCGCGCCTCCAAAGAAAAAGAACAGGAAATGACATCACCATAGGAAATGATATCACCAACCCAAAGAAACCCAAACATATAAATAGTAAGCAGGAATTATCAGCAATGTTTCGTCCAGAGGCCCACTGAAGATGTTACCTAGTATGGTGACGAAACGTTTGAACATAAATCTTCCAGCTCAGTAAACCTACATCCAGAACCTCAGCCTGAGCTACAAATCTTCTCATAACTCACTAGCAGCTTTAGTCATAGATGAAAGACAGGCCACGGCAAAACCACATGCTTCTCTTACAAAGAATGAGAATTCCCTTCTACCAGAGATACTGAAGTACTGAGACTGAAAGATTCAAAAACAAAAGTAGCTCAATTTTTTCCTTCCTTGACTCAAGACTTTTTTTCTTCTCTATGGTATAAGTATAATAAATCTTACTATTAACTGCACAAAGAATCAAGGATAGGCAGCACAGTCCATTTTTGACCAACATACCAAGGCTGGATGTGCAGAAACTCTATTTAAAAGAGTTTAAATTTCTGTCTGCAGTCCACAAATGAATTTATGCTAACTTTGGGTGTTAGCAGAGAAAAAGTCATCAGAAAAGCATGTAGGACTACTATGGTTAGCAAAAATCTAGCTGCTGAAAGGACTTTGATTTTCCTGCATGTGGGTTTGTGACATGAACCGGTTAAGAAAGATCAATTCTACTAATAGCAACCTAATGCAAGAAACAAAACTTCCTCATCATTAGCTCTCAGCTTCATCATTAATGGTTAATTAATCTTAAATGGCCTCTTTTGCTGCAGAAAACCTACATTTGAAAAATGATTTTGCACTGAACAACATATGCAAACATTGCAGGCTGGCAAATGTTATTCCCTTGTTCAAGAAAGGGAATAGGGATACTCCTGGGAATTACAGACCAGTCAGTCTTACATCAGTGGTGGCCAAAGTTTTGGAGAGGATTAGGAGATACTGTATTTATAATTACTTAGAAAACCATTGTTTGATTAGAGATAGTCATCATGGCTTTGAGGGGTAGGTCATGCCTAACAAACCTTATTGAATTCTATGAGGATATGACAAAACATGTTGATGAAGACAGAGCAGTCAATGTGGTGTATATGGATTTTACCAAAGCATTTGATAAGGTTCCCCATGGTAGGCTCATACAGAAAGTAATGAGGAACTGAATACAGTGAAATTTGGCTGCCTGCGTACAGAATTGGCTGGCCCATAGAACAGAGAGGGTGATAGTAAATGGAAAGCATTCAGCTGGAGCTTGGTGACCAGTGGTGTTGCGCAGGGATCGGTTTGAGTATCTCTGCTTTTTGTGATTTTCTTAATGACTTGGACGAACAAGTGGAAGGGTGGGTTAGTAAATTTGCCAATGACACAATGTTAGTGGAGTTGTAGATAGTATGGACGGCAGTTGTAGATTGTAATGAGACATCGACAGGATGCAGAACCCAGCTGATAAGTGCCTGATGGATTTCATATGTAAAAGTGTGAAGTCATTCACTTTGGAAAGGTTGACTTGAATGCAAATTACAAGGTTAAAGGCAGGATTCTTGGCAGTGTGCAGGAAACGAAGGATCTTGGGGTCCATGTCCATAGATTCCTCAAAGTTGCCATCCAGGTTGATAGGTTTGTTAAGACGGTGTATGGTACATTGGCTTTCATTAGCAAGGGAATGGAGTTTAAGAGCTGCGAGGTTATGCTATAATTCTTTCGAGTCCTGGTTAGACCACACTTAGAATATTGTGTTCAATTCTGGTTGCCTCATTATAGGAAAGATGTGGAAGCTTTAGAGAGTGTGCTGAGGAGATCTACCAGGATGCTGCGTGGACTGGAGGGCATGCATGTCTTATGTAGAAAGGTTGAGGGAGCAAGGGCTTTTCTCATTGCAGTGAAGGAGGATGAGAGGTGACTTGATAGAGGTGTACAAGATGCTGAGAGGCATAGATAAAGTGGATAGCCAGAGACTTTTTCCCCCATGGTGGAAATGTCTAACACAGGGGGGCATAATTTAAAGGTAATTGGAAGGAGGTTTGGGGAGAGGTCAGAGGTAAGTTCTTTACTCAGAAAGTGGTAGGTGCATGGAATGCACTGTCAGCAGTGGTAGGACAGTCAGATCCATTAGATACATTTAAGCGACTCTTGGATAGGCACATGGAAGTTAGTACAACGAAAGGTACGTAGGTTAGTCTGATCTTAGAGAGGTATAAAAGGCTGGTACAACATTTGAGGGCCAAAGGGCCTGTACGTTGCTGTACTGTTTTATGTTTTGTACTGAGTTAGCTGACTTCAGCGTTGCCAATGGTGGAGTTAACATCATGTTAAAGCTCCAAAGGCCAACCAAGATTGCTGCCCCAGATCACTCCCAAAATCCTAACTGGAAATTAAGAGTCTGCTTATGTGTATATGCACTAACCCCAAGACAAAGAACTTGGACACATCTTACTACTCAGTACATTGGTGTCTGGTGAGATTAATTTTACAATCAATCAGTCCCAGGATCAGATAATTGTGAGGTTCAGAACCAAGTGTTAGCTGGAGCAAAATTAAATCTCAACACACACAGTTGCTGGAGGGTGGGATTGAACCCAGGTCCCTGGCACTGTAAGGCAGCTGTGCTAACCACTGAGCCACCCTCAAAACCTTCTGATGACAGCACGGTGGCTCAGTGGTTAGCACTGCTGTCTCACAGAGCCAGGGACCCAGGTTCAATTCCCGCCTCGGGCAACTGTCTGTGTGGAGTCTGCACATTCTCACGTGTCTGCGTGGGTTTCCTCCGGGTGCTCCAGTTTCCTCTCACAATCCAAAGGTGTACAGGTCAGGTGAATTGGCTTTGCTAAATTGCCCATACTGTTAGGTGCATTAGTCGGAGTAAATATATGGGGTGGGGGAATAGGTCTGGGTGGGTTACTCTTTGGAGGGTCAATGTGGACTTGTTGGTCCGAAGGGCCTGTTTCCATACTGTAGGGAATCTAACCTAAACACATTTTTAAACAAAACTGAACATTTAAATAACAAATCTCTTTTCAGAGAAGCATATGTTTTCTCATTGCACTTCTATAAAATGTACACAGGTTGTTAAATCTCACTGAATGAACAAAGGACAACAGCAACAGTGACATTGCACAAGATGACACGATGAAAGATACAACTGATGCATGTAGAGCCCTGTAGATGGCACTGTCTCATTAGAATCATCTTAACATGAGTCCAAACACAGCTGTCAGGACAACCGTCTGATGAAGGAGCGGCGCTCCGAAAGCTAGTGCTTCCAATTAAACCTGTTGGACTATAACCTGGTGTGGTGTGATTTTTAACTTTGTACACATCAGTCCAACACCAGCATCTCCAAATCATGGTTAGGATATTAGCATTTCGCTATCAAGAAAGAAATCAGATTCAAATAGAAATTCACTTTAGCTTTACCGCAGCTGAAACTGAAGCATGAGCAGCATAGACTAATATATAGACTATACTACCACGTGATAATTGTATGCAGTTTAGAACTACCCTAGGTCAGTGTCAAACACAGCCACACACTGTAAGACAACAAACCTCAAGTTGACAAACGAGTTGGGATGATTATCTGCAACACTGGAGGTCTGGCATAGATTGAGAGAATTGTTTCTGAACAAACAGTGGCGGTTTGTAAAATAAAATCCTTAGCGCAACTGCAACACTTTGCAAAAAGTCACTTTATAAGTTTTAGGTTGCAACTTAAAATTCAATGATAGTGAAAAATCTATAGCCGAGTAACTTTACACACAATTAACAGAGATGCATGCAGCTGAAGTTAATACTTCAAACTTGGTCAAGTTAAAACTAAAACACGGTTACTCTCTTTTGTAAAATGCATACTAAAAGTAAACCAATCATGGAAAAAAAAAGATGATACTGCTGTGCTGTTAATAAACCCACAGGTTAGTATGGATTGATATTCAGGTATTAAAAGTGAAAGAGTGAAGAGATGTGAGTACAAACCTAACAGTGCAGTTAGCAAAGCTAGGGCATGCAATAATTTGGTAAATCAAGTCCACTCCAAAAAGGAGTTGAATAATGCAATGCTGGGCTAATGAAAAAGATTGGTTTAGTAATAGAATGGCCAAACCAGTCAGAAGCAGCGTGATCAGATCTCCTAAGTTTGAAAGAGATTTCCAGTGTAGGACAGTAGTGATCCAAGCCCCAAATATATGGTTGTTTTAAAAGGGAACACTCAAAACACATTCAAAAGTACTTTACTCAATATGCTCATAATTTACTTTTCAATTTTATTTTCCTCTCTTGTACTGTCAGGGAAATGCCATTGCTGCAGTACTCCTATGGTGAACTTTGTTCTTTAACTAAGTTCAGACAGCTACTTTTGATCCATATTTCACCAATTTGGATCATTGCAGTCAGATTTATTTAAACTTTCAGCACATGCTCTTGTAAGATGAGGTAATGAGGAATCTTTCATTGTCCCAAATTTCCTTCCAAATTTACACTCAGGGATGTTACAATTGATCTCAATTTTTTCAACTGGGGTGCTAATGGCAGGCATGGAAAGGTCCTGAGAAAAGTGAACTTCGAGAGATGAAGGTAATACAAGGAACATGTAGAAATATTTTTAAGCATGTTTGAATTACTGAATTAACAAATTCAGTCATCAGAATAAACTGAACTTAAAACATGCAGCTGACACCACAAATTATAGTGGTACAGAAATTGACAAGTTGACCGTGTAGCAGAAGGCATTTTGGAAGGACACCGGATCACTTCTGGCCATTTGGTTACTGAATTCAGTAATTTCTAATAAAATGACAGGGAAGTCTGCAATTCATTATTTAAAAATCCTGCCGT
Organism: Chiloscyllium punctatum; assembly: GCF_047496795.1. Lineage (NCBI taxonomy): Eukaryota > Metazoa > Chordata > Chondrichthyes > Orectolobiformes > Hemiscylliidae > Chiloscyllium > Chiloscyllium punctatum. The sequence goes on along the minus strand of NC_092771.1, from coordinate 7,249,756 downwards.
TCAGCTGACTGGATAACTGCTTTGTGATGCCAACAACATGCCTCCAATTCCCACAACGATTGAGGTTACCATAAAGGACTTCTCAATCCCTCCCCTTGCCTGAGGTTTGGTGACCCATATAAGTTTTACTGAATTGTCTATAGCAGCAAAACTAACTGCAAAAAGAAATGCAGTAATTTATAGAAAGGTGCATGCTTATGCATTGAGTGTTACCTTCTAAAATTTGAAAGATAGGGGAGGTTAAGCAGTTCCAGATGTCAGTATCATTTTCTACCCCATATTAAGGGTTAAGTAAGAGATGCTTCCAGATTTGACACACCCAATTGGCCAAATTGTATTTACCATTTCTGAGTCACTGTAACAGGCCTGTCTGGCACTGTCCTTGGGCCTCAGCTCAGGCCTAGGTTGGTTGGGGGAGGGAAGGGGCTCAGCGGAGGGGCCAACATATTCCTCTTCCTCAGACTCTCTCTCCCCTTCAGCGTTAGAGCCTCTAGTCAAGAAATCAGAGCGGGTCCGCGCCATGCGGGCTTTCTTTTTGTGCGCTGGTCTTGCAACCTGATTGACCGAATAACATAAAAATATCAAAACACAAGAAAAATTCCCAAATGACAAGATCGATCAGCCTGAGCGCTAAAGGTGACTACTTTGCAACAACAAATCATCCTCATCTACAAAGGTACAGCCGGGAAAGAAAAAGCAATGATTAAAAAAAGAAAAGCAGGATATCAGAGTGAAGCAATATTTCAAAATACTTTCTATATATTTAATAAAAAATGTACTAAATTCCTTGCGAATATTGACATCGTGCTTGTGCAGCATTCAGTAGCACTGGCTAGAAGTTTTCAAGCTTGATACCTAGTCTTTTACTCAATTAATGAAGGCTCCAGCCCATGGTTACTATCCATTAGCTCCTGTTAGAAAGTGCAACTTTGAATGCCAGATGCAAATAAGATTGTGCTTAGATGTGATGTTCCCACAATCAAACAGACTGCAGACGACCAAGGTCCCTGTTCACTTGAGCTGATGATACTGAAGAGCAATTGATAACGTGGAATAACAACCTGAAGTAAATAACATATTTAGGAGATGGGAAAGATAAACATTGATGGAAGAAGTAGAAGACTGAAGCATTTTATGCTTGTTATAACGTCTCGAAATTATGAACTCGACTTATTACAAATTACAAATACTGGCTGAAAGTTTTGATTGGAGGGCAGATTTACTTTATACAAACCTTGTTCACCACAAGCATTCACTCTTCAGAAACTACTTGACTCCTGTTCCCTGAGCTGGACTCTTTCACAAATTACTAAGGAAATATGATTAAATTGCTTACATCAGTTAATTTTAATCGTGATGCTGTCACCATCTTTTCTCTGAAAGCTTGTCCTTCTTTAGAAAATTCAGATTTTTCCAGATTCACAGAATCCTTGTGAAACCTGTAGTAATGAAAAGCGACATTCAGCTGTATCATGGCAGATTTTTCATGCTTTAATAACAAACTGCGTAATTTAGGACTTTTCAATAACCTGGTGGATACACATATAAAGACCATTGTAACACTGAACCATACAGACCAAGATTCAGTTCCTAGTGTGTGCTGAGTGTAATCTGTGGGAAAATTTGGGCAGACAATTTTCACCTTTGCCCCAGTTGGTGGGAATAGGGACAGGATTCCTGCTCTTCATCTCTATCCAATGATCTAGTTCATGCAGCTCATCAAACTAAGCAAATAATCCATAGAGACAATGTCGCAAAGCCCTGTCTTTCAGAACAGGAATTAAACCAAAGTCCCATCTCCCTTCAAATGAGGTTCCAAAACTTCCCATCCTCAATAGTCAAAGAAGCAGGCAGTTCTTTCACTGTCTCTGCTAACATTTATCCTTCATCAGCAACAGTAACAACAGATTATCTCATCTTGTATTTCATGAACGCGTTGCGGGACTTATCTGTTGCAGTTTCATACATTGCAACTGTGACCATATTTTTGAAGTATTTAACCTGGTGTGAAATAATTTTATTCATCCTGATATCTTGAAAGGTATTATATAAGTCATAAACATGTAATTAAACTCAGTTGTAAAAGCACCATAGTTCAAAGTATGCCAACATACTTTCCCCAGTCACACACAAAAAAACAATTAATTGGATATAGCCTCAGGGGAGTGCCAGCACCCTGACAACTGAAGAAACAACAGAGAAACGTTTTCTCTAACTCAAAAATCTCTCTAAGACAATACTCTACTCCATGTTGAGGATTCCTTTACAAGGTACCTTCCATGCCCATCAACTGTTAAGTCAAACGCCACTGAGAAACACACTTTTTGTTTTGGTAAAAAGCTGGGACATAAGACTCCTAACCTCTCTTGTGGTATAAAGAATTCATTAACCAATATCCTAACAACAATAATCACTGAATAGTTTATACCATAAAGTCCTCTAAACACAAGTAGCTGAAATTGCAAAACTAGAAGAAAATCATTGGCTGGGATGAACATTGATAGGTTTCGGTTAGCTCAGTTCTGAATAATTTAACTACTTAGGACAATCCTACTTTCAGGAATTCTACCTGTTGTAGCTAAACTGCCACCTTTTTCCAGCAGTCAGCTATTAGATAATTGCACACAAACATTGAAAATTGTCAAACAAGAAACCACTAAGGGGTTAAAAAAAACCCTTCTGGTATCATTTCAGACACATTAGCAATTTAATTCTGAATTGAACAAAATCCATGAAATTTAATGTGGTCTCAAAACCCTCAAAGTTCTTAACAAATTATATCATGACAAACTAGATACAATGTTCATTCATGAATTTGGTTTTAAGAGGAGAATTTGGCCACCATCAACACTGCTTTAATTCTATGCTTCTAGTTTAACACTGGTCCTTTCTGTAACATGCTCTTTCCTACTTTTGCAGAACTCTACTCGATATTGCATTTCACTCTGCATCTCTTAATTCTGATGGTCTCCAGTTTCACTTCATTCTCTGTTTTTACATTTCTGTTAAAGCTGCATACTTACTCAGCTCCCATCACTACCATCGCCATCAGATTCACTACATCTGAAAGAATGCAGTGCCATATTTCTATTTTTGTCTCTCCTTCCAGCTAATTCTGGACGGCTGAATTGCCATACTTCCATTGAGGCACCTCTGCCTTCCTTTCTAATTCTGTAGGACTACAATTCATGCCTTTGACTGTGTACACAACTACTGCTTTCTCTTATTGGATGTAACATTGCACCAGATTACAAATAAAGCATTATTAAAAAGCCACATAAAACATGAACATAATGTCTGTTTTGATCTTGTACAATCTTGTGTTATAAGAACATGACTACTATGCAGTTATATACAGGCAATATATTTAACACTCCATATCAAAGAAAAGATGCTGGAAAAACCCAGCAGATCTGGCTGGCTCAGAGGACAAACAATCGAGAGTTAACATTTTGGATTGAAAAATGAGTCATGAAAGAAATCACATAAATTGGACACTGCGGTAAACTGAAATGTACCAGGAGAGCTTTTTTTTCCCTCTACGACTTGAAGTAGGATTGTGTTGTGCACACTTTAGCTATACAATACAATATTAAGTTCCAGAGCAGAGAGGTCAATAATTTGAGAGAAACAGAGTGGCTCTTGGAGTCTTTGAGTTAAGGAAAAGCTGCCTAATAACAACCTTTGGATTGGTCTAGTTATGCAGTGCAGTGTAATCATGGCTACATATTCTCAGAGAGTGATAAGACTAAAAACTTACAGGAAAAAAACTATAATGTAAGAAGAGCTAGGTGATTCCAATCAACTACTGAATTGAAGATCAATCGTTGTTTTGTAGGTTAAATTTTAAATGCTGATCACAATGATTTTCCTGTTAATGACAAAAGATGATGTGAATTATTTTTGTCTCGAATAACAGTCTATCAGGCATAAGGATTACCTTGGTGGTTTAACATTGGTAGTGACACAGTTATATGTGTCACATTTGGAATAGTGGAGTTTGATTATCAGTGCATTTTGCTCCCTATTGATGCTGCCAGATCTGTTAAGTTTTTCAAGCACTTCCTATTCAAGCAATGAGATCACAGATAATCTTTATTTTTAAGGCCATTTTCCTGCACCAACAATCTTAGTCTGGAACATACTCAATGACTGAACTTCCAAGGCGATCTGAAGTACATAACCCCAACAATTTATTACTTAAGTGAAGAACTTCTTCCTCATTGCATCCTGATTTTGAGACTGTGCCCTCTGGTCTTAGATTCCCCATCAACCTTGCATCAATCCTATCAATTGCATAAGAATCTTGTTTGTATAAGAGCAGCCCTCATTCTTTTAACCTCCAGAGAATATAGATGTAAGTCTATTTCACATTTCCTTGTAGAACATCCCCTCACCCCAGGAATTAGATTGACAGTTTATTGCATTGCCTCTATGGCAAGTATACCTTTTCATAAGGAGAGCAAAACTGCAAACAATAGTCCAAATTCAGTCTTACCAAGGCCCTATAAGTCATCTTTATTCCTATACTCAAATCCCTCTGAACTAAAGGCCAAAATACTTCTTGCCTTAATACCTAACTGCTAACTTTCAATGATTCAAGAACAAGGATACCCAAATCCCTGTGAAGTTCAACAATTCCCATCCCCGCTGAACAGCTAACTCCTGTTCTTATTTCTTATGGTCTTACCATTTTAGAAATATTCAGTACTTCCATTTTTCTACCAACGTGGATAATCTCACACATTTGCATGTTGTAATTCAAATTTTAGAATTGATAATTTTTTGCTCACTCACTTAACCTCTCCAAATTCCCTGGAAGCATTTTTGTATCATCTTCATAACTCCTAACCATTTGACTGTGCACTGGTCTTTCTAAGGCAAGTAAGTAATTTACTATAAATTTTAACTTGATGTGGATCAAGAATTAAATCTGTCAATTATCAATAATAGTTACTTCCACCCAGTTATTTTTTGCTAACTGCAAACTTGAAAATATTACATTTAGTCCCCACACACAAATAAATCACTGATATCGATTGCGAATAGCTGGGGCCCAAGCACTAATTCTTTCGGTACTATACTAGTCCTAGTATCTGAATGTGACCCATTTATTCCTTCTCAGTTTTCTGTTCATTAACCAGTTCTCAATTCATGCCGGTAAATTCCCCTTAAGTCATACGCTCTAATTTTGTTTACTAACCTCTTATGTAGACCTTTACCAGAAGTTTTCTGAAAATGTAATGATATCACATCCACCTGTTCCCTGTCATCTATTCTGATAGTTATAGTCTCAAAAGACTCCAATAGGTTGGTCAAACATGATTTCTCTTTCATAAATGCAAGCTAATGCTACCTAATCTTACTATTATTTTTCCAAATACCCTGTTATAGATTTAATTGGGCGAGGAGGAATTATGATACTATTAGGCAGGAACTGGGGTACCTAAATTGAGAACAGATGTTCTCAGGAAAAGTACGGCAGAAATGTAGAGGTTTTTTTAGGGAGCAATTGCTGATAGTGTTGGACAGATTTGTCCTACTGAGGGAAGGAAACATAAGGGATGGTAGGGTAAAGAGCCTTGGGTGACCAGGGATATGGAACATCTCGTCAAGAAGAATGAGGAATCTTACTCAAGGTTGAGGAAGCAAGGATGAGGTAGGGGTCTAGAGGGTTAAGGGTAGCCAGGAAGGAAATGAAGAATGGACTTCAGAGAGCTAGAAGGGGGCATGGTCCTAGGGAGGGTTGCTGAACAAAGAGACCTTGGAGTGCAGGCTCATGGTTTCTTGAAAGTGGTGTCACAGGTAGATAGGATAGTGAAGGCGGCGTTTGATATGCTTTCCTTTACTGGTCAGAGTACTGAGTACAGGAGTTGAGAGGTCATGTTGCAGCTGTACAGGTCATTGATTGGTTAGGCCACTGTTGGAATATTGCATGCAATTATGGTCTCCTTCTTATCGGAAAGATGTTGTGAAACTTGAAAGGGTTCAGAAGAGATTTACAAGGATGTTGCCAGGGTTGGAGGGTTTGAGGTATAGGGAGAGGCTGAACAGGCTGGGACTGTTTTCCCTGGAGTGTCTGAGGCTGAGGGGTGACTTTATAGCTGTTTATAAAATCATGAGGGAATGAATAGGATAAATAGACAAAGTCTTTTGCCTGGGTGGGGAGTCCAGGACTAGAGGGCACAGGTTTAGGGTGAGAGGGGAAGGATATAAAAAAGACCTGAGGGACAACTTTTTCATACAGAGGGTGGTACGTGTATGGAATGAGCTGCCAGAGGAAGTATTGGAGGCTGGTATAATTGCACATTTAAAAAGCATCTGGATGGGTATATGAATAGGAAGGTTTTGGAGGCATATGGGCCGGGTGCTGGCAGGTGGGACTAGATTGGGTTGCGATATCTGGTCGACATGGACAGGTTGAACCGAAGAGTCTGTTTCCATGCTGTACATCTCTGACTATAGCCCTAAGGCATTCTACACTTCGGTGAGGAACAAGAGGATGGCCAGAGTGAGAGTAGAACTGATCAGGAATAGTGGAGGGAACTTGCGCCTGAAGTCAGTGTGTGTAGGGGAGGTCCTTAATGAATACTTTGCTTCAGTATGCACTACTCAGAGGGAACTTGACATTTCTGAGGACAGTGTGAAACAGACTGATATGCTCGAATAAGTTTGACGTTGAGGAGGAAATTGTGCTGAAAATTTTGAAATTTATGAGGATAGATAAAACCCCTGGGCCAGACAGGATATAGATTACTACATGAAGCAAGGGAAGAGATTGCTGCACCTTTGGAGATGATCTTTGCATCCTCATTGTCCACTGGAGTAGTGCCAGATGATTGTTCAAGAAAGGGAGTAGGGATAATCCTGGGAATTATAGACCAATCAATCTCATGTCTGTGGTGGGTGAAGTATTGGAGAGGTTTCTGAGAGACAGGATTTATGATTACTTGGAAAACCATAGCTTGATTTGAGATGGCCATCATGGCTTTGTGAGGGGCAGGTCATGCCTCCCAAACTTCATTGAATTCTTTGAGAATGTAACAAAACATGTAGAGAAGTGGATGTGGTGTACATGGATTTTAGCAAGGCATTTAATAAGGTTCCCCGTGGTAGGCTCATACAGAAAGTGAGGCTGCCTGGTTACAGAATTGGCTGGCCCATAGAACAGAGATGGTGGTAGTAGATGAAAAGTATTCAGCATTCAGCTTGGTGACCAGTGGTGTTGCACAGGGTTCAGTTCTGGCACCTCTGCTCTGAGATTTTTATAAATGATTTGGATGAGGAAGTGGGCGGGTGGATTAGTAAGTTTGCTGATGACACAAAGGTCAGTGGAGTGGTAGATAGCATGGAGGGCTGTTTTAGGTTGCAACGAGACATCGACAGATTGCAGAATTGAACTGATAAGTGGCAAATGGAGTTTAACCTGGAAAAGTGCGACTTTGGAAGGTTGAATTTGAATGTAGAATATAGAGTTAGAGTGTCTTGGCTGTCTGGAGGGACAGAGGGATCTTGGGGTCCATGTCCATAGACCTCTCAATGTTGCCACCCAGATTGATAGGGCTGTTAAGAAAGCACATGTTGTGTTGGCTTTCATTAGCAGAGGGATTGAGTTTAAAAGTAGCAAGGTTATGCTGCAGCTCCATGGAGCCCTGGTTACACCACACTTGGAATATTGTGTTCTGGTCACCTCATTATAAGGAAGAATATAGAAGCTTTAGAGAGGGTGCAGAGGAGATTTACCAGGATGCTGCCTGGACTGGAGGGCATGTCTTATGAAGGTTGAGGGAGCTAGGGCTTTTCTCATTCGAGCAAAGGAGGATGAGAGATGACTTGATAGAGTTGTACAGGATGATGAGAGGCATAGATAGAGTGGATAGCCAAAGACTTTTTCCCAGGGTGGAAATATCTATCACTGTGGTTTTAAGGTGATTGGAGGAAGATTTAGGGGAGATGTCAGAGGTAGGTTCCTTACACAGAGTGCGGTGAGTGTGGGGAATGCACTGCCAGCAGTGGTAGTAGAGCAAGATACATTAGGGACATTTAAGCGACTCTTGGACAGACACATGGTAGATAAGTTAGTCTGATCTTAGAGTAGGATAAAAGATTGGCACAACATTGAAGGGGTAAGTCCTGTACTGTTCTATGTTCTATTTCTGGAAGGTTTTAGTATTTTCCTCCATGAAGGCAGACACTATTTATTTGGTTTCTCTGTCATTTCTTTATTCTCTATTATATATTCTCTTCTTGGAACGGATCCAGATTAGTTTTTGCTAGTCTTTTCTTTTTACTTACCTATAGAAGCTGTCACGGCCCAATTTTATATTTCTCATTTAATCTTTTTTTCTTAGTTGTCCTATTAGAGGAATACTTTGTACAAGTCGCAGAGAGTGGCGATGGTTTCCACTTCAGATACGCGACCAAATAAAACTGTCTCTACTGATATATATACACTCCCAAATCAATGATAGATCAGATCGAGAATGAATTAAGGCTCATGGATGTCATATACAATTTTGAAGACCATGGCACTAAAAGGAAAGAAAATGTTCAAGTAACTAGAACGTCGGAAGACAGCGGATAAACTTAAAAGTTTCCATTACATTAAACTCACTCAGATCTGGTGTAATACAAATGCAAAACTCTTTTCAACAATGTCACAAAGCTTCACCCTGAGACAACAACCTGCACTCATTATTTCCTGAATATTCTCATTCCTAAGTGAAACTGAAAATTAATTAACAAGATTAGAAACAATTTTGTGGGCTCACATCTAAGAGTCTCCAAGACATTGATTTCAATTAAAGTTAATAGTTAACAGATTTAATTGCTTGATCTACATCAAGTTAAATTTATAATAAGTTATTTACTTCCCCTAGAAGGACCAGTGTACAGGACTGCACAGTCAACTGGATAGGAAGAGCCTGACGGCCTTTTTCACACTTTTCCTTTCACAAATACTTCACCTTCTAATAAAATATAAAGACACATTCAAAACGGAAAGTTATCAAAATCTTTACACAACCCTGGTTTTGTCCTCCATTATGGATCTAGCTAGGCATTTCATGTACATTTTTTTAATATTGTTAAAAAGAGAACAAAGCAACCTGAATATCAGACTGCCAATTAATGAAAAGTAAAGTTGTTATAGTCTTTACAGGTCATTAGAGAGCAATTACCTTTAAAGAACATCTCTACTTTGTACACTACACTGCCTTGACTAGTTTGTAAATGAATTTTGTTACACCTGTGTTCACTTCATTCTATACACCAGCTTTTGATCAACAGAAGCATAGATGGCCTGTTCATTAACATTTGTAAGATTTTTCATGACCCTCTTGGATAGCTTTGCCCCACAGTCAAACTAACAGTAGTGACAAAACTATTACCCTATCATTCCATTGACTGTGTACTAAATCACCAATAAGTTTACACAGCTGTTAAATTGGACACCTGAAAAAAAATTTCAAGGAAAATAACCTACTTGCTTAGTGTGTTCTTGTCTTTGGGCATAAAAAACAAGACATTGGTCCTGTCATCTTCCCCTGTGTTTGCAGCCCCTGGTCCTGTCTGTTTGGGTGGTCGGGGTTGCTCTGTACCAGATTCACGGGACTCCAAACTGAGTTTTGGTGTCCACCCATCTAGCTTATCGATTTCCTGTAGGCCACTTGGTTGCAGATCCTTCTTATCAAAAAACATACTGATAGGTCGATCTTTCATTCCAGTGCAGCTTGTGGTATTGTAATTATCAAAAACTTCTGCAGTGTTTAACATTTTAGACTCATTGGATGATATTGATTGAGAATCTAAATTGATATTTGAATCCCATTTTTTGTCTGAGCGCAAAGCAAGACAGGTCTGAGGTCTACCCGTTTGTTCACTTGGAGGTCTGAAAGGAACGGGAGCAATATCATTCTGTCTGCACTGTTCTATTTTCTGCAGCGCTTCCCCTCGCTGCCTCTCAAACATGTCCTTCTCTTGTTTTTCAAAAACTTTGCGTTGCTTCTCCAGGATTTCTGTCTGCTGCCTTATCTGTTCCATCATTTCCTTCTCATTCTGCTGCCGTTTCTGCTTTTGTCTCTCTGCCTGCTGTACATTTAACCGCTCAAGTCTTTCCAGAATTGCAATTTGAGGAAAGGGATTAATGCCTGTATTGTCTGCTAAACAAGGCTGTTCATCTTTTGAAAATTCACCATCAAGTGACTGATCACCTTCTTCATCTGTTTTGGGTACAGTAATAGTGCCTTCAATTGTAAAGTGGTCAGAATGTGCAAAGATAGTCTCATTTGGCTTCGAGCTCCTGGACATATTATCATGATTTTGTAATTGAGTAGATGGATGACAGTCCAATTTAGAACTTGAAAACTGACTGTGACTTGATTTAGGACTGGGAGATTGATCTTCAGAATTTGACCTTTGAAGATGGAACTCTTTATTGTCTGTTTCTGGAATTTTGGAGTCAAGACTAGGATAATTAGTGTTCGTGTAAGGACTGGAAAGCAGATTTGTTCCATGAAGTGTTGGATTAGTGGACAGACTGTGATTATTTGGTTTGGGACTTGTTGACAGATAATCCTGAGTAGTATGCAGGCTGGAATCAGAGAATGGCTCATCAGAAACAGTTAAAGACTGTTTTCTCTTCAGTTCATCTTCACAGCTAGGTACTTCAAAACTACCTCTTGAGCTCTCGCTGTCCGGTGTTCCCTGAGGAGATAGGGAATTCACACCATCAGATACCAGTTCAGTGGACCAGCGTCCCTCCTCTGAGGGAGACACACCGCCTGATCGCACCTTCAGCAATTCAAGGCTAAACTTGGCTTGTTCCAACTCTCGCATTCTCCGACTATGTCTTTTGGCACGCACCACTTTCTGCTTGTCTGGATCTCCAGAAAAGGACTTTGGTCTCTCCCTGACAATCACACCCTGTGGCACATTGGCAATATTAGAAAAGTTAGAAGTTCCAACCTGCAAATCTACTGAATTATTACTACATTCAGAATGGATTTGCTGACTGTCATTTTCTTTTGAAGCGCAAGTCTCAACTAGTTTATCTCCCAACTTGTTCAGCAAAGGCTTATTGATTTCAGGAAGGTTTTCATCTGGGATGTGTTTGTTCAAGGTCTCTATCTTTTCACTATCCAGTTGTTTCTTCTTTTCTTTGAGTTTCTGCCTTTTCAATGCCTGAAACCTGAAATAAAAAGATGGGAATTAAATTCTGAGCATTTGACATTCTAGAAGTCATCTATGTGAGTTGCTCTGATCCAATTTAAAAATCAATGAAGCTCCCCAGTAGATCAATGTATTGCCCATTCAGATTAGAATATTCCAAATTCAACTCTGGAATGTGTTTTGAATAGGCTGCCACAGCTGAGCTTGCAAAGATGTCATAACTAACCCCAGACTGGGGTTAGCGATAAAGTTTTGTAAGACATAACTATCCAGTCACTTTAACCAAAACAGAAGCCCTTTAATGTTAAATACAAGATAACTGAGGCTGTACCAGTGGCTGGTCATACATCTAATCCAAATCTGGAATACACAAACAAGGAGACAAAACTTGCTCTGTTTAATAGTTACCTGCGTCGTACTAGAAAACCTCTGTTTGCAGCTTGAATCTTTATTATGCTGTCCCTGAATGCTCTGTATGCTTGCATCTCCTTGTATCGTCGCCAGTGTTTCTGAATGCACAGTGCTGCCAGTCTATATCTGTGGTAATCACGCCACCACCTCTGGATGACAATTGCTGCATCATGCTTTCGCAAGAGCATTTTTCTCTGTTGGTAACCTTTCCACACAGCCTGAATACTGGTCGCTGCTGCATTTAAGACACTGAGGTCTGTGCAAATTAGATGCTCTTTCATTTTGTAGTGTCGCCAACAGTTCTGCAGAGAAGAGTGGAAGAGAAAAAGATTATATTTGAAATATATATGAACTACTCCCATGAAAATGAATAAAACAAACTGCTTCTTATACCAGGGCACCCAAATTAACCTCTTAATTTAAGTGATAGAACATATAAGGTGATTTTTAAAATACAAGATCCATGAAATAACCATTCAATGGAAATATGTGGCCACAGTATTTTATGACTGGACTAACCTCTGGCAATCTGGTTCAAGCCAAGTCTGTGAACAGGTTTACGGTAAAATCTGCTTTGACCGCTCTCCTTTTAGTTCCAGATAGTGGAAGCCCACAGTAAACCTACAGTGAACTAGCAATTCAACTAATGAGGTCACCCTAAGAAAAGCTCTTTCAAACCTCCAGATGTACATTGCCCAAACTAGTGAAAAAGAAATAATCGTACAAACAGGTCAGAACTGCACAAACTTTGAGGTCTGGACAGCATATAGTACACACGCAATCACTTGGATACATTAAAATTATACAGTTCAGGATACTTATTGTCAACCTTCAAATATATTTCTTCCTGGGATTGGTGTTAAGATTTCTGCTGAGATTCTACTGACAAAGTTGAAACACAGCAGCTTCCACTGTTGTACAAACCTGTATTTTAATTGCTGCCCGCTTCTTATCGAGAAACTGTCGCTGTTCAAGGACGGCACGGAACCAGCTCTGAAGCAAAACAATTCGTCTCAGGACCTCCTTGTGCAACATGTCCTGCAGCTTTTGACGCTCAACCTCTTTCATAAATATCTATGGGGAACCATGCAATAAGTAAATGATATTTGCAACAGAGAGGGGATGAAATATGGACAAGTAAGTACAATATCTAAAGAGAAACTCCGCAGGTCTGGCAGCATCTGTGGAGAGAAAGCAGAGTTAATGTTTCGGGTCTAGTGACAAATCATCAGAACTGGTTCTGAATAAGGGTCACTGGACTTGAAATGTGAGCTTTGTTTTCTCTCCACTGATGATGCTCGGCCTTCTAAATTTCTCCAGCAATTTTGGCTTTTACTTCTGATCTCCAGCATCCACAGTTCTTTGTTTTTTTTTAATATTCAAGAATACTGGTCAAATGAAAGTTTTAAACAAATCTTTCCTGAGATGTAGACATCGCTGGCAGTACCAGTTTGTTGCCTGTCCCTTGAACTGAGTTGTTTGCTAGGCCATTTCAGAAGGCAGTTAGAAGTCAACCACTGTAGCAGATCAGGAGACACTGTAAGCCAGATCGGGCAAGGATGGCAGTTTTCCCTTTTCTAAAGGTCATTAGTGAACTAGATCAGTTTTTACCACAATTGATGATAGTTGTCATTGCTTCATTACTGAGACCAATTTGAGATTACAGATTTATTAAGGGCGGCATGGTGGCACAGTGGTTAGCACTGCTGCCTCACAGCGCCAGAGACCCGGGTTCAATTCCCGCCTCAGGCGACTGACTGTGTGGAGTTTGTACATTCTCCCCGTGTCTGCGTGGGTTTCCTCCGGGTGCTCCGGTTTCCTCCCACAGTCCAAAGATGTGCAGGTCAGGTGGATTGGCCATGCTAAATTGCCCGTAGTGTTAGGTAAGGGGTAGATGTAGGGGTATGGGTGGGTTGCGCTTCGGCGGGGCGGTGTGGACTTGTTGGGCCGAAGGGCCTGTTTCCACACTGTAAGTAATCTAATCTAATATTAACTGAATGCAAATTCCCCTAGCTGCCGTGGTGAGATTTGAACCTATGATCCCAAGGTGTTAGCCTGAGCATACTTATTGTTCATCCAATAACCTTTACCACTATAATACTATCTTGCAACAGCTATTCCTTCATACTGAATTTTCAATGTAACAAAACATGTAACCTATGAATCAAAATTGAACAAGTGGTTTGCAGGTTCCATTCAAACAAAATTTTTAATAGATGCCAGAAGACAGGAGTTAAGAGATCAAAACTATTAGAGCTGGGAGAGATGCAGCAGTGCGGAGGGGTTTTGGGCTAGAATTGGCTGCAAAGGTAGGCTGAGGTGAGCCGATGAGAAAATTATAGATACAGATTAGTGCTTTATTCAAAAGAGGGGAATAAACTGCAACCCAAGCTCCTGCTCACCATCTTGTGACTCCTGCTGTAGAACGCATGTCTGACAACATCTGAGGGGGGGACATCATCAGGTTCAATTGCAATGGCCCAAATATTCAAACGCCTAACTATAGCCACAACAAAGACTCCAAAGTGAAAACTGGTGGAAGGAAACTGCTGGTTTTATTTATGCACAGCATGAATACTGGCCTGCAGAAAACCAAGTGGGAGAAGCAGACACTATCTTTTTTCTCAGTTACAAAAGACTGGCTACAAATTCTTCAAGTCCTTAGCATGAGTAATTTAAAGTTGCATCATTGCTGCAGAGATTATAACAGACAAATTATAAAAAGACTTCATAATCTGAACAATATGATCCTTCTATAAGCCCCAGAAATGTAGGACACAGATGTTCACCTTATGTTTCTCAATTATGAATTTCTAAAGCAGCTTGTGTTATCTGTGTGCATCATACTCAAATACGCTTATCGACTGGCAATTGCATAACAAAATGATAACGTACCATTGTTTTTCCTACTTGATAAGTGGCTACATCGAGGTTCGCATTTCTCATAAATCTCCTGATATTGCACTGAGAAGAGATGGTGCCATGTGGCAGAAGTACATGGAAATGAGCCACAAATTCCTGAAAAATGATTCAGAAGAATTATAAAATTAATTTCACTGCAGCTTTACTGCGATACCAAAATGTATCAGTTTAACAACAATGTGTTTTAAATAAAACATCCCACAGAAAAGATGACATTATCCAGTCACAATTGAGAGTAGAGATCAGATAAGGATCACATTCCAAATTAACCAGTTATGTTCTTCCTTATGGAATGCTGGGAAGGCACATCATCTGATGAAATGACAAAACAAATAAACTCCAGATAGACCAATTATGAAACCTGGGGCAATGCCGAATCAGTTAACTTCAATAAAGGGAACGGTTGAACACAACAATGGATCTTAGTGCCACAGGACAAGGGAAGGGAGAAAGAACGGAAATTCAGTGAAGCCTTCTACTCCTGATTACGAATCAGGAATTCTACTTGATATAGACACCTAATCATTGAATGAGGACTCCTTGATAAGATATTACCAACAATCAAACAGCCTGAGAAACTCAGTGCATGGGTTTGTGAGTGAACAGTTAGGAACAGAAATGGATAATGCCAACAGCAATAAAACTAAAACAGTAAATGTTAATGTAGAAGAACTGAGGACATATTCTTAAAAATTAATCCACAAAGCTAACCTGACAGGAATGAGTTTATTATAATTTCCAACTAGTGTGCTCTGAACTGATCAGAGCCCATCATGCAGCCAGAATCATGCTGTCACAGGTGATGTAAACAAAAATTCAATTCAATTCAATTCTTCAATGTTTGTGAGAAGATTTGTAGCTCGGGTGCTCGTTGTTGTGGTTCTGTTCGCTGAGCTGGGAATTTGTGTTGCAGACGTTTCGTCCCCTGCCTGAGATGACATCCTCAGTGCTTGGGAGCCTCCTGTGAAGCGCTTCTGTGATGTTTCCTCTGGCATTTATAGTGATTTGTATCTGCCGCTTCCGGTTGTCAGTTCCAGCTGTCCGCTGCAGTGGTCGGTATATTGGGTCCAGGTCGATGTGCTTATTGATTGAATCTGTGGATGAATGCCATGCCTCTAGGAATTCCCTGGCTGTTCTCTGTTTGGCTTGTCCTATAATAGTAGTGTTGTCCCAGTCAAACTCATGTTGCTTGTCATCTGAGTGTGTGGCTACTAGGGATAGCTGGTCGTGTCGTTTCGTGGCTAGTTGGTGTTCATGGATGCGGATTATTAGCTGCCTTCCTGTTTGTCCGATGTAGTGTTTTGTGCAGTCCTGCATGGGATTTTGTACACTATGTTGGTTTTGCTCATGCTGGGTATCGGGTCCTTCGTTCTGGTGAGTGTTTGTCTGAGAGTGGCTGTTGGTTTGTGTGCTGTTATGAGTCCTAGTAGTCGCAGTAGTCTGGCTGTCAGTTCGGAAATGCTCTTGATTCTTCAATTTTTTTAAATATCAAATGCAAGATTGCATTTGATAAAAATTTTACAATTGTTAATCAATCAATTCAAGACTGGAAAGAACTGGACTTCTTTAAACCAGTTGAAATTCAACTTGATTTGACATTTTCAGTGATGAGCACTTTAGTTCAAATTAATATCAATTTTTCCACAATATTTATATTTCACTTTTGAGATTGACACCATCCATAAATCTGAAAGCAAAATTCCAATGCCCCGAAGTAACTAGAAGTTCTCACCTGGAAAGTGTATTTAATACTATAGCCTGATTGTCGTATCCTCACTGTTTCCAACATGCCAGTGTACCTTAGCTGTCTCAGGACTAGGTGATCATTGAAGCGCAAAGGAAGCTACAACATTGACAAAAGAAAGATCTCAGGCAGATAAACGAAACGACAATTTCAGCCTAAAAGCAATAATTCACACAGGACAAAGTGCATGTAGTTTTGAGTATATCTTCCCAATCTAGGAAGGCTTCAATAATACCTGCGCATATATTGGACAGAGAATGGGAAAATTGCCAATGTTTATTTAAAAAAGTAAGAAGTTAATACAACAGGTAACTATAGATCAGTTTGCTTAACATATTATTGTTAAAATGTGAAAAGCTTATTATGAAGGGTGTAACAGCAGAATATTTAGAAATACACAATATGATTAAGCAGAGTCAGCACAGCTTCATGAAAGGGACATCATGGCTAACAAATTTATTCAAATTCTTTGAGGACGTAAAGAGCAGAATAATTAAAGGGGAAGCAATGAATGCAATACACTTGGATTTCCAGAACACGTTTGACTACAGGTTAGGCCAATTAATAACACAAGATGTTGAGGTTAGTATATGAGCATGGACAGGGGACTGGTTAACTGATAGAAGACAGAGTTGGGAATAAGGGGAGTTTTTGGGATGGTAACCTGTAAAAGTTGGAGTGCTACAAGAATCAGTGCTGGGACTGCAATTATCTACAGTATATATTAATCAGTTAAATGAGAAAAGTGAATGTACTACAGCTAAGTTTGCAGAGCTGCAAAGAGAGATGGGAAGGTAAGTGGTAAGGATGACCCAGAGTCTGAAGAGGGATACAGAGGCTAAATGAGTGGGCAAAAAATGGCAGTTGGAATGTAATGTGGGAAAACACTAGATGATGCACTTTGACAAGAATGGATGACCTGAATATTATACAAGTGGAGAAAGTTTCTGAAAACTACACCACAGTGAGATTAGGGAGTCATGATACATAAATCACAAAAAGCAAGCATGCAGGTTCATCAGGCAATAGGGAGGGCACATGGAATGCTGGCTTTAGTTCAAAGGGAATAGAGTGTAAAAACAGGAAAATCTTATTATAGCAAACAGGCACTAGTCAGACCACATATGGATTACTGTGAAAAAGTTTGGTTCCTTCATCTAAAGAATACTATACAGGCACTGGAGGCAGTCTTGACAAGGTCCATTATATTCACCATGAGAATAGAGACTGTCTTTATGAGGAACCATTGAATAGTTTGGCCTATACTCATTAGTTAGATGAATGAGAGGCAGTCTTATTGAAATATACAAGATTCACAGGGGATTTGACAGAACACATGCAGAAAGATTGATTCCCTTTGTGGGAGAGCCCAGGACAAGAGCATATGATCTCAGAGTAAAAAGTTGTCCATTTAAGACAGAGGTGAGGAGGAATTTCTTTTCTCAGAGGGTAGTGAATCTGTGTAATCCTTTACAATAGAGGGCTGTGGGTCATGAATTACATTCAAAGCTGGGATTGATGTTTTTTTTAATAAGTCAGTAAGGGAATCAAGGGCTAATGGGGCAAAGTCAGCAAAGAGATAAGAATTTTCAGATTAGACATAATCTCACTGAAAGCAGAATGGGTTCAATGAGCTGAAAAGCCTATATCTGCCCTTTTTTTTAAATGGTCTTTGACACAGAATAAATACTTGAGTGAAGACTGCTCTTGCTTCTAAATGTAAACTTGTTATAATTGCCCTCCTGTCTTCCCACAACTAATGCACTGCTAACTTTATGACAAAGATCCAAACAAATTTCCCACTCCAGAGCCAAAAACACTATTGTGTATATTTCTCTTCTTCTCTATGTCACCACTGTGCTGAAGTCAATTCTCAATGTACCTTTCAGGACCTCCATATCTCCCTTAAACATTTGTTCCTAATGTCTACAAAATTTTAAATAGATTATTACTAAATCATGACATCTTAAAATATATTCAGACTTTTCCTTCCTCATTCAACAAATGATGTCATACTCAGCATGTTATTATTTAAATGAGAAATCAGCTTCACTTAATACTTAAAAGTCAACATATAAAGTTTCAGTGGCTGTTTGCTCTATTCATGCAAGTAAAGCAAATGCTATTGGCCTTACATTATTTTAATTTAACAACTTATTAAATTTCCAAGCATAGCTACCTTTTCTGCATTTGAGCGAATGCATTTGACAAAGTAGGGCTCTGCCTGTCCCAGAGTCTCCATCAGTTTATTTAGAGAAGCCTGCATAAAGGAAAAAACAAAGGTAAACTACTGCAGTGCCTGGAATGAATGGACCAAGGTCAAAAGCACCCTAGATTAGAAAAATGCAACACCTTAAAAACTCAGAAAAAGTCATACAAATCCCACTTGTTCAGTGAATTATTTTAGGTGAGAAATTGATTCAAAAATATTCCCTCAAAATGTCTATTTGATTTTCAAATAATTAGTTTTCTTTTATTCTTCATTTAGTGTACTTTAAATACCATATTTAGCTAAGTGGTTGGACTCCCACCTTTCGATCAAAAGATTGTGATTTCAAGCCTAAATTTAGAATCAGAAGACTATCTAAGTAGACATTCCAGTGCAGTCCCAAGAGTGTTGCAGTATCAGAGGTATCATCTTTCAGACAAGGTGTCAAAGGGCTATCTAACAGAAGGCAGAGAGTTGGGATAAAAGGTTCTTTTTCAGAATGGCAGCCGGTGACGAGCGGTGTCCCGCAGGGTTCGGTGCTGGGGCCACAGCTGTTCGCATTATATATTAATGATTTGGATGAGGGAACCGGGGGCATTCTAGCGAAGTTTGCCGATGATACAAAGTTAGGTAGACAGGCAGGTAGTACTGAGGAAGTGGGGAGGCTACAGAAGGATCTAGACAGGTTGGGAGAGTGGTCCAGGAAATGGCTGATGGAATTTAACGTGAGCAAGTGCGAGGTCTTGCACTTTGGCAAAAAGAATATAGGAATGGACTACTTTCTAAATGGTGAGAAACTTAATAAAGCCAAAGCACAAAGGGATCTGGGAGTGCTAGTCGAGGATTCTCTAAAGGTAAACATGCAGGTTGAGTCTGTGATTAAGAAAGCGAATGCAATGTTGTCTCTTATCTCAAGAGGGTTGGAATATAAAAGCAGAGATGTACTACTAAGACTTTATAAAGCTCTGGTTAGGCCCCATTTGGAGTACTGTGTCCAGTTTTGGTCCCCACACCTCAGGAAGGACATACTGGCACTGGAATGTGTCCAGCGGAGATTCACACGGATGATCCCTGGAATGACAGGTCTAGCATATGAGGAACGGCTGAGGATACTGGGGTTGTATTCGTTGGAGTTTAGAAGATTAAGGGGAGATCTAATAGAGACGTACAAAATAATACATGGCTTTGAAAAGGTGGATGCTAGAAAATTGTTTCTGTTAGGCGAGGAGACTAGGACCCGTGGACACAGCCTTAGAATTAGAGGGGGTCATTTCAGAACGGAAATGCGGAGACATTTCTTCAGCCAGAGAGTGGTGGGCCTGTGGAATTCATTGCCACGGAGTGCAGTGGAAGCCGGGACGCTAAATGTCTTCAAGGCCGAGATTGATAGGTTCTTGTTGTCTAGAGGAATTAAGGGCTACGGGGAGAACGCTGGCAAGTGGAGCTGAAATGCGCATCAGCCATGATTGAATGGCGGAGTGGACTCGATGGGCCGAATAGCCTTACTTCCACTCCTATGTCTTATGGTCTTATGGTCTTATGGTCAAAGCTCCTGTCTGCATCTCAGGAGGAGTAAAAGATCTAATGGCATAATTTCAACACGCAACAAGAGGTATTTTCTCCCCAGTCTTGATGACCAGTTATCACTCCACCAATATTAAAACAGGTTAACTGCTCATAGAATGAACTGTTGCTTGTGGGATCACAAACATGAGTACACATCAAAATTACTGTATTAGCAATGTAGTGCTTTAGAATGTGCTCGGGAGATGAAAAAGAGATACATAAATACATGTTCTGTGTTTCTTGGAGCTGCACGATCTATTTAAAAATCCTTCAACTTATTTTAATTACCTAAGAGAAACTTCTGAAAGATTCTGCTTGCTCTCAGGGGTAAATTCAGATCATATATTCAACTTTATTGAACCATTTACTCTGTTATCACATTTGGTATATAATTTTCAGAATCTAAGCTGTTCAGAGATTAACCTACAGTCTGGATGTAGGTTTGCTCGCTGAGCTGGAAAGTTTATTTCCAGATGTTTCGTCACCCTATTAGGTAACATCTTCAGTGGGCCTCCAGGCGAAGCACTGTTGATAATTCCTGCTTTCCATTTATATGTTTGGGTTTCTTTGGGCTGGTGATGTCATTTCCTGTGGTGACATCATTTCCTGTTCTTTTTCTCAGAGGGTGGTAGATGGGGTCTAACTCGATGTGTCTGTTGATAGAGTTCCGGTTTGGAATGCCATGCTTCTAGGAATTCTCGTGCGTATCTCGGTTTGGCTTGTCCTAGGATGGATGTGTTGTCCCAGTCGAAGTGGTGTCCTTCCTCATCTGTGTGTACACGTACGAGAATTCCTGGAAGCATGGCATTCCAACCAGAACTCTATCAACAAACATATCGGGTTAGGCCCCAACTACCACCCCTGAGAAAAAGAACAGGAAATGACATCACCACAGGAAATGATGCCACCACCCCAAAGAAATCCAAACATGTAAATAGAAAGCAGGAATTATCAATAGTGCTTCGCCCGGAGGCCAACTGAAGAGGTTATCTAGTAGGGTGACAAAACGTCTGGACATGAACCTTCCAGCTCAGCGAGCAAACCTACATCCAGAACCTCAACCTGAGCTATAAGTCTTCTCAAAACTCATTCACACACAGTATTTTATTTAATCATGTTGTGTAAAATTCACAATTACAATCATTTCAAGATGCTTTTATCTTCAATTCCAATGTTCACTTGTTATAAATATGGCTGTTATTTGCACACATTAAAATCAACATAGCAATGACTGTGGAACAATACCCATGCTATGAGAAAGAAGGAATTTATTTAATGATCATCTCATACAATAATTTATGTAGAACATTAGGAGACAACTGACCATGCAAGTGAAAATTAGAAGAAACGAGTTGTCTTTGTAAGGCAGTGTTTATAGGGCAAGATTGTGATAATCATTTCTTTGAACAACTGATTCAAACTTGCTATTTAATACGGATCTAAATCATGTCAAATTTAGATATTTTTATGGCAAGCTGCCAAATAATTGCAGTTCTTCAATATACAGCAATCTAAGTTACTTGAGGAACAAGTTTCAATTAATCTGTGATCTTTTCTCATTCTTGGAATCTTTACATTCTCATATTCAAGTTGCCTGTTTAATTTTATGATGGTCAAGTTTGGTAATGAAGAAAATCAAATTCTTTAGAGATGAATAACCCACACTTTGAGCCAGTTAACAGCTAACAGATAGCCCCCCACAAAACAAAACAATTTTAAACATTCCAAATCTTTCAGAACTCATCGGGTTACTGGCTACCATATAACCAACACTGGCATTTGAAACTATGGATTAATATTCAACATGCTACATACAGTTCAAGGTAGAAAGTCAGTAAAATGGGAGAACTGGTCACATGTATCATGTATTTACCTGGAATTGGGCACTAATGCTGGGTGGCTTTTTCTTTTTGTGCAAATGAAGCAAAGACTTGGTAATACGGTCATGAAATGTCAGGCCCATCAGGTACTTCAGCGACTTCACATCTAATAAGTGCTAGAAGGTCAAGATAAACAAGGTCACAATATTCCATCAGTTAAAAGCTCTGCTCAGAATGTTTGCATTTGTATAAGTATTAAAATAAGGAGAAGAATTACAACAAGAAAGGTCAGAGAAGGAGTTATACATTCTACATATCTATTCAACTAAAACAAAACTAACATGGAAAAAGGAAAGTTGCTAGCATTAGAAATGCTGGAAATAATTAGAGCAGTCAACACTCTGCGAATAGAGCAGATGGGCTAAACCTTTTTTCAGCACTGACTCTTCATCAGAATTAAAGGTCAAATGCTTATTTTTCACACATATTTATTACCCTTTTACGAGGTATTATTGATTCTGCTTCCACTATTGCCTCTGATGGAACATTCCAAGTTCTAACAATTTGAATCATTAAAATGAAGAGTCATAGAGATGTACAGCACAGACACAGACACAGACCCTTCAGTCCAACTCATCCATGCCAACCCCATATCCTAAATTAATCTAGTCCCATTTGCCAGCATTTGGCCCATACCCCTCTAAACCCTTCCTTTTCATATACCCATCCAGATGCCTTTCAAATGTTGTAATTGTCTCTCCTCCACTACTTCCTCTGGCAGCTCATTCCATACATGCACCACCCTCTGCATGAAAAAGTTGCCCTTTGGGTCTCTTTTAAATTTCGCACCTCTCATTCTAAACCTATGCCCTCCAGTTCTGAACTCCTTGTCTGTTTATCCTCCATGCTCCTCATGATTTTATAAACCTGTATAAGGTCACTCCTTAGCCTCAGATTCCCCAGGGAAAATAGCCCCTATAGCTCAAACTCTCCAAACCTGGCAACATCCTTGTAAATGTTTTCTGAACCCTTCCATATTTCAAAACATCCTTCCTATAGGAGAGAGACCACCTCATGACCTTAAATTCACATCATCGAGTTAGTAATTGATGTTATTTTTAAAAAAGTTTCCTTTTTAACTAATATTACTACTAATATCTCATTGTGAACACCTCAGAGATCTCCCCTCAACATTCTGTACTGTTATGTAAAGAGGAGAAAGTGAGGACTGCAGATGCTGGAGATCAGAGCTGAAAATGTGTTGCTGGAAAAGCGCAGCAGGTCAGGCAGCATCCAAGGAGCAGGAGAACCGACGTTTCAGGAATGAAGAAGAGCTCATGCCCGAAATGTCGATTCTCCTGTTCCTTGGATGCTGCCTGACCTGCTGCGCTTTTCCAGCAACACATTTTCAGCTGTTATGTAAACAGCTCTAGTTTCTCTAGTCGTTGCTCAAAATTTCAAACATTACAATTGCAATTTACCTACATGCTCATATTACTGGATCAAAGCTGCTTTGATTCCCTCCAATGTTCTTACAGACATCATTGGACATACCCCAAAGTGATCATTTGTATATCACTCATTATATCTAATATAATTATTGATTTGTCTAGTTTCCATTGTAAGGTTTTCATTCAAGAAACATCAGTCTAGTTGAGTAACATAGACACAGATTGACTGTAAGAGCTACGAGCAGAAGTAGGCGATTCGATTCAATGGATCTGGTCTGTCATCCAATGAGATCATGGCTGATCTGCTAATCCTCAACACCAATGATACTCAAAAAATAGTGCGCAGATTCCTCAAGAACAAACCACGACAAGTAGACCAAACACAGCCAGAAACCCTAACTACCTTACCATACATCAAAGAAGTTTCAGAAATGTCAGCCAGACTACTAAGACCCCTCGGAATCCTAGTAGCACACAAACCCACCAACACTCTCAAACAAAAACTAACAAACTTAAAAGACTCAGTACATCCCATGGACAAAACCAACGTCATCTATAAAATTCCATGCAAGGACTGCCACAAACACTACGTAGGGCAAACAGGAAGAAAGTTAGCCACCAGGATACATGAACACCAGCTAGCCACAAAAAGATACAACCCTCTCTCCCTCGTAGCCCTACACACGGATGAAAAAAACCACCATTTCGACTGGGACAACACATCTATCCTGGGACAGGCTAAGCAAAGACATGCCAGAGAATTCCTAGAGGCCTGGCACTCCAACCACAACGCCATAAACAAACACACAGATCTAGATGCCATCTATCAACCCCTCAGAAAACGAACAGGAAATGACAGCACCACAAACCCCAGGAACCCCAACCAGGAGAAAGATATAAATAGAAAGCAGGAGACAACAGCTTCACTTCACTTGGAGGTCGCCACTGATAATGTTACCTAGCCAGGTAATGAAACGTCTGGATATCAAACCTACAGCTCAGCGAGCAAACCTACACCCTAAACCTCAAACCAATTTCTTGCTTTATCCCCTTAATCCTTGATTTTTTAAAAAACTGATTAAAAATCTACCTCAGACTTGAATATATTAAAACATCTCACTCTACAGCACACTGCAGTAAAGAGTTCCACAGATGAACTACACGCAGAAAAGAACTTCTCATCGCCTGTCTGAATTTGGCAATCCCTCACTGAGATTATGCTCCCAGATCTAGATTCTACTAGAAAGGGAAACAACTTCTTCACATCTACCCTGTCATGCCTCATCAAAATCTTGTACAATTTAATAAGGTCATCTCTCATTCTTCCACACATGCCCAACCTAACACACGAACAAGAAATGTGAAACAAGAGTTCTAATCAACACGATCATTGCTGACCTGATTTTTAACCTCAACTCTACATTCCTGCACCCTAATGACTTTCTTAGTAGTTAAGAATTGCCTTGATAATACTTAAAGACCTTGCATCCACTGCCTTTTGATGAATGGAATTCCAAGACTCTGAACCCTTGAGATAGAATATTTTCTTATCTCTGTCTCAAATGAGTGACTCCTTATTTTCAATTTATGATCTCTAATGCTAGATTTTCCCACAACAGGAACCATCCTTTCCACATCCATCCAGCCAAGTCTTCTCAGGATCTTATACGTTTTAATTAAATCTCCTCTCACCCTTTAAAGCTCCAGAGATAAGGGCCTTACCTGCCCAACCTTTCCTCATAAGGCAAACTGCCCATTCCAGTTATTAGTCCTGTAAACCACTATGAACTGCTTTCAACACATTAACATTCTTACCTATTCAATCTATTCAAAAAAAATCCTTCCATGTCTGGAATCAAACTAGTCCTTCTGACCTCTAACATAATAGAAACTATCCATCGGTCTTATATAAAAGGCACAAAACTATTCACAATATTCTTGATGTTGTCTAACTATTTCTTGTGTAGTTTTAGCAATATTTGCCGACTTTGGTTAGCTTAATTCCCTTTGAAAGAGGCCAAGGACTCCCAAATCTCTGTGCTGCAGCATTTTCCATTTAAATAATATTCAAAATCTCATTCTTCCTATCGAAGTGCATAATCTCACACTTTATACGTTATATTCTATCTTACAAATTTTTCCCTGCACACAACCTGCAGATTCTTTTTGTCATCCTCCCACTTGACTCCTGACCTATTTTTGTGTTATCTGCAAACTTGGCAAAAATACAATTACTTCTCTCATCCAAGTCACTAAAATACATTGCAAATAACTGCTGGCAAGTCTGGGAATTTCCACTCAATAGCAAGCCAGAAAACTTCTATTGTTGGTAACTAAGCAAAAAAGGAAAGGACCACCTTATCAGGCCCAACCAACCGTGCATTCATCCATTTCACCAATTCATTGTTTGCTTCCTTCATGCTACAATTTCTCCATTCCTATTAATTTGGTCCAGATTGAAATCAGTTCTAATTTATTATTTTAAAAAAGGACCTTTTCTTTTAAACTAAAGGTCAAATGGTACAGTCATTTTAGGAAGCAAGCTCCAGGATTTTTACCCATCTAGAGATAGCATGTACTTGGAGGGGATCTTTCAGGTGATGGTGTTCTTATGTACCTACTGGTCTGGTCTTCCAGATTAAGGAAACACACAGAGGACACGTCTCACAGGCTGAGATATATAATAAAACAGTAGGGACCTTGTGCTTGGATTGTACAAAACAGGAGTTAAACCACAGCTAGAGTACTGTGCATATTTATGATCATCATGTTACATGAAAAATAGGATTGCACTAGGAAAATAACAGAAGCATTTTACAAGATTGCTGCCAGGGCTGAAAACTTCTAGATTAGCAGAGAGATCAACAGCCCAATGGCTTTGATTTAAAGTAACCGGCAAGAGGATGTGGAGAATCTTTTCACCAAAACATTTCAGGGTCACGCTCTAAAAAAAGTGGTAGAGACAGCAACTCTCATCATACCTGGATAATGTCTTAAATTTCTGGTCTGCAGTCCTGTAGGTCAAGTGGGATTAGATTAGATTCCAGCTCTCTTTGTGCTGGTACAAGCATAAATGACACAGAAGGAGCCATCCAGCCCAAGGGTTCTGCCTGTAAAAATGACCCCGAGCTGCCAGTTGTCTGCCACTATCTTGTTCCATGTCAACACTTCTGTCTCAGGCCTGTTGCAGTGTTCTAGCAAGGTTCAATGCAAACTAGAAGAACGCCACCTCATTACCTACTTGGGCACCTTATAGCCTTCAGGTCTCAACAACAATTTAACAATTGTAGTGTATGGCCAACTGCTTCCTTATCTTTTATCTACCTCCACTATGCCAAATACTACAATTTTCAATTCATAGCCTCCATTATAGCCTACCGAGCTTCTCTTTTTCCCCTGACCCATTATCAACAATCTTTTTGCGTTTTTCTCTGGGCTCCCTATCCACTTATCTGCTCATTCCTTCTCCCACATAGTGAAATTAAATATCTTTCTTAGCTGCTTATTGTTCTGAAGTAGGGTCACAGGAGTAAAAATGTGAATTCAGTTTTCTCGCCAAAGATGCTACTAGACAAGGGAAGGTTCTCTTGCAATTTCTGTGACTGTTTGTTTCAGACTTACAGCATCTCCAGTTTTGTTATACCTGTGATACTGAGCAGCTATGATATCATTGAGAGACTGAACGGCTTTTAGTTTAGCTTAATGAAATGTGGTTTTATGGGTTGACAAATAAATATTTGGTTGCAGTATGAGTGATAGTGCCTTCACTGTAACCCATAAAAGACAGGAAGAGTGAAGGGAAAAAGTAGCATGAAAAATTGCAGGAAAGCATCATATTGCTCAATTTAAAATATAAGGTCACTTGAATCACCACATTACAACCAAAGACATTTGCACAAAACACAATGAGTATTCGGTAGCACACCATATAATTTTGCCCTGAAGACAAAGGGCTAATTCACCTCTCTCAGAGAGCGACAGAAAAGCAAAGTTCACATTCTCACCTTTGGTAGAACAAGTTTGGTTTTGGAGTTCTTATTCCTCCTAGTGAAAGAACACAGTAAGTGTTATGAAGCAAGCACATTCCATTTTAGTCAGCAAGTAGTCAGTATCACTAAATACTGTATTTCTTTAATAATACTAATGATAATCATCGCCAAATTTCACACAGTGTAAAAGTCATCTGTTTTGACAAAGTCATAAAAAAGAAGCACTCTAAGAGACCATATACTCAGAGCACCCTTAATACAGACAGTACAGTGTCTTAATTGTCTACTTATGGGGTCACAGGACCACAGCAGAGTGATTGTGGTGAATCTTCATAACACACTATTTGCATCTCAGATGGTCTGTGTACAATTCTGGATGCCACACTTTAGGAAGGAGAGAGTGCAGAAGAGGTTGATTCAAAAGGCTGTAGAGATGAGAAACTTCAACTTTGAAGATGAATTAGAAAAATTGGGACTGTTTTTCTTCAATAGGAGAAAGACAAAATTAACTTTGATTAAAGTTTTCAAATATGACAGGTCAGACAAAGAAAATCTGTTGCCATTCATAAAAGGATTAAGAATAAAAGGGCACAGATCTGAAGCAATTTGTAAAAGGAGTACATGTGATAAAAGAATAAAAACCTTTCCAGACAGCAAGTGGCTTGGGTCCGAAATTTATTGCCTTAAAGTGTGTTTCAATTGAGGCATTCAAGAGGGCATTAGAAGACTATTTAAATATAAATATTGTGCAGGGTTAAGGGCAAAGGACAGGAGAATGACCCTAAAGCATGATGTTCATTCAGAGAGACTGTACAGACACAATGGATTGAATAAACCCCTTCTGCAGTGGAATAATTTTGCAATTCTAACCCTGAAGAGTGTATAAGCTGTAAAAAGAAAAATATTAAATGCAATTTGCACTATGAGAGCCTTTTGGACAGAGGCCATAGCAGATGGAAAGTATCTCTTGACCCGCCGCAGTGATTTTAAACCCCAGTACTTAACTACATGAGTCCTCTCAGTCTTTTTCCTGAATCCAGTGGAAAATGCAAGGTGGGCGCCAAATAGGAGTGGGATTTTATCCAACAGGAGGCCGCCAAAAGGAACCCAAAAGAATACTGAAAGTCTGTAGACCAGGAATATTAACTGTTTCTTTTTTCACAGATTCTGCCATACTTGTTCAATATTCCTAAAGTTCGTATTTTATCAAACCAAAGAAAGTGGTATTGGCGGTCAGGTAATTAGATAGAAGGGACCAGACAGACTTCATGGGTTTGGGGAAACAGCACAATTTAGGGCCAAGGTGGCATGACGGATTCTCCTGGCCCTGAAGAAATAGAAACAACTTTCTGGGTTTTCAGTTGTCACCAGCAATGAAAGTTCTTCTTCAATGGTTTCAGGTTAAAATTGCAACCACATATCCCAAAGACAATCAGTATTTATTCTGCACATCTAAAAAAGAACCACACAAACTACTGCAGGACATAGAGTCACCTGGCAGCTGCTTAAATAACTATTAAAAATTAAAACTGGGATTGAGTATGGTGAATCACTGCTCACTTTATTACTCCATTATTACAAGAGTTCTTGTTGTTATTTGCATTGCTGTACATTACTAAAGTGTTAGTAAGTGAACAAATACAGAGGAATGAGATACACAACGCAACAGAAAACTCAAGGCATCGATAATCCAGTATAATGTAGAGAACCACTCAGACTTCTTGGCATCATGGTAGCCCACAAACTCACAAACACACTAAAACAGCAGCGAATGAACTTGCAAGACCCTATACAGACAACAAGCAAAACTAATGTCATCTACAAAATATCGTGCAAGAACTGTGACAAACACTACATTGGACAAACAGGCAGAAAACTAGCCACCAGGATACATGAACATCAACATCAACAAGACACAAAAAGACATGACCCTCTCTCACTAGTACCTTTACATACAGATGAGAAAGGAAACCACTTCAACTGGGACAATACATCCATCCTAGAACAAGCCAAACAGAGACACGCTCGAGAATTCCTAGAAGCATGGCACTCCAACTGGAACTCTACCAACAAACACATTGACTTGGATCACATTTACCACCCCAAGAAAAAGAACACAAAATGACATCACCAACCCAAGGAAACCTCAACACAAATAAAAGGTGGGCCATACACCAGTGCTTCACCGGAGGCTCACTGATATTACCTAGTATGATGCGAAACGTCTGAAAATGAACCTTCCAGCTCAGCAAGCAAACTGACATCCACAAGAGGTGAATGCAAATTTATACCTGCTAGTGAATGATTCATTAACAGAATTATGGGAGAAATGGTGGTATGGGAAGAGTAAAGTGTTGATATTCTGCACTCTGCAGTAAAATACTTGCTCTGAGATCAAACAGATTGCGAAAGGCAAATACATTTGCTATTTCAGAACATTTATATCAAAGCCTAATATCACATTTTCTTCCCACTTTCTGCTCCTGCGTGCAAAAAGCCTTGTTGGCCTACAATTGCCACTGGCACTTCTCTAGTTCCCTGTCCAAGTGGCCATTTTTCATTTCTGAACTCTCAATAAAAGAATTGGCAAGGTGTTTTAACAGTGATTAGATTCCCCACAGTGTGGAAACAGGCCCTTCGGCCCAACCAGTCCACACTGACCCTCTGAAGAGTAACCCACCCAGACCCATTTCCCCCTGACTAATGCACCTATCACTATGGGCAATTTAGCATGGCCAATTCACCTGACCCACACATCTTTGGATTGTGGGAGGAAACCTGAGCACCCGGAGGAAACCCACGCAGACACGGAGAGAATGTGCAAACTCCACACAGACAGTCGCCCGAGGCTGGAATCGAACCTGGGACCCTGATGTTGTGAGGCAGCAGTGCTAACACTGAGCCACCATGCCGCCCAGTGTAAGGCATTCTAATTAAGTCCAGCACTGACATTCACTTTCCAACAGGGATAAACTGTATGATTATTCGCAAGGAAACTATTTGTTCTCTTCTCCTTAATTCAGAGTTTAAGTGGAGGTCCATTGCCAATACAGTAAAATTCTGACAAAGGAGCAAAGAATCACAGGATTGAAGCAGTTTAGCAAGAGACCAAGAAGCTCATCTTATGTACAATTGCACTGAGCATTTCAACGGTGCCAATCTCTTGCCTTTACCAGTGCCCTGCATACATTTTCTATTTAGAAATCAGCCAATGCCCTCTTGAAATTCTCAATGGAATCTCCTTTCATCACTTCCAGGAAGAGCATTCCTACCCCGACTGCTTGCTGGGTGCAAGTTTCTTCATCTCTTCACATTTTCTTCTCAAAAAATACTTTAAAACACAGCCCTCTAATTCTCAGTTTACAAATGGAAATAGTTTCCCTCTACTCACTGTATCCAGAACCTTTATGATTTTGAAAACTTTTATATTGGGTTAATCTTAGTCTTCTCCTGAAACAGCCCCAATATCTCCAATCTTTCCTCATAACTGAAGTGTCTCATCCCTAAAATCACAATCATAAACCTCTTCTGCACTTTCTCCCGATCATATCCTTCCTATGCTGTGGTACTCAGAACTGTACGTAATACTCCACCTGAGGTTGAACCAGTATCTTGCATTAGTTCATCATAACCTCCTTGGTCTTGTCTCCATTCCTCTATTAATGAGGCCGAGAATACCAAGTGCTTTATTAACAGCTCTTTCTAACTATCCTGCTACCTTTAACAACATATATTCATGGACACCCAGATCAGCTTACCCTTGCATATCCTTTAGAATAATCCCTTCATTTTATACTATCTTTCCATCACTTTGCAACAAAGTGCATCACCTCGCACTTTTGAACTTCATCTGCCACCTATCTACCTACTTAGGTCACCATGAAAAGCCCTGTCTCGTCAACCTCACCCGATGCACGGTGACATTCAGGATAAGCTTTCCACCAGCCATTTCTCTCTCTCTCTCTCTCTCTCTCTAATGACAGAGCAGCCCCGTGGACTCTAGCTACTTTACCTTACGATTCCCGGCAGGTGAATAAAATGGTATTAACTCCTGTCTGAAGTTGTAATCTATCCTCCTTACAGTTTACAAACCTACTGAGTTTGGTCATCAGGAAATTGTCCTCTGTACAAATGTCTGGATAAATAACGTACATCAAGAAAAGCAAGAGTCCTAAAATTGACCTCTTGGTGAACTCCATTACAAACCACCTTCCAGCCTGAAAAACATCCATTAACCATTACTTGGTTTCCTATCCTTTGACTAATTTTGTATTCATGTTTACTATATGACCTATAACTTTCCTCACAAGTATATTGCTGTTGTATGGCATTATATAGAACACCTTTTGGAAGTCCATGGGCACTGCATCAACAGCATTAACCTCAATCCTCTCCGTCACGTTTTCAAAACAACTTGCACAAGTTAGATAGACACAATTTTCCCTTAAAACAAAAATCCACATTGAAATTTC
Organism: Chiloscyllium punctatum; assembly: GCF_047496795.1. Taxonomy (NCBI): domain Eukaryota; kingdom Metazoa; phylum Chordata; class Chondrichthyes; order Orectolobiformes; family Hemiscylliidae; genus Chiloscyllium; species Chiloscyllium punctatum. Next base: position 7,218,003 of record NC_092771.1, on the reverse strand, counting down.
TGAATCAAACTATGTTTTTCCATGTGTTGACTAAGCCTATCCCAAATAACTGCTTCTAAGAAATTTCCCCACCATGGTGGTTCAACTGAGTGATCTTTCAGTGCTGGCAAATTCTCCAATCCAGAAAGTTTGAAACTGCCAATTGCCTTTTCAATTTCCATTCTCACTTCCATAAAATCCTTACATGTTTTTCTTCCAGTCCCAGTACTTTATGAACTTTCAGCATTAACACCTCACCTAATACTACCTCCTGATCAATTTTAAACCCTTCTAGTAATTGAGTTTCCTCCTCTCACGATGTTTGACAGCATTTCTTCATTGCCAGACAGATGCAAAGTACTCACAGCCACAACTCCTGCCTCTAGATGTAAATTCTCTTTTTCGTCCGAAATTAGCCCCACTTCTCCTTTTGGCACCTTTTTACTATTACGTATTTATTGAAGATTTTGGGATTTCCTTTTATGTTAGCACCCAGTCTTTCTTTAATAATACATCTTTGCTTCTCATATTTGCTTTATCACTTCCCTTCTGAACCTTCAGTACTCCGATTGCTTCTCAACTATATTCACTAAATACCGTAATCAGCACAATTCTTCTTCTTTAACTTAATTTTGATCTCCTTTGTCACGTAGGGAGCTCTGGATTTATTGTCACGTGCACTTAAGTACGGGAAAAGCTTTGTTTATGAGCAGCACACGCAAATCATAGTAAGCAAGGACATAGGAATCAAAGGGTGGAAAAAAAACTAGCAGAGGGGCATACGGGTTACATCACACAGGGCATGCGCTAGGCAACGTCAACATTAATAAGATCAGCATTGTTTGAAGCTAGACAGTACATTCATCACAGCAGTCTAATAACGGTAGGTAAGTAGCTGTTCTTGAACATGCTGGTGCATGTGTGCAAGCTTCTGTATCTTCTCCCTGATGGAAGAGGTTGTAGAAGAGCATTACCACTGTTGGATGGGTCTTTGATAATGTTGGCAGCTGTCCCGCAGCAATGAGCCCTGTAAATGGAATCTATGGCTTCTGTGATGGTCTGGGCTGTGCACACAACCTTGTGTAGTTTCTTACTGTCCTGGACACAGCTGTTACCATACCAGGTCGTTAAGCATCCAAACAATATACTTTCAATGATGCATCTGTAAAACTTGGTGAGAGTCCTCATGGACATGCCAAATTTCCTGAGCCACCTGAGGAATCATTGTGCCTTCTTGACTGTCGCATCTATGTGGGAATTCCAGGACAGGTTGTCAGTATTATCACTTTGAGGAACTTGACGTTCTCAACCTCAGCTCCATTGACATAGATGGGGTTGTGTTTTCCTCTTTTCTTTCTGAAGCCGATGATCAGTTCTTTAGTTTTGCCAACGTTGAGAAAGAGGTTATCATTGTACCATATCACCAAGCCCCCTATCTATGTTCTGTATTCTGCCTTGTCATTGTTTTAAATCCATCTTACCATGGTGGTGCTATCAGCAAATATGGCGATGGCATCCATTCAGAATTTGGCAACACAGTTGTGGGTGAATAGGGAGAAGAGGAGGGGGATGAGAACTCACTTTTGAGTGTAATCATGCAGGAAATGCAGCTGTCCAACTTCACTGATTGCAGTCTGTGGGTCAGAAAGCTGGAGGTTCCAGTTGCAAAGAGCGGAGCTGAGACCTTGGGTTCAGAGTTCTGAGATCAGTTTGGAGGGGATAATAGCGTCAAAAGCGAAGCTACAGTTGATGAGGAGTCTGACATAGCCATCCTTGTGCCCAGATACTCCAGGAACGAGTGTCGGGCTAGAGAAATGGCAACCATTGTGGACATGTTACATAGGTAGGCAAATTGCAGGGAAATGAGGTAGGCAGGGGAGACTAGAATTGATGTGGGTCATGACCAGCCTCTCAAAGCACTTCGAGATTATGGTATGTCAGAGTCACTGGCCAATAGTCATTAAGGCACATTGCGTATGCTTTCTTTGGTACTGGGTTGACGGTGGTCTTCTTGAAGCAGGTGGGTCTACAGCTTGTAGGAGGGAGAGATAGGTGATGTCAATGAATGCCTCAGTCAGCTGGATCTAAATGCTCGGCTGGAGACTCCGTCCAGTCCCATCATTTTCCTTGGGTTCATTTCCAGGAAGATCGATCTACCATGAGCAGAGGTGACAGTGAGTACAGCAGCGTCTAGGGCTTTCAGCACAGGTGACACCACGCCACTGGCATTCCGCTTGAACCAAGCAATGAGAGAGAGACGTGTCTTTGTCAGTTATCTTGCTCTGCTTCATTTTGTATGGTGTTATGTTGCTGATGCCTTGCCACAGACAGCTCAAGTCTGTATGGTCGGCTTGGGCCTTGAACTTGGTCCAGTACTATCTCTTGGCATCCCTGATGGCTTTGGGGAGGACCTATCTGAATTTTCTGTACAGGGTTGGGTTGTCCAACTTGAATGCTGCACGCCCGGTCTTCAGTAGGGAATGAGGATTTTCTGGTTCACCCAAGGTTTCCTTTTGGGGGAACACCTGGATTGACTTCGTTGGTACACAGTCCTCCACACATTTGCTAACAAAGTCCACAATGGTGGTGACGCACTCGTCGAGGTTTCCCGCTTGAATATGTTCCAGCCCACTGATTCCAAGCAGTCCCAGACATGCTCTTCCACTGCATCAGACCAGCACGGTATTTCTATCTGTGAAGGACTCTTCTGTTTCAGCTTCTACTTGTAAATTGGGAGGAGGAACACAGCGTTGTGATCTGATTTTCCGAACTGTGGGCGGAGGATGGAGCGGTAGGTAACTATAATGGTTGTGTCGCAGTGATCCAGGATGTTCGGTCCTCTAGTGGGCAGATGCCTTGGTGTTACTTTGGCAGCACCCTCTTGAGATTGGCTTGGTTGAAGTCACTGACCACGATGAATTAAGCCTTGGGAAATTTCCTCTCCAGAATGTTTGTGGTGGCGTAAATTTCATCTTGGGAATTCTTCACATCCATGATGGGGGCGGGGGCGGGTGGAGGGAAAGAGAGAGACAGGCAAACTGCTGTCAGGATGGTGGAGGTGAACTCATGCAGCAGATGGCATATTACTGTCAGGTATTCACGATCCAGGGAGCAATGGCTCGCCAGGGTTGCTACATCACAACACCAGGTGGTGCTGCATCAGGAAACATACCCCACTGTCTTTTACCTTACCCGGGGGGGTGGTGGGCGTGCCATGTGGTCCGTGTGATATATGGAGAACCGGTCAGCTTGTAGGGCACAGTCAGGAATGGCAGGGGTGAGCCAAGTCTCCATGAAACAGAACACACAAAGTCTCAGTTTCCCCTGGAAGGTAAATCTCGATAATTTTGTTTTGTATTTGCAGATTTGTTTCTCTTTATTGTTTGCACAAGCTAGTGTCAAAACATTATACTGAGCAGTGATTGCACTCCTCTTATTCTTTACCTACAGCAAGATTTATTCTGCTTTTTTAAGCCTCTAGAACAGCCTCTTTCTCCAGTACAGCAATGTTCTCCAAAACAAAACAAAACCCTCCTTTTCTGCCCTCTTGCTTATCTACAGGGAAGGCAGATTGCAGAATTACCGTTATTTGTTTATTGAAATAAATTAGATTCATGTAATGCCTTTTGCATTTCAGTCAACATTAATTCCATTAATACAGTAGCAACTTTACCCTTTTTGAACATGGACAAGAAATTATTTCTTTTCAGTAAATGTTCAAGGTAGCAAATTAAGCATTTACGTAAATTTCTACTTCACTGTGCATCCAAGTTGATTGTATTTCCAGGAAGAGAAGCTGCATACTCACATCAGGACACCATGAGCCCTCTCCAATAGCTTTGTGCTAGAAGAATTCAAATAAGTCCCTTCATCATCAATCAGAGAATGACTAGAGGGAAGCCTTGCAGCCTGGACTCCTGTCCTGCCATTCCAGCTTATTCCATGTAGGTCACTGTTCAAAGAAAAGCATCAGAATTTAACCAAAAAATAGAAAGACTATGGATGCTAGACACTTGAAATAAAAACAGGAAATAACCAAAACACACAGCAGGTTCATCATTACCACAAAGGACAAAGGCATGTTAACACTTAAGACTATACAGCCCTCATAAGAACTAGCACAAACTCTGTACATGCTCTCCTTCAAATTCAAAGACCACAAATATAATGCACAACAATGTCTACTGTTTCAAGTGTTATTTTACCTGTAACGTTACAACTGTACTGTGCAACAATAAATGTGATTTTATAATAATAGGAATACAAGACCAGGAGGATTAGGTCATTTGGGCCGTCAAACCTATTCTGCCATTTGAATATGAGATGATTGACCAACTACTTCAATGTCACTTAGCTGTACTATCCCAGTATCCATTGATGGCATCAGTATCCAGAAATCTATTTCTATCTTGAACATGATTAATGATGATGCTTCTATTGAAAAGTCATTGATTTGAAACCTTAGTTCAGTTTCTCTGTCTACAGATGTTCAGTGATTCTGGCATTCATCTTATTTTATTAACATTTCTCTTGAATGGAAGATTACGAATGCTCAATTTCAGTAAATGAGACACAAAAACTCAGACTCTGTCAGCCTTGAGCCCATACTCGCTCAGTAACTAACAGCTTTATGGTGCCTTTTGTAATGGTCCCACTGTATTGAAGTCACATTATCCCAAAAAGCTGAATTAAATGAATGAAAATAATTTTGTAATAACTCTTTTAGGAATAAACACAATTGCTTCCATACACATTGTATGTTGAAGTTGGGCCAGCAATACATTATGGTTCACTAATTGTTTTAACTATTTTCATTCAGATGACTCTGCTTTACACTTTCATTCAAGCAACTAAGACTCCATCATTATGTCTGCCATGTATTTAAATAGGATATTCCAGATTCTTGGTTCGAAAAAATGAGAAACTATTAGAACTTCACATGGATAACATGAAACAGAACTTCATCAAGTCTGCACAATGAAAATTTGGGACAAAAGAACAAAACAAATAAATTGAAAGTGAGAAATATACACTGATACTCAAAATAGATACTTGGCAGATCAAGAACAAAGGTTTTCAGATACTTCTTAAAGAGTAGCTCTAAAGTAACTTCTGAGCTGGAGCATGTCTGCTCCATCCATTTCTTTTCTTCTATCTCTCTTTTTGCATTTTCTTTCTTTTCCTTTTTACATCCCATCCTACGACAGCACCAGCAACGTCTGGGGTAAAACCCAGTGCAGACTCCAGCCTTAGTGTGGATTTGACTCCCAGAACTCCCATTCTCAAGATGAAGCCCAGCAGGGTTGGAAGGACTGCTGCTCTGAACTCTTATTTCTCTATTTTTCTAATTTATTGCTGGATTTCTTATTTCTTTATTTTTCTAATTTTTCCTCTAAGATCTGTACCTAGGTATCTTGATTCCTAGGATGGCGCCATAAGCAGCAACTGACAAACATTTCACTATACTCATGTGGGTATGTGTTTCAATAAAGCTAATTCTAATTCTAAATGCAACCGAAATTGAGAAATCCAGATAAATGTCAAGATTCCATGGTGTAAAGACTGCTGAGGCTGAAAATAGGAAGAGATCAAAGTTAAATCAAGAAGTCGTGCTCAGGTGATGCCAAGTTCAGATTTAAAGCCTGAAAATAAAGTTTAAAGATTTAAAAAAACTGAGGAGGGGAAAAAAAAAGGAGTTCCACAGTTTTTGTATTGTAGGAAAGAACATAATGGCTCATATGTCAGCATGACAGATGTTTCATCTCTCTAAAACACAAACAGATCTGAAAAGTGAGAGTCAAAACAAAATTGTAAACCAAATAAAAAGGTAGAAGAAGAGAAAACTCAACAAAAAGAGGATGAAAAGGAGAACACAGAGTGAAGCGGCAAGGAAAAAACAGATTCAAAAAAACAAAACTAGGAAGGAATACAGCAAAAACAATAGGTACCCCAAAATAAATTTAAACAGGGAACAGAAAGCATGATAGTGTGAAGTAATCATCTTAAAAAAAACAATTATTGCTGTTACATGAAGTGGCAGCTTATCAATGGCAAAGTTACATTTATATAGCAACTCTACAAAGCAACATCCCAAGGACAAGAACCTGGAAAGGGAGCTCCACAGAGACCTTGGAGGTTCTGGGGAGAAGATCAGTGACAGGGAGGAGCAAAGTCATGAAGGAAGTTTGAAAATAAATTTGAAAATTGAGGCATTCCCTGGGTGACAAATATTGACAGGGTCTGGTAATCCTAATTAAATCAAAGTTACTGGACATCGAGGGCAAGGTTATCCATTGGCTGGAGTCACACCGAGCAAAAAGGAAGCTTGCTGCATTTTTTGGAGCCAATCATCTTAGTTCAGCACAGTGGAACAGAAGTAGGCCATTCAGCTTCTCGAGCCTGTTCCACTATTCAGATCATGGTTAATCTGTACACTAATTCTATACTTGGCCCATATCAGCTAATACCTTCGCTTGACAAAAATTTCTCTCTCTCAGATTTAAACAACTGATCTTATATCCACTGCCATTTGTGGAAGAGAGTTCCAAACATCTATCATCTTTGTGAGTAGTAGTGCTTCCTAATATCTCTCTTGAATGGTCTGATCCTAATTCTCGGATTATGACCCTTTGTTTTAGAATCCCCAAAGCAGTGAAAATAGGTTTTATTTATCTATCCTAGCTTTTCCTGTTAAAATCTTGAAAACTTTGATCAGATCATCCCTTAACTTTCTAAGTTCAAGAGGAAACAGTCCTCCTCAACTTAACACAAGTCTAGGTATCAATTGTATAAACCAATGTTGTACTCTACCACCAAAATAGCCTTCTTAAGGTGTACTGCTCACAGTATTTCAAGTGGGATCTAACAAGGTTTTATATTTTTATATAACTGCAGCATAACTTCTGCATCCTTGCACTGAAGTCCTCTACTTATAAAGGCCATGAACTGTGTTGATTATGTTTGGCACCTGTTGAAGACATTTGAAAAATCTATGTACCTGGACATTTAAGTCTCTTTGGATAATGTCTATACTTCCGGAGAAGGCTAAGGAAATTCGAAATGTCCACAATGACTCTTACCAATTTTTATAGATACACCATAGAAAGCAACCTATCCGGATGCTTCACAGCCCAAGACTACAAGAAATTAGAGTTGTGAACATAGACCAGTCCATCACACAAACCAGCCTTTCATCCATTGACTCCCTCTTGATGCTACCTGAACTGCTGCCTGGGAAAGCAGCCAACATAATCAAAGAGCCTTCCTACCCTGTATATACTCTCTTCCACCCTCTGCCATCAGGCGGAGATACAAAAGTTTAAAAACATTCCAACTCACTCAAGAACAACTTTTTCACAGCTTTATTAGAGTTTTGAACTAACCTCTCATATATTAAAATTGATCTTTCTCTATACCACCTCTATAGCTGAAGCACTATATTCAGCATTCTGTTCTATTAGCCTGATGTACTTATGTAACATATGTTTTGCCTGGATAGCATGCAAAATCTAACTGCAATAGCCATATAAATATTGCGGTCACAAGAGTTGTTCTGAGGTTGAGAATTCTGAAGCAAAATACTCACTTCAACATTGCTTGCCCACTACCTTGAAGGCGCAAGGCAGCAGTGTGATGGATTATTCTCCACCTGCATGGCTCTAACAGGTTTGACACAATCCAGGACAAAGCAGCTCCATTGACTGGCACAGAATTCATCACCATAAACATTCATTCATTCCTTTCATATTCATCCATATGTAAAATGCATTGCAGAAGCTCACTAAGGCTCCTTCATAAACAAAGCCGCAGCCACCACCACATACAAGGACAAAGACAAGGACAATAGTTTCATGGGAATACCACCAGCTGCAAGTTTGCCTCCGATTCACATAACATTTTGACTTGGTACTATATCGCTGTCACTAGGTCATAATCTTGGAACTTCTTCCGGATAGCAGTGAAGTGAGCCTACGCCTGATGGACTGCAGCAGTTCAAGATGGGGATCACCAGAACCTTCAAAGACAATTAAGGACAAACAACAAATGCCAGTCTTACCAATGGTGCTCACATGCCATGAAAGAATAAGAGTAGAAATAGGTGGTCTTAATGAAGGCATACTCTTGCTTGTTCCTTCCTCAGTGCAATGTGTGAGTCTTATCTCTCCATCTTTATATCCTCTTTGTTATCTCTGATCAGTGGTTAAGCACCAGATATTGATAAGTATAAACTAATACATTATTTCTCCAGGATATCAGTTTGATGTCTGAACAAACATTCAATTTATCATTTAAATAAAAGGGTATTGAAAACATTGTTTTCCCGGGTATATGCAAAATTGACTTTAAATACTCTTTTGACAACCCAGAAAGGCGGCTTCTCACAGCTGCAACAGTTCAGAGAAAAAAAACTCGTTACGCTGCCTCTATTAGCTGAGTAGTAATCTCCGACTCCCGTGCTTTTAGAATGATGTCATATAGGAAGCAGTTGTGGGAATTTCAGGATCACTAAGCATGGTACATTGCATGTGAATAGCTTAACCAAAATTATTAAGCACATTTTAGGAATGCAAGCAATGAGTCTGCTTTACACCTACAACAGCTGCATTAATTACATCTCCACAGTCTCTATTTGCAAATACCCAGTGTCTGTACCAAGAACATAAAAGAACTGAACAGTAGTTTGCTCTTCATTTCACTTTGTGTTTCAATCAGATTTCCTAGATACCTGCTTCAGGCTTAATAGCATAGCCCCAAGTTTTTTCACATGTTCTCATCCATCATTGCATGTAAAGAATTTTCCACAATAATAGACTGAGCAATTACTATCACAACTAAAATAACAAACTTTGTAAACATACAGCAGTTCAGGTAGCATCAATAAAGAATGATACAACGTTAACAATTCAGTTCAACGACCTTTTTGATAAATCTGAAGAAAGTTGAGATGAAATAGGTTGAGTATACAGACAAGAAAAGCAGGGAAAACAGGAGTGACGGAAAAGAACAATGAGGGAATTCAGATGCAGAGGAATTGGACTTAGTGGAAGTACTGGACTTTCTTGGTGAAAGCGTGATGGTTAGGGTCAGGAAACTAGAAGATCTTAAACATCAGAAGGTGAGAAAGAATCACAAACGTTAATGCAAAGATACTTGATGAGGAGACGAAGAGTCAAGATTGGAAGAAATCTGTTGTGTGCTGACAACAGGCTGAAATGGGTCCAGGAGGGGAGTATGTCATGAACCTTGGAAGGAAAAGAAACTGGACCGCTCAGAGGTGGATGGTTGAGGTTGGAGGCTACGGACTTCAGATTTCAAGAGGATCTGAGATCAGTGAAAGCTTTGGAAGCAATAGTTGGACGTTTAGGAGCTGTGTCAGGGTTGAAGGATTTAGGAGATCAAATGAGAGAGATTTGGTATTCAAGTCTCTGTTAAGGTAGTGATCAGTTTGCTCAAAATATACAATATTACTCATAAGCATTTTTCATTAAAACTCTGGGATTCAGTCTGTGGGAATGAAGTGCTCTAAGTTAAGTATGAGGACATTACAATCATTACAATGAGTGAGGGAGCAGAGATAGAGGCAGTCAAATTCAAGCCAACAGTTTCCAATGAAAGAATTGAGACAGTGAAAGGCCTGAAAGGGGGACATGGATGAAACAAAACTTCTGATATGAATAGGTGAGAAGAAATCCTTGGAAAAACAAGACAGCTCAAAGCAATGACAATGGATGAAGAGCTCAGCTCTTTGGCTCTCAAATGTCACGACAAGGTTGAGATTCTTTGAGCTGAAGAGTGAGTGGATAAAGCTGAGGCTTTTACTCAAGGGATATTATGATGGCTCAATTATACTTTGTGAAATCAAATATACACTTACAAATATTAATCAGATATTGATTAAAGGCAATGAAATTCATGCTATTCATGTCTTTATGGTCTGGAATACTTCAACTTTGATGATGCCTCATAACAAAAACAGACTACCTACTTTGACCTTACAAAGGCCTTTGATACTGTCAATTGGGAAGCATTATGAAGCATCCTTCTCCGCTTTGGTCGCATCATGAAGTTTGTCACTATTCTTCGCCTGCTCACGACAACATGGAATTTGTGGTAATGACACAGGGCTCTACCACCGATTCATTCCCTGTTCAAACTGGTGTCAAACAGGACTGTGTCATTGCCCCAACACTCTTCTCGATCTACATCACTCCAAAGCTTCCTTTTATCACAGACAAGTCCCCTGCTGGACTGAAGCTAACTTATGGAACCTGTGAGAAATTATTCAACTTTCACTGCCTTCAAGCCAAAACCAAAGACACCTCAACCAATGTCCTCAAGCTGCAGTACGCAGACGATGCTAGTGTATGTGCAATCTCAGAGAATGTACTCCACACCATCATCAGCACCTTTACGGAAGAACATGAGCACATGGGTCTCACTCCGAACATCCGCAAGACAAAAGGCCTTCATCAACCTAGCCTGTCATTGTGCAGTGAACCCCTGATCATCAAAGGCCACGGGGAGGTCTTGGGGAATGTTGACCACTTCCAATTGGGAGCTGAATATTCAAGGATGTACATCCTATCAAAAAGATAGGTAACTGGTCAGAGGGGGTGGGGTTGCCTTATTAGTAGGAAGTGAAATTAAATCAATAGCAAGAAAGGAAGTAGTTTCAGATGCTGTAGAATCTGCGTGGGTGGAACTGAGGAACCGTAAAAGGTAAAAGAAACCACAGCTGGAGTTATGTACAAGCTACTATATAGTAGTCAGGAGCTGGGGCGCAAGATACACCAGGAGATAGAAAAGATGTGTAAGAAAGGCAAAGTTAACAGTGATCACGGGGATTTCAATATGCAAGTAGACTGGGAAAATCAGGTTGGTAGCGGATTGCAAGAAAAGGAATTTGTGGAATGTCTGTGAGATGGCTTTTTGGAGCAGCTTATCATGAAGCCCACTAGGGAACAGCTAAAACTGGATTTAGTGTTGTGCAATAAGGCAGGCTTGATAAGGGAGCTTAAGGTGAAGGAACCCTTAGGAGGTAGTGACCATTACATCATTGAATTTACTCTGCAATTTGAGAGGGAGAAGATAGAATCAGAGGTAACTGTAATACAGCTAATAAAGGCAACTACAGAGGCATGAGGGACCAGCTGGGTAGATTTGACTGGGAGAAGAGCCTAGCAGGAAAGACAGTGGAACAGCAATGGCAGGGCTTTCTGGTAATAATTCAGGAGACACAGCAGAGATTCATCCAGAAGGAAAAGCAGAGGGAAAAGAGGGAATGGGACAACTACGGCTGACCAGGGAAGTCAGTGATAGCATAAAAGCAAAAGAGAAAGCATATAATGTGGCCAAGGGCAGTGGGAAACCAGAGGATTTGGAAAGCTTACAAAGACCAACAGAGGGCAACAAAAAAGAAATAAGGAGGGAGAAGATTAAATATGAAGGTAAGCTTGCCAGTAATATAAAAAAACAAGACTGTAAGAGTTTCTTTAGATATACAAAAGGGCAAACGAGAGGCATAGGTGGACATTGGGCTGCTGGAAAATGACATTGGAGAGATAGTAGTGGGGAACAAGAAAATGGCTGTGAAACTGAATAGTTACTTCACATCAGTCTTCTCAGTGAAAGACACCAGTAATATCCCAAACATTCGAGAGTGTGAGGGGTCAGAGCTGAGTATGGTGGCCATCACCAAGGAGAAGGTGGTAGAAAAAATGAATGGCCTGTAGGTGGATAAATCACCTGGAAGAGATGGACTAGACCTGACAGAAATAGTTGAAGAGATAGTGGAGGCATTAGTGGTGATCTTTCAGGAATCACTAGAATCAGGGAGGCTCCCAGAGGACTGGAAAATAGCTAACATAATACTCCTGTTTAAAAAGGGAGTAATTCAAAAGATGGAAAATTACAGACCGATTAGCCTAACCTCAGTTGTGGGTAAGATTTTGGAATACATTGTGAACGATGAGATTTCTGAAGTGTATGGTAAAATAGGGCAAAGTCAGCATGGCTTCATCAAGAGGAGGTCATGCCCAACTAATCGGCTAGAATTCTTTGAGAAAGTATCAAACAGGTTAGACCAAGGAGAGCCAATGGAAGCTATCTACCTGGACTTCAGGAAGTGGCACTTTGACAAAGTGCCACACAGTAGGCTTTCGAGTAAGATAAAGGGCCCATGGGGTTAGAAGCAAAGTGTTAACATGGATAGAAGCTTGGCTGTCTGCCAGAAAGCAGGGAGTCGAAATGAAAGGGTCCTTCTCAGGTTAGTATCCAGTGACAAGTGGTGTTCCACAAGAGTCAGTGTTGGGACCACAACTTTTCACTTTATAGATTAACAATCTAGATGAACTGAGGGTATTGTGGTCAAGGATGCAGATGATACACAGACAGGTTAAGGGACAGGTAGCATTGAGGAGGTGGGGAGGATGCAGAAGGATTTGAACAGGTTAGGAGAGTGGGCAAAGAACTGGCAGATGGAGTACAATGTGGGAAAGTGTGAGGTCATGTACTAAGGTAGGAAGGACAGAGTTATGGGCTATTTTCTAAATGGAGAGAAAATTCAAAAGTCTGAAGTGCAAAGAGGCTTGGGAGTTCTAGTCCAGGATTTTCTCAAGGTAAGCTTGCAGGTTGAATCCGTAGTGAGGAAGGCAAATGCAATGATGGCATTTATTTTGAGAGAACTTGAATATAGAAGCAGGGATGTACTTCTGAGGCTCTGAAAGGCTCTGGTCAGACCACATTTGGAGTATTGTGTGCAGTTTTGGGCCCCATATCTCAGGAAGGATATACTGGCCCTGGAGTATGTTCAGAGGAAGTTCACAAGAATGGTCCCAGCAATGAAAAACATTCCTCATACGTTAAGCATTGAACAAGTACTTTGTATAGGTCTTCACAGTGGAGAACACGAATAACATGCCAGTAATTGGCAAGGAGACAAAGGGAGGTGAGGACCTGGAAACAATCATTATTAAGGAAGAGGTAATATTGGGCAAGCTAATGGAGCTAAGATAGACAAGTCTCTTGGCCCTGATGGAATGCATCCCAGGGTACTAAAGAAATGGCAGGAGAAATAGCAAGTGCACTGGTGGTAAATTTCCAAAATTCACTGGACTCTGGGCATGTTCCAGCAGACTGGAAAACAGCGAATGCAATGCCTTTGTTTAAAAGGGGAAGTAGACAAAAGATGGGGAATTATATCCAGTTAGCTTAACCTTTTTAATGGGGACGATGCTTGAGTCTATTATCAAGGAAGAAATACCAAGGCACCTCGATAGAAATTGTCCCTTCGGGCAGACCCATCATGGGTTCATGGAGGGCAGGTCATGCTGAACAAATCTTCGGGAATTCTATGAAGACATTACAGGCACGGTGGGCAACAGGAACCCAGTGGATGTGGTGTACCTAGATTTCCAAAAGGCATTTGACAAGGTGCCGCACAAGAGGCTGCTGCATGAGATAAAGATGCACAGTGTTACGGGTAAAGTATTAGCATAGAGAGAGGATTGGCTGACTAACAGGAAGAGTGGAGATGTAGGAGTGCTATTCTGGCTAGCAATCAGTAACTAGTGGTGTGCCTCAGGGATCAGTGTTAGGACTGCAACTAGACACAGTTTATATGGATGATTTGGAGTTGGGGACCACATGTAGTGTGTCAAACTTCTGCAGATGACAAAAGGTGAATGGCACAGCAAAGTGTGCAGAGGACTCAGAAACTTTGTAGAAAAACATAGATACTATGAGTGGGCAAAGGTCTGGCAGATGGGATACAAAGTTAATAAATGTGAAGTCATTCATTTTGGTAGGAGTAACAGTAAAAAGGATTATTACTTGAATGATAAAAAGTTGCAGCATGCTGCAATGCAGAGGGACCTGGGTGTCCTTGTGCATGCATTACAGAAGATTGGTCTGCAGATATAACAAGTAATTAGGAAGGCAAATGGAATTTTGTTCTTCACTGCTAAAGGGGTCAAGATTAAAAGCAGGGATATTATGTTGCAGCTGTACAGGGTGGTGAGGCCACACCTGGAGTACTGCATGCAGTTTTGGTCTCCTTACTTGAGAAAGGATGACTGACGCAGGAGGGGGTGCAGAGGAGGTTCACTAGGTTGATTCTGGACTTGAGGAGGTTGGCTTATGAGGACAGACTGAGTAGACTGAGATTATATACGTTGGAATTCAGAAGAATGAGGGGGATCGTACAGAAACATATAAAATTATAAAGGGAGTAGACAATGTAGAAGTAGAGAGGATGTTTTCACTGGCAGGTGAATCTAGGACAAGAGGGCAGAGCCTCAAGATTAGAGGAAGCAGATTTAAGACCAAATTGAAAAGGAACTTCTTCACCCAGAGTTAATCTGTGGAATTCCCTGCCCAGTGACGTAGTTGACACTACTTCAGTAAACATTTTGAAAGCTAAGGTAAAGTCCACAAAAAGATCACCCATGATCTATTGAATGGCAGAGCAGCATTAAAGGGCCAGATAGAGTCATAGAGATGTACAGCACAGAAATAGACCCTTCAGTCCAACTCATCCATGCCGACCAGATATCCTAATGTTATCTAGTCCCATTTGCCAGCACTTGTCCCATATCCCTCAAAACCCTCCCTATTCATAAACCAATCCAGGTGCCTTTTAAATGCTAATTGTACCAGCCTCCACCATTTCCTCTGGCAGCTCATTCCATACATGCACCACCCTCTGCGTGAAAATATTGCCCCTTAGGTCCTTTTTTATCTTTCCCCTCTCACCTAAACCTATAGCCTCTTGTTCTATACTCCCCCACTCCAGGGAAAAAACCTCATGATATTATACACCTCTCTAAGGTCATCCCTCAGCTTCTGACACTCTAGAGAAAACAGCCCCGCCTATTCAGCCTCTCCCTCATAGCTCAAATCCTCCAACCCTGACAACATCCCTGTAAATCTCTTCTGAACCCTTTCAAGTTTCACAATATCTTTCTTTCTGATAGGAAGGAGACCAGAATTGCATGCAATATTCCAAACATGGCCTAACTGATGTCCCGTACAGCCCCAATATGCCCTCCTAACGCCTATGCCCAATGCTCTGACCAATAAAGGAAAGTATACCAAATGCCATCTTCACGATCCTATCTACCTGCAACTCTACTTTCAAGAACTATGAACCTGCATTCCAATGTCTCTTTCCTGCTCTTAGTTCTTTTCTTCTTATGAAAAGTAATTGATGAACCAGCCGAAGATATTTAGGCCTAGGACATCACCCTGAGGAATTTGTCAGAAATCACAACACCAGGTTATAGTCCAACAGATTTATTTGAAATCACAAGCTTTCAGTGCACTGTTCCTTTGTCAGGTGAAGTGGAAGGAAGAGCACGGGCACAGAATATTTAGGTGGCGAGACAATGGCAAGATAATTCCAGGTAATTAAGAGTATCAGCAGCTAAGTACAAATAGTGTGAGAGGAGTGTCAACAGGCTGAATAACAAGGCTTTGCAGATGATCAAAAGTGTTAAACGGTGTGAATAGAAGTCACAACAGCTGAATAGCAAGTGAAGGGATGACCTATGAGAAGCTGAGGAATTTGTGCACTAATATCTTCGGCTGTGATAAATGACCTTTGACAACATAACCATCTGCCCTTGTATTATTACTCCAATCAATACAGAGTTGCTTCTAAAACTAAATATCACACATCACCAGGTTATAGTCCAACAGGTTTATTTAGAAGCACTACCTTTCGGAACGCTGCTCCTTCATCAGGTGGTTGAGGAGCATAAGACTGTAGGACATGGAATTTATAGCATTATATTTATAGTGGGGAATATTCAACCTCAGAGCCTTGGGTGACCATCCCCAAAGGCGGGCTTTGGGACAGGCAATATCGCAAAATGGCCAAGCAGAGACTGATAGCAGAGTTCGGTATCCATGAGGATTACCTCAACCGGGACCTTGGGTTCATGTTACACTACAGGTGACCCCACTGCACTGCACCATGTGCGCGCGCGCACACACACACACATTCACTTCCAAAGACCCATACACTCACGCACACCCTCTCTCACATGCTCACACATACACTCCCACACACAGCCTCTCACAGACATACAGCCCTTTATACTCTCACGCACACAAATACATTTACACATATACTCACAGACAATCATTACCCCCCCCACACACACCCTCATGCATGCATGCGCACACACACACACATTTATGGGGTAAATTTATACTTGCAGAATTACATTTTATTTTGCTCAAAAACTGCATGAATCCATATAAGATTCTGTAAATCCTTTCTTTAGATTAGAATCAGTTTGAACATTGGGGCACTGACAGCCTCACAGAGGGCACCTCACACCTTCAATGCATTAACTGGACCAACATGGCACCTATTGTTAAAGTTCACTTGAGAATGTAACTTTAAAAAAGGTCTGGGATTTACATAAGAAAGAACTGAAACCAGTGTGGTCATTCTAAAAGACGAGAGACTTAACAAACAAACCATTCTTTTTCAACATATAATTTCAATTACATCACACTGTAAACTCTTGCTATAAATTCTGTGTGCTACAATCTTATATTCCATAACCACCTGATAAAGGAGCAGTGCTCCAAAAGCCAGTGCTTCCAAATAAACCTGTTGAACTATAACCTAGTGTTGTGCGATTTTTAATTTTGCACATCAGTCCAACACCGGCAAATCCAAATCATGGCCTCCAAATCTGATTGACTTCAGTTTTTCCAGGGCTCCTTGGCACAATACACAGTTGATGCTGGCTTGATGCCAACGACAGTCACTCTTATCTAACTTCAGAATCTAAGTTCGTATATAAATGCAGTTTTAGAGAATTTGGGTGAAGACAGCATGAAACTTGGTTGATGTCTCTGAGTCAGACAGACAACTGACACTCTACACAGGGTCACACAAGAATGGCTACTGTGATCCCAAGATCCACTACAAGCCAGAACACTGATGGATAAGGTTTGGGCATATATGTGAAGGTATAGTGTCCTACAGTTACAATGAACAAAAAGAGCAAGCATTCTAAGCAGCAGACAAAAGATTGTGGGTTTTGAAAGAGATTACCAGTAAAAACTAACATGCTGTTAAGTCGAGTAGACTGTGTAAATATTGAAGTTAGAGCAGCCAGAAAATCTGAAGGTTGAGCCAAACCAATGGCCTGGTTTGGCTGTCAAAGTCAAAACTTAACTAGAGCCAATTAAAAGTTTTAAATCATATTTAAAAAAGCTACATAAAAAACCTCAAGAGAAAACTATGTACTCTTAAAATGCAGAAGTGCAGATGCAGCTGCTGCAATATACACAATCTGGTTAGAAATAACAACCTGGATAGAAGTGCAAGACAAAGTTTCTAACAATTGAAATACAACAACCTTTGAGGAAACTTGAGCTTTCATAGTTGCCAACTATTCTTTTAGGAGAAAGTAAGGACTGCAGATGATGGAGATCAGAGCTGAAGATGTGTTGCTGGAAAAGCGCAGCAGGTCAGGCAGCTTCCTGAAGAAGGGCTCATGCCTGAAACATCGATTCTCCTTCTCCTTGGATGCTGCCAGACCTGCTGCGCTTTTCCAGCAACACATTTTCAGCTCCAACTATTCTTTCCCAACCCTGGCTTGGAAATCATGTCCAAAGATTTGCTGTGGCCACAATTAAACTCACCGGTTCACAAATGCATTCCTGTATATCCTTCAAATAGATGTATTATGCATTAATTGCTGTAGAATGTAGACCAAACCAAATAGATTGAGACTAAGATTGATATCAATAATTTCCAACAACTTTAAGCTCCACCTCTGAAGCATTAAGAAACTCCAAACAGATTGCTATGTTAATGCATCCTAAATCTTAATCTTGCTTCAGAAAATGTAGGCTTTGCTGGAGTATGGTGTTGAGACACTGGGTATTCCTGATACCTTTGACAGATAACCAATGTTTGCTTATGAGTTGCAAAGCAGCGAAGATTGACAGGTTACCTGACTACTGGAGACAAAAATGCCGAGCAATTCTGTGCACAAAGTGTTCTACACTTCTTATTATCAGTAATGGGATCGCAGCCAGGCATGGTAGTATCTGGCTGATTTCCCCACTACTCCCTCTATTTCCAGGTATATGGAAGGAATGAGGCAGGATTGAGATGGATGAAAGATGACATTTGCCAAATCTAATCCTCTCAACAAGGATTAGATTTGGCAAATGTCATCTTTCATCCAGATATAAATCTGGTGCTAAGGGACTAGTATCCCCCATATTGTAAAAGGGCATGAGACAGAATTCAAAATTCAAATGACTTAGTCTCGGTGTGATGCAGTATCCTAAAAACTCACCAAGCGAAGAATGTTAATGCTAGTCACCGTCACTGTCAGCAACAAGTATTCCCAGATCAGATACAGTAAAAGTTACATGTTAGAACTGTTCACATTTCACATTAGACCTTTACAACTGGCAAAAGAGGGGATAGACTTTAATCTGGATAACAGAGCAGAGGGGCCAGCATCCAACCCATCACCAACAACTCATTTTGGGAGCAAAATTATTCTGATTCTGTCACTTCTGTCCCCTACTACTACCTTGATACAATTTTATTGTTTAAGCTAACCTGATGATTCGCACTTTTAGTTTAGCTCTCTCATCAGTTTACTTGCATCAAGTTGAAACATCATATTTTAAAATTTTGCATTCCAGGAGCATACTTCATTAGGATATACCCACATTATTCTAAAAATGTTCTAAAACTTAGAATCAGTATCTCACATGAAGCAACAAGCATCTAAAAGAGATACCCAAACAACTTGCACTTGTTATCATTAAAAATAAAATAATACTATATTTAGCCAAAAAAGTCAAGTACTTACCGTGTTGATTTGTCATTGATGGTGTTTGTCCCTTGCAAGTTAGATAATGGTGTCCTGGGGCTTTTCCTCGTAATACCTATCACAGCAAAATAAGTGCTAAAATGATAACTGATCGAACAGAAACTAACAGCAGAAGCAAAGCATGCATGCATTGCACCATGCTGCAGACAGTTTTAGCAGGGCAACCTGAAATATTCCTACAGAACTTCTGCAGGTGTCATGTACAATCACTCCACACAAGACAATGGCCATGACCACAACATGGTGGAATAAGAGATGATGTCAAAAACAAAGCTGAAAATAGATGTCAAATCACGCCCTGATATTTGAAATAATTGTTAGCATTTGTTGAATAATAAGCCTGTCCATTACAATAATTATTCCACTTAAGAGTTAATCACAGCAATACTTTTCCATAATTCATACTTAACCTACAGAATGCACAAGCCAAATGCAGGAAGCTGAACAAGCATTACAAATACATTAGAAAAAGATAAATGTGGTTATAAGACCAGAAGCAAACTGATCAACAAAAATATTTAGGCTGCATCACCGATTCACCATTTATCAACTGTACTCAGAGAAATGAAAGCTGAGTGAACACAAGGAGGCTAATCTATTTATATCTTCTGTCTATTTCACCTCAAATTAAAGTTTCTCACAGGCCCCCTACAAATTCAACGTGGAACAGCTAGCATAAAGGACAATTCACAAAGGATTGGGTGCTACCCCTCAACTGTGTTAAATTTGAACAGTTAATGTGTGTAATTAACCAATATCAAAACATTTTTATGAACACAAATAGCTCATTGCATTTGGCCAAGAATTCTGGTTATCAATTGAACAAAATCTTTCACCATATAATCCTTACTTAAACATCTTGAAATTTTGTGTTTGAAGAAGAAATGTTTTAGAATCATTCACACTCAAACACTGGAGGTAGCTGAACATGGCTATCCGGCTTAGTGAAATCCAAGCTAATGCTCTTTGGACCAACTTCAAAAGAAACTGGCCTATAGTTAAAGGGAAAAAAGGTATCAAATCAGAGGCAGAGGCAATTTCTTCCTCCTAGTGAACATATGGCCATCCCAGCCCATGATGAATACATGCCTATCCTTTCCAATAATTAACACGCCAATCTCTTCCCAGTTGTAAGGAAAAAGGCTTTCATTTGCCGTGAAGTATAACTTGAGCAAAGTATGTGGATAACATTACCATCTGAGCTGGGAAATTTATTTTAATTTTATGGATCCCTGGATCTATACAAATGGAATATATTTGGAGTTATCAAAACAGACAATGTGCAGCTTCCAAACACAACAGTACCTATGGAGTTATATTTATTTTAGTTCTTAGAAACCTTGACTGCACTTGAAGACTTAAAACTTTACCTTCTGATTGTGATATCATACTCTATGTTGCGCAGCATTCTCACATTCAAGGTTTTTGACCAGACTGAACCTAAGTTTTAAAACAGGATCTTGAACAAAATTGATATTTTATGATTTCTGTCTTTTATGTGTCATAAGGATTTTCATCAAAATTTAATCAAAGGAATTCAACCTAAAGCCTTGATCTTACAAATATGGCAAAGCAGCACCCTCTGGACATTCTCTAATCAATTTGTTCCGAGATGTTATTATACACCTTAAGAGCAGACAGGAGTTGAACATGAATTACCTGGCTCAGAGTAGGAACAGGACCACTGCACTACAATAGTCTTAGCAGCAGTCTGACTTGCAAACTAACCAATCTAGAACACACATCTGCTTAAAACACAAATATAACTGAAGGAAAGGATGTTAAGTCTCCAAAATGACAAATAATCACATCACAGCCATAATTTTCCCAATTAATAATTTCAATTTCATATTCAAGTCATCAGGTGATTTGAAATTGGTGCTATCTGGCTAGAATTGAAAGGATCAGTTGAAATTATTAGTCTTCAAACAGAGAGATCGGCTTAGAATATGCAGGTTTAGTGTTAGTAACCACACAGAAAGAGGAGCAGGAAAATGGATACGGAAGACATTGAGACCAACACCATTCACTCTATAGCAAAACCAAACAACTGTGGGATGTGTACTCTCACTATTTTTACAAATCCAGGACAAAGAAATTGAAAATAATCAGTAATGGGATTTTGAAGTTTATATATTTGGAAGATTCATTGAAAAATTCTTGTAAAGAAGTCACAACTGTTTCTCATTTAATCCTCTGCAAGTTGTTCAGAACACATAAGAAACTTGGAATATTTATGCACAGCTTCTCTTTTAAAAACATAATATGCGTTCTTTATTAAATTATGTGGTTTAGAAGCCACAAACATCCCAGAATCCTTTGGTGTTGTTTGGCTTCAAGTCAGTGGTCTTCATTACCCACTGTGAACAGCTGGCGTGGCCACAAATACGTGGTTGGATCATTTTCAAAATCAATCTGGCATACTGCTCTCATGCCCTCAGATTGGCAAATCTTAAAATGTTAACCTCAGCTTGCCGGCAATACCAGTAACTTTTTTTAAAAAATGAATGAAGACCACCAGCACTGAGTGAATGCTCTTGGATTCCCAGTTCTAATGGGTTAAGTGAAAAGTTTAAGAAACATTGCTGGACTTGGAGCCTTACTGTACTTCTCCTCCTTGCACCTCTGGAGAATCTCTAAACTCCTCTGATGAACTGGGTGATGCAGAAAGCTAAAACTATCGACACTTTTCAAAACCGGAAATGGAACAGCATCACCAGGCCCTTGAGAAGCAAAATAAAAACAAAAGAAAAAGTAAAAGATACAAGATAGAAATATTCATAAAAGACAGGAATTTAAAAGACTGAGAAACCTCTACAAGAGGCCAAATATCACAATTGTAGTCAGGTACATTTAATCATTTATATCTATTTTATTACTGGAAAAGAGATTTTTTCCTTCCTAATTTAGTGATAATAAATTAAATCTCCAGTGAATTTGATTATGGATATTTATTAAAGAAACTCAGCATTAATCAAAATACTGTCAACAGTGAAATACATGAGACTTTTTCTTTAAAGTCATGGAACTTAATAAACACAAATAGTACACTTTCTGAAAGTTTCATCCTTTTTAGATTAATAGGCTCTTAATAAATCAGGCCACGACATGGAGTTCTCAAAATTACAGCAGCATTTGCTCTGAGAAGATCTAAAAGAAATAAAAAGATTTTAAATTATAAAACTGAATTATTACTGATGCAAGTTTTATCTATTGATCCAGTTGTCATCACCACCAGTAAGTTTCACATCTAGGTAAGACAAGCTTAAACAGAGATGGCAGATCAGGAAAGTAAACAGAATCTGAGGTATCTAGCCAAAACAGCAGTGCATATGTGGTTATCAGCTGAGGATAGGATTAAGCTGAAATATGACAACTCTCACAGCTGAAGAGTCCAATAAAATTCATCAACTGGGTTTGCACATGTGAAATAGCTACTCAGCAAGGTTACAGTGGCCGCTAGCACCTTTGGAATTGTATTTCTAAATACAAATCAGCTTCTTCAGGAGACAGGTAGGAAGGCAGGCAATATAATGAAAACTTAATAGGAATGGCTTTTTCTCATACCCAAAAAAACTATTACAGAATTAAATGCATACATTTCATACTAAGGCACTTTTATTTTCTTCAAAAAGCTTCAAATGATCATATGGCCACTCAAAGAAAAGTAAGCAAATACATCCGTTTTCACAAGGATATTTTATTTTGTTGATCTTCAGCACAAAGAAGGGAGAAGAAACAGAGGTCATACTACAAGAGTGGAAGATATATAGAGGAGCATTCTAATTCTCTAGCAAGATTAGACCTAGGTAGAGCAAGACTGCACTAAGCAGTGAATTCAGAGTGGAGGCCAGCTGCTACAGCATGATGATGCATCATTCTATAAAAGTAGGACATTTCCCTGGATCTAGAAGGGCAGAAGTGCACTGATTAAAGTGAGAATAAGCAAACCAAAGCTTATATAAAATTAGCATAAACATTAAACTGCTCACAAACTGTAATTTACACAAATAGGTCAATCTCAGATTGTAAAAATCCCAAAAATGGGCAGATGATACATTCAAAAATATCACTACATAGGAACCTCGATTATCTGAATATTGGATTATCCAAAGGAGATCTTGAGGTCCCGATAGAAACATTACACCAAATAGCTGTTTCAACCCTGATTGCATCTTTTGTTTACAGGTACAATGACTAAAAACGAACTTGCCTCACTGAGATGCTGCCGAGAACCGTCTGGACAGTACAGGCACCGTCTCTAAATGACTGACCTCTCGCTCTCTCTCTCCCTCTCCCACACTTTCCCTGGAGTTCTACACAGGGGTGTGCTCTCAACCCTCCATCCCAGATAATCTCTCCAACATTATCCTGTACAGGGCAGAGGTGGAACCTATCACAAAGTTGCAGTAAAAAGGTCTGTCTTTGTGCGTGCACTATTTGGAGACTTATCCTACAAAGGAAGCAGCAGACTTACTGTTGATGTTGGGTTGGGATATCGGGGCAGCATGGACGGGCTGGACCGAAGGGTCTGTTTCCATGCTGTACATCTCTATGGCTCTGTGACTCTACAGTCCAGCTGCCGGGGTGGGGAGGGTTGGATGACAGGTGGTGGGGTGGGCGCAGACAGGGTTAAGGGCGGGCAGGGGGGTCACGTGCTGTGTGCTGCTGCCTAATCTCCTGAACTGGGAGCAGACCTAACTGAAAACTCCGAGCCCCAGAGGAAGTCAATTAACAGAATAATCAATTATCCGAACGAAATAGTGCCCGCTTGTCTCGTTCGGATAATCAAGGTTCTTCTGTAAATGAATCTAGACCTATAAAATTAATTTAAGCAATGTAAATTCAAATATTTTGCCACTAGATGGAGTTTAATGTTTGTGGGATTAGAACATATATTAAGTAGGTTCCGGAACAAAATAGCTAAAAGTTTAATGCACCATAAGACATGCATCACCTAGTATATGGAAGTCAATCAGTATAATATAAACTTCGTATACCTGCCTTTGTGTTCTCACAAAGTGTATTTTCTGATGGTTTCCTTGTGAAGTAACATAATGAGGTAGTCTAAGTATTATTCTCTCCTGCGCAAACCTACTGTTATTTGGGCATATGACTTTTGGTCGTGCAAATCCTAAAACACACAATGTTCCGCTCAAGTACCAAAACATTTCATTAAATTCCTGAAGCAGTAGAATGCCAAACTTTAGCATTAAGCCGAACAGTTGAACAAATCATTGCCATTGTTTGGCAGCAAAGTACATATTTCTCAAAGCTACTACAGTGAGAGGATTACACTTTATAAATTTAAATGATCTATGGCAGTCAACATACCTATACTCAGTAAATCACTGACTGATTCAATGGCACTTAAGTTTCTAAGTCATATACCGCTTAACACAAAGAAGAACAGCAGACAAGAAGTCGTCACTCCAATCGCTCCTTCTTCAGCTCGTAAAACTATCAATTCAATTAAATCTTTCTCTGCATTTAAATATAGTCCCTAACATCTAGCCTTGTATGGATACATGTAAATTTTTCGAAATCATAATTCTTTTTATGAAGTAGATTGGTTATACACACAGAATGCCTGTTTAGTCAGTAACAAATTCTCCCACGAACAATTGCATAGATGCCCAGATGACACTGAGCCATATAGATAAATCAGACAGACAATCTGGGTTAGAGACAAGAAAAGTAATGCTGTGATCCATACTGGAAAATACATGCACTACCATCTAAATAAGACAAGACCAGCTGAAACTGTTAGTCCTTTCCTCTTTCTCCAGAATAGTTTTCCAACAGTTATTATTTGTTATGCAGTCATAGAGTCATACAACAGGAAACAGACTCTTCAGTCCAACCATAATTCCAAACTAAATTACTCTCACCTACCTGCACTTGGCCCATATCCCTCCAAACATTTCTTATTCCTATTCTTATCCAAATGTTTCTTTAAATGTCATAACTGTACCCGCATAAACCACTTCCTCTGCAAGTTCATTCCACACAGAACCATTGTGTTTAAAACAAACCCCTCCCTTTTTCAAATCTTTCTCCACTCACCTTAAAAAATATGCCCCCTAGTTTTGAAATCCTCCAACCTAGGGAAAAGATACCTGCCATTCACTTTATTTACACTGCTCATGATTTTAGAATCCTCCATAAGATCACCCTTCAACCTCCTACACTCCAATCTCTCTTTCTAACTCAAACCCTCCATTCCAAACAACTTCTTGGTAAATCTCACCAGAACCTTCTCTAGCTTGACAGTATCGTTCCTATAACAGGGCTACTAGAACTGGATATAATACTCCAAAACAGGCCTCACCAACATGCTGTAAACCTCACCATAACATCCCAACTCCTATACTCAAATGTCTGGGCAATGAAGGAAAAAATGTTAAATGCCTTCTTAACCACCCTATCTATATGTGATGCAAACTTCAAA
Organism: Chiloscyllium punctatum; assembly: GCF_047496795.1. Lineage (NCBI taxonomy): Eukaryota > Metazoa > Chordata > Chondrichthyes > Orectolobiformes > Hemiscylliidae > Chiloscyllium > Chiloscyllium punctatum. The sequence goes on along the minus strand of NC_092771.1, from coordinate 7,192,695 downwards.
GAATTATGTACCTGAACTCAGAGGTCCCTCTGTTCTACAACACTACCTAAGGCCCTACCATTAATGGTATAAGTCCTGATCTTGTTTATTTTACCAAAATGCAATACCTCGCATGTATCCAAATTAAACTCCAGCTGCCACTCTTCAGCCCATTGATCCAATTGTTCAAGATCTCTTTGTAATCTTAAATAATCTTTATTGTTCACTATACCACTAATCTTGGTGTCATCCACAAACTTATTAACCATGCTTTCTATATTCTTATCTAAATCATTTATATAAATGACAAACAAAAGTGGACCCAACACTGATCCCTGTGGAACTTCGCTAGTCACAGGATTCCAATCCGAAAATAACCCTTCACCATCACTCTGTCTCCTGTCGTTAATTCAATTGCGTATCCAGTTGGCAAGCTCACCTGGAATCCCACGCAATCTAACCTTACTAATTAGTCCACCACACAGAATCTTGTCAAAGGATTTACTAAAGTTCAAATAATGTCGACTACTCTGTCCTCAAGAAACTCGATCAGGTTTGAGAGACATGATCTCTCTCGCACAAAACCATGCTATCCCTAAGCTTTCTTTGCCTCTCCAAATGTATATAAATTCTTTCTTTCAGAATCACTTCCAACAACTTACCCAACACCCAAGTCTGATTCACAGATCTACAGCTTCTCCTTACATGCCTTCCTAAACAAGGCACACTATTAGTCACTCTCTAATATCTGGCACATCACCCATAGTTACAGATGGTGCAAATATATCTGCAAGGGTCCCAGCAATTACCTCCCTAACTTTCCATAACATCCTGGGATACACTAGATTAGGTCCTGCAGATTTATCCACTTTTATGTTTTCTAAGATTTCCAGTACTCCCTCCTCTGTTGCGTGAACTGCTTCCAAAACATCAATACTTTTTTCTCAGTGTTCTCTAGCCTCCATTTCCTTTTCCACAGTAAAAATTAACACAAAATATTAATTTAACATCTCACCTCTCCTGAGTATCAACACAAGATAACTTCTTTGATCAGTAAGGGGCCCTACTTTCTCTTGCATTGTTCTCTTGCCCTTAATGTACTTTTAGAATCTCTTTGGATTATCCTTAACCTTATTTGCCAAGGCGATCTCATGTCCCTTATTTGCCTTCCTGATCTCTCCTTGAAGAATGCGCCTACACTCTTCATACAGTCAAGAGATACTTTTGAACTTGTTGGTTCTTTTGAATAAGTATCTACATCTAGTATGTGATTCTTTTTTAGTCTTGACTTGAACCTTAATATCTTTATTCATCCACGGTTCTCTAATCCTACCAGCTTTACTTTTCACTCTCACAGGAACATGATTATTCTGAACTTGCGTTATCACACATTGAAAGCCTCCCACTTAAGAACAATCTACTCCAATCAACTTTTGAAAATCCTTGTCTCATACCATTAAAATTTGCCAATAAATTTGTTCGTAAGTGGCCACTAAAATGAAGTACCTGATGTATCACTGACACAAGGTCCATAGATTAGAGGAAAGGAGAAAATGGACTGATGGAAAGTGAAGAACGATGACAATTCTTCCTTCAAAAACATCCCCATTCCAATAAAAGAGGTTTCAAGGGGACCGGGGGAAAAATGCATAACCACTGGATTTAAGCATTGGAAGTTAAAGTTAACTGTAAGTGACTAAACAGTTAGCTTTTAATCTAACATGTCAGATGGGTTGCCCATTTTAAGGGTCATTACTTGCTAAAAAAAAAGTTCTAATTGAAAACTAATGTTACATCTGTCAATATCTGCAGTATCAAACTCTTTACAGAAGACAGGATGAGTGGCAGTCTGCATAATTGCTGAACATTCCCAAAGGATAGATTTGCATGCATCCTTTGAACTGCCTTTTTACCCAGTGGATGATGAGAATGTTGCCATAAATAAATCATCTGATGCAAGAACTTCAGAGACATAACTCCATAGTTAGAGTTATACCTTGCATACTTTGGCACGTTACAAAAATTCAATTAATATACAATAGTTTTGAGAACTGAGACATTTAAGGGAGCTTTTATGTCAAGCTTGATTGTAGCAGTACAGAAAAAAAAACTAACATCTGCACTACATACTGAAAAACATTCTAAGTCCTGACAGTGAGAAACTACACTAAGAAACAGATTTACTGTGCCTTAATTCAGGATGTGAAAGGAAGTTCAAGTGTGCCATTCATCAAGTGGGCTGAATAATCTATTTCTGTTACATGTATTCCAGGTAATCCTTTGTAAAAAACAGTCTTTTTCTTTTTCTAGTCAGATGTTGAAAGACTTATTGCACATTTCTGGCTTTTATTTTAGATTTGCAGCATTTATTATGTTTCTTAGCTTTACAAAGTATTGTGATTCGGCCTCTTTCAACATTCCACTGCCTGGAATCTAAAGCTAAATCATATTAAAAGACTAGTTACAATTTAATTGGTACGCTTGCATTACACAGCCCATTAAAAAAAATGCTTATATGACAATGCTATACGCATTGCAATTTGAATGAAATAAGACTGTCCAGGTCTAAAGGAATATAAAGAAATTGGGGCCAAAAACATGCACATCATTCGGAATAGATTATAGTTAATACTATCCAAATTCTATCAGAATGTTTCAACAAATTTGCTTTGTTCACTTGTGGGATATGGGCATTGACAGCTGGTCAGCATTAATTGCCTGTCCCTAGTTGCCCTTGAGAAAATGGTGGCGACCTGCATTCTTGAACCGCTACAATCCATGTCCGATTGGTAGACCTACATGCCCTTGAGGGGGGAGTTCCAGGATTCTGATGCAGTGACAGCGAAGTCAGGATAATGAATAGCTTGGAGGGGAATTTGCAAGATGTCATGTTCCCAAGTATCTGCTCTCCTTGTCTCTCTAGATGGAAGCGGTCATGGGTTTAAAAGGTGCTGTCTAAGGATCTTTTGTTGAATCTCTGCAGGGCATCTTGTAGATAGTGGTGAAGGGAGTGGACGCTTGTGGGTATGGGTGGGTATAGGGAGGGCTGAATTCTGTATAGGCAATGGTCTATTGGTACAAATGCTAGACTATAAAACCAGAAACTCAGCTAATGTTTTGGGGACCTGGGTTCAAATCCTACCATGCCATGTGATGGAATTTGGATTCAGTGCAGAATCTGGAATTAGGGGTCTATTGATGACGATGAAACCATTGTCGATTATCGGAAAAACCCATCTGGTTCACTAATATTCTTTAGAGAGGATATCGTTGTCTGGGCTAGCTTACAGCAATCTGACGGATTCTAGACTGCCCTTTGGGTAATTAGGGATAGGCAATTAATTCTGGCCTCACCAGAGACACCCACAGCCAGTGAGCGAATGTTTTAAAAAAAACTGTCCCGTCACTTCTGCCGTGTCTGTCCTGCCAGTGGAGTAGGACATGTTTAGGAACGGTGGTGTCTGAGGCAGTATCTGTAAAGTGTGATTCTGTGATTATGTCAAGCTCTAGATTGACTCGCATGTGAGCTAGCTCTCCCAATTTTAGTGGATAGTAGGGAGGTCCTTGCAGGGTAGACGAGGGATGTTTTTGCAATTGACGTTTCTGGTGCCTAAGTCAATGTCAGGTAGTCTGTCTGGTATCATTTCTTAGTTGAGACTGTGTGGCAATTGATACAAATGAGTGGCTCATCAGGCCATCTCAGAGGCTGTTGAGAGTCAAACATATTGCTGTGGTTCGGCAGACAGACCAGGTAAGGATCAGTCAAAAAAATGTGGCACTGGAAAAGAACAGCAGGATAGGCAGTATCCGAGAAGCAGCAGAATCAATGTTTTGGGCATAAGCGTTTCATCAGGAAGGTGAGGGAGAAGGAGGCTGAGAGATAAATAGGAGGATGGAATTGGGGCTAGGGAGAAGATAGTTGGGAAGGTGATATGTGAATGCAGGTGTGGGGTAATGGTGATAAGTCAGTAGGGAGGATGGAGTGGATGGGTGAGAAGGAGGATTTTCAGGTAGGACAATGCCAGGTTGGAAGTTTGATCTGAGATAAGGTGGAGAAAGGGAATTCTAAACTAGTCAAGTTGATGTTGATGCCATATGGTTGAAGGGTCCCTAGGCGGAAGGTGAGGCATTCTTCCTCAAGTTGTTGGGTGGCTAGGATTTGGCGGTGGCGGTGGCTCAAGACTTGTATGCCCTTGGCAGAGTGGGAGAGGGAGTTTAAGAGGTTGGCCACAGGGTGGTGGGATTGTTTGGTGCGTGTGTCCCAGGCAAGGATGGCAGATTTCCTTCCCTGAAGTACATTAGTGAATCACATAGGTTTTTCCGGCAACCAATGATTTCACAATCATCAGTAATTCTTAATTCCAGACTTTTTTTATATATAAGAAATACAAATTCCACCAGCTGCTGGTTGGTTGAATTTTGAATGTTAGTTGAATTTCTGGATTAATGGTCCAGCGATATTACCACAATGCAGAACAGTGGCTCAGTGGCTAGCACTGCTGCCTCACAGCACCATGGATTCTGGTTCGATTCCAGTCTTAAGTGACTGTACATGTGGACTTCGCACATTCTCCCCGTCTCATGGATTTCCTCCTGGTGCTCCAGTTTCCTCCCACAGTCCAAAGATGTGCAGGTTAGGTGAATTGGCCATGCTAAACTGCCCATAGTATCCAGTGATGTGAAGGCTAGGTGGATTGGTCATGGGAAATGCAGGATTACAGGGAAAGGGTAGAGGGGTGGTTCTGTGTGGGATGGTCATTAGAGCGTCACTGTGGACTCGATGGGCAAATTGCCTGCTTCCACACATAGGAACTCTAGGATTCCATGTAGGGATTCTATGACTAGACCATTTTCTTAAACTATACCCAACGAGTGAATGCATGAAATTACCCACACTTTCCCTTACCAGGTTTCTTCACAACATAGCATTTTCCAGCCTCTCGGAAAGCCACCGCTGCTCGGAAGTAGGACCTCAGTATTGACCAGCGGAAGACAGCTACTGGGTCAATGCCAATCAGACTGCTGATGAAGGCGTTCTTACTGCTTTTCAAAAGTGCTACAATGTCGGGACGCATGTGGTCAGTATTCTTTTCTCGAAAATCCTACAACACACATAAAAGAAATAATGATTGATCTCATTTTTTATTTGCATAACTTATTGTTTATCTGCACTTGTTGTGGGACCGTTCAGAGAGTTGGGAATTTGGTTTGCAGACGTTTCGTTCCCTTTCTAGGTGACATCCTCAGTGCTGTGGAGCCTCCTGAGGAGCACGGCTTTACTGTTAGTTGGAATTTATTTGCCCACTGCTTCCGGTTGCTCATTGCAGTGGTTGGTATATTGGGTCTAGGTCAATGTGTTTATTGTTGGGGTATTTTTGTAATAATTAAAAGAACAGAATCAAGAGCACACACCAAATTATCAACATCATGCTCACAGGGATCAAATTTATGAGAGAGGAGGAAATTAACAATCAATTCCCATTCCTGGATGTGATGGTAGAACGAACACAGAACAGGGAATGCACAAAAGTTGACAGAAAAGCTACACACAGACAAGATTCCACTACTCAAACACAGAGAAACTGCATTCGGACTCTGTTCAAAACAGCTGCAAAACACTGCAGCACTCCTGACCTGTGAAGAGAAGAAAAGCACCTCTAAAAAGTCTTTGCCAAGAAAGGATAGGGATTCTATGAAACTGCAACCAGCACCCAAGCTAGAAATCTTTACACAAAACTTGGAACTATTCTTTTCTCATTGAAGGTAATTTCCACTACTTCCATCACCCTTCTCTCCATTGACTGAGAGAAACCAACTCATTTGGATATACAACTCCACAAGGACATCCTCCAATTTACTATTTTTCGGGGATTGTAGAAAGAGGACACCACCATCATTCAATTATAGCTCTTAAAAGTTTCAATTGATGCCCAGACTCAATAGCTTTTTGGGAAAGGAGAAGTTTCCACTACGTTACAAGTGATGCCCCATGAAATCACTGTGAATGGTCTAACTTTAACTTTTAAACGTTATAACCCATGATGTACAAGAAGAAATAAATTTATTCACATTAGCAGCAACAATTCCACAGTACCCATCAAAACCATTAATCATCTTAAACACATCAATTTGATATGCCTTTAATCATCTATAGTAAAGGGATGCAAGCATAGATCAGTACAATCTGTCCTCATAATTTAATCCCTTTAGCCCCTATATCGTTCTGGTGAATGTATGTTTCCATTGATCCAAAGCCATCGTATACTTTTGGAGGTGTGGTGTCCAGAGCAGAGGGTTAACTTCAGAAGATCTCTAGCCAGAAAGTATTAATTTATCATACACAGTATGATAAAGCACTACGTCATGGAAAGCATGACATGAAGTTTGACTGATACTATATCAAGACATAATATCAAGACATAAGTCTCAATAAGGGCAACCGGATTATGATCAGGAGCTGCAATGTGCTTATTTGTCTCTCCTTAATCATGGGGCATCACAGCTTTCCAGATGATATTTGTCAACTCTGTACAGACTGGGGACTGAATCATGACTTCTCCCTGACTAAGATGCTAGAAGTCGGAGTTGATAGATGTGAAGCTGGAAGAGCTCAAAACCCCTTAAGATGCTGTCTGACCTGCTCTGTTCTTCTATCTTCACATCTATCAGTCATGACTTTTCCCTGCTCTGGATGTTAGATGCACTGCATAAAGTACACTCTTTGGCTCAAGCACTCCACTATTCAGAAGGTCGATACCCCCTCCAATTTCTATTCAGTACTCTTCTAGGGCAATGGATGACAATTATTTACACAGTACAGACCTTCATTTGGTACTTGACTTTCCCTGCATAGTGCTTTACTATAAAAGCTTGCTCCATCACCGCTGGGAACTCGATATAATTGTTCCCTTCATACTGCCGCTTGAATTTGTCCAACAGCGTCTGATTTGTTGCCTGTGGAAAACTGAATTGAAAGGAAAATAATTACATATAAAACCTCAGCTGAGTGATTCTTATCTGCACAGAAACATCAGGGATCTAGTTAACCGAGTGGGGCCACAGCTTTCATGAACCATCTCCTTTTACTGAAGATGGAACTTTGTTGTACAGGCTTCACCTTTGGCTTGTACTGAGTTAACTGATCTCATCTGGAGTGGGACTGTTTTCAGGAATAGTACCCCTAGATTATAAAAGGGAAAAGGAATGGATTTCAAAAAAGAAAGAACTAATTTAATGGTCTAGCTCAGTTGGCAGCACTCAAATAGAATTAGGTCACACATCAAAATCCCCACTTCAGGACTGGATCACCTAACTGACATTGCTAGAATGACCATGATAGCAAGAAATGATCTTGGATAATGATGATGTAGAACCAATATGAGTGTTGTACGACTACACTAGTGGGAGTAGTCTAAAGAGCTGCCCATCCCCAAAACAGGACAGAATAAACCACGAAATACTGAGGGCTTAAAGAAAAAGTCAGTTGACTAATCCTGAATGACTGTCATCTTCATGCAGATTTGGAAAATCAACTTTGCAAAAATAACAAGTAGAATTTATTCGGGACAGTTTTCTGGGTCAATATATCATGGATCCAACCAGGGATCACGCGATTTTGGCTCTGGCAATGTATAATGAGGAAGGTTTAATAAGTAAGAAACTCCCTCGAGAAAAGTGACCACAGCACAGTGAAATTTAGCATTTAGTTTGAGAGCGAGAAACTTGGTTGAAAATACCTGTGCTAAACAAAGGATAATTTCGCAGGGATGAGGTCTGAGATGCCTTGAGTGGAATGGGAAAGGAGTATAGTAGAAAAGATGATTGAGGAACAAAGGCAGATATTTCAGAAATTATTTCATGACTCAGTGTAAATATAGCCCAGTGAGGAAGACAGGATTCTAGGAAAGGAGTTTCTAGGAAGGAAATAAACCAACTTTGATTAACTAAGGACATTAAAGACGGCTTCAAACGTAAAGAAAAAAAACATACAATGTGACAAACATTATTGGTAAACCAGAAGATTAGGAAAGGTTTAAAAGCAAAAGATGACCAAAAAAAATGAAGGAGTAAATACTAGCAAACAAGATAAAAATGGACACTAGGAGCTTCTTTAAATACATGAAAAGGAAATGAGGGGCCAAAGTGTACAAAGGTCACCTAGGAGAACAAGGCTGGGGAAGCAACAACGGAGAAATGGGAAATGAATAGGATAAGTACCCTAAAGGATGCAGTAGCAGACCATTTAGAAATATATAATAAAATCAAGATGACTCTGCATGGCTTCATGAAGGGGCAATCACACATGACAAGTTTACTAGAATTCTTTGAGGAAGCAAAAAGCAAGATAGATGAAGGAGAACCAAAGGACATAACATATTTAGATTTCCAAAAGGTCTTCCACAAGGTACTACATATAAATTTATTTCATGTTTGAAGTTGTATATTAGCATGGATAAAACATTTGTTAACTTATAGAGGATAGAGAGTTGAGATAAAAGGATGCATTTTCAGCATAGCAAAATGTAACTTGTGGAGTCCAACAGGGATCACTGCCGGATGCACAATTATTTATAATATATATTAATGCCTTGGGTGAGGGTTTAATACGCTATCGCTAAGCTTGTCAATGATGATATGAAAATGGATGAGAAGGCAAATGATAGGGACAATACAAAGAATCTAGTGGGATATAAACAGGTTGCATGAGTGGACAACAATTTGGCAGAAAGAACACAATGTAGGAAAACATGAGATTATATACAGGAAGAATAGAAGAGCTGAATATTAATTAAATAGGAACAAGTGTACAACAGAGAGATTTGAGGTCTACATGCATAAAACACAAAGTTAGAATAAAAGTTCAGTAGGTAAGAGGGAAGGCAATTGAAACATTGGCCTTTATTTCAAAGGGAATGGAGTATAAAAATATGGTAGCCTTGCTAAAACTATACAAGGCAATAATTAGACCACAATCCAGAGATGATTCATTACATTGATCCCAGGTATGGAGGAATTCTTTTATTGAGGACAGGTTGAGTAGATTAGGCTTAAAAGAATGGGAGCTGACTTTATTGAAATATATGATTCTTATGACAAAATAGATTCCGAGGTTGTTTCCCTTTCTGGCAGAATCTAGGACTGTGAGCATAATTTCAGAGTAAGAGGGTGTCAATTTAATATAGAAATGAGGTGTATTTTAGTCAATTTGTGGAATTCTTCATTGTACAGTGTATCATGGCTAGGTTATTAAGCATATTTAAGGCCAAGATGGACAGATTTTTAATCAGTAATGGAAAAAGGCAGGAACACCAAGTTGAGAATTATCAGATCAGTTATGATTTCATTGAATGGCAGAGCATTTGAAGGGCCAAATGGCCTACTTCTGTTGCTACATCCATTCGTTTATGGTCTTACTCAGATTTGGTAATTCTTTCCATGACATTAAGTATCATTGGCAGGACAAACTCAATGGGCCAAATGGCTTCTTCTGTAATTTATGATTAAATCAATTTTTTGTGGGAAATGGCTGTGCATGAATCAGATGCCACATTTGTCATATTAAAGTATTATTGTTTTCAAATAAATAATTGATTAATTGTGAAGAACTTTCAAACACTTCTGAGATATGGTAAGGTATACGGATGACACTTCCTTTAAAAGCACCAGATTCGGTACAAGAACAGAAAATGTTCGTGAGAATACGGAGCTTGAATGGAAGACTCTCAACTACACCTTTAACCTATATTTATGTTTCCAGGTGCGCGCTCTCAGAATTTCAGCAATTCTACATTTTTATAATTTTCTGAAGTAATGATATTTTTCATAAGATAATCAAGTCTGGAAGATATTCTAGCAATATTGGTTGTCCCAAGGGTTGGGTTTATTGTTCACTGACAATATAGGTCACAGCCAAATCATGTTGGTCTCAGCCATGAGGTTTCATACTTAAGTAACATGATCCAGGATCTTTTAGCAATCTCAAACCAATCGCTCACCATCTCCTGGACAGGGACACTGGTGATAACAGTCATAACCCTGTCCACTTGAACATCTATTTGATCCTGTGGGCCAATGAGTCAGAGGTCCATCTTGGAGCAGGCAAATGCTACCAACCAGCAATACAGATATACATTATTTACAGCTATTATAGATTATGTTACTGTTATGAAAATTCAATTTTGTTTTCATCAGGGATTACATGTCAGTCACATTCTGGTTCCAATTTGTGCTTGATTTACACAAAATAAAATAAAACCTCAGATTAAATTGTACCGCACTGACCAGGCTATCCTATTTGATACTCTATGTGAATAAGAAGCTGTAATTATCAGGTTAAAAGTAAATTACTGTGGATGCTGGAATCTGAAACCAAAAAAGAGAAAATGGTGGAAAATCTCAGCAAGTCTGGCAGCATCTGTAAGGAGAGAAAAGAGCTGACATTTCGAGTCTAACTGACCCTTTGTTAAAGCTGTTGTTACTCCTTTACAAACTATCTGTTCTACAGAATAACAGGGAGCAGTGAGAGCCTCAATCTTTGCAAATATCCATCATGGATATCAGAAAAATGATTGTTTATTGGACAGATTCAAAAACAACCAAAATGATTTATCCAAACTATTGGCAACATCCCTTTGCCCCCATATATCTAAGTCTTATTGATTTCCAACCATATTACCCAGGATTAACTAGTTATCGATACCAATATAGCAAAGAAAAACAAAATGAAATGTAAGCTAATTCCCATCCTGCATTAGAGTCTTCTGGCTGCTTTTACATCAAATCAGTTTTAATTTAATTTAATTTAAATGCTAGGACAACAGTTCATTGCACTCATATCTACTATGTCCAATTCCCTTATCCTGAAAGTGGCCTCAAATGACTCTTCTTCCATACCATGTAATGGATGCTCCTAATTCATCAGGAATTGCACCAGTATTCACCTTAGCGCTGCACAATGCTCCTTTTGAATGCAACCTAAGCTTGGAGGGAATAATCTGTGATCTGTGCAGAGTAACTTTTATGATTCATATGGACAAACTAGTGAAATTTCAAATATTCCAACCCACCAGTTAAGACCGCTGAAATTCCAGAGTCAACACTGTCCAAAAAGAATTACATGTTAAAAATGGACAATGTCAAATAGAAAGTGAGGACTGCAGATGTTGGGCAGTCAGAGTCGAGAAGAATTGTGAAAATCTGTGCTGACATCTCCCCCACACCTCTGTCCAAGGGCCCAAAGGATCTTTTCACATCTGACAGCTTTTCCTGCACATCGCCCCACCTCATTTACAGTGTCCGTTGCTCTCGATGTGATCTCCTCTACATCGGGGAGACAGGACGCCAAATCGCGGAGCATTTCTGGGAACATCTCTGGGACACACACCAAACAGCCCCACTGCCCTGTGACTGAACACTTCAACTCCCCCTCCCATTCCACCAAGGACATGCAAGTCCTGGGCCTCTCCCATGGCCAAAATCAAGCCACTCAACAACTGGAAGAAGAACACCTCATCTTCTGCCTCGGGACCCTTCGACCACACGGCATCAACGTTGACTTCACTAGTTTCCAATTCTGACCTCCACCACCTCATCCCAGATCCAACCCAGCATCACCCTCTTCATCCCACTTGTCAATCTTCCTTCCCACCTATCCACTCCACCCTCCGTATCGACCTAGCACAAATCACCCCTCACCTGCATCCACCTATCGCCTTCCCAGCTACCTGCCTCCCCCGCCCAGTTCCACCCTCATCCTCCTATTTATCTCTCAGCTCCCTTCTCCACCACCCCACGCCACCTTCCAGATGAAGGGTTTATGCCCGAAACGTCGATTTTACTGCTCCTCGAATGCTGCCTGACCTGTTGTGCTTTTCCACATTTTAAAATGTAAAATAGAAGGTTGGTTTAAAAAACATTCACCAGCTCATGATGTTTGCGATCAGTTTGAAACAAGAAGTAAAAGAAACAATAATTCTGGTAGGCTTAAATTAAAATAATTATATGTTAATTAACTCACCTCACCGAGAATTATATAAAGTCACTTAATAATAAACATGTATAACTTAGCTATGTGCCAATTGTGAAGGAAAATTAGCATATTAAAAGATTCACAAAGTCAGGAACAATACTGAAATTAACCTACACAGTTAAGAAAAACACTTTGCTTTTGAGGCAGCCACAGTTATTGTTTAAAAGCTGAGGAATAACCTTTTAGGAATGAAATCAGGAGAAATTTCTTCACCCACAGGACAGTGAACCCATGGAATTCACTACCAAAGGACAAGGAAGATATAGCTCTTCTGGCTAAAGGTGTTAAGGGATATGGGGCAGAGCGTGAGATTATGCTATTGAGCTCAATGATCAGCCATGATCATATTGAATGGTGGAGCAGGCTTGAGGAGTTGAATGGCCCACTCCTGCTCGTACCTTCTATGTTTCTATTCCAACCATGGAACAGTCCACTTTTGTTCAAAAACCCACTGCCAGCCTCCAGACTATTTGGCTGTTGGCCCATTTCTAGTCCTCCTTGATGCTATTATCAGGAAGTAATTGTAAGGTATTCCAACTAAGGGTCTGAGTAGCATCAAAAGTTAGAACAATAAAGGTTTAATCGCTGAGTTCTTAAGATTATGGGCTTGAAACTGTTTCAACATATTAGACGGCAACCATTAAAAGGTCATGCTTGAAATCACAGTCAGGTATAATGCACAAACAAAACTCTCCTAAATTATTTGCCTTACTGTTTTAGCACATTAACCAGTTAATTTAAACAAGTGACCATTCCCCTTTATATGATGAACACAGGAATTTGACACTGTTCTACCCATATTTCAAACTCACTCACTATTGACTATAGTGCATTACATCAGGTTATTCTGAATACTCACTTGCACTCCTCATCCAATAGATGCAGTAAGCCTGTGGGTTTCTTGCTGATGAGATTAATACAGCCACTGTTGTCTGTATAATCTATATTGTGCCAACTGATACCTTCTGACCTGTACTCCTCCTGTAGGGCAAAAATTTAAAGTTAAAGAAAGCACAAAATCAGCAATATAAAGGAAACTACAAGGACCTTACTGATCTAGCAAAATGCAGATGAGGAATATATCTACATATTTCTTGCCCTCTTTTCCTTGGACGATGTATTTAGAATCGTCCAAATCTCCCAGACAGAAAAAGGCCACTCAGCTCATCGAATCTGTGCTGGTCAAAAACAACCACCTAACTATTCTAAACCCATTTTCTGGCACTTGGCCCATAGCCTTGTATGCCTTAGCATCAGGAGGGCACATCCAAATACATGGTAAGTGTTGCTCTTAAAGATTTCAGATTCCCACCACCATCTGTGGTGTTTCTTCTTGTCTGCGCTGTCTATATCCATTATAATTTTATACATCTCAATCATGTTCCCCCTCAGTCTCCTATGCTCCACGTAAACAACTCCAGCCTATCCGATCTCTCTTCGTAATATTTCTGGTGGAGGTTGACATGAATTGATACCCAGACTTTGTCATGGAATCCAGACATTTGATGTTAACACAAATGTTAATTTCCAGCCAGTCCAAATGCAGAGAATATGGTTTCACTTATGGAATGACTCAGAGAAAAGTCAAATATTGATGGATCATAGTATCAGGGTTACTAGAAACGCCCATTTCCTGGCTCACCTGTATGCAACTTAGCAAAATGATTCAATACTAAACTCCGTGTTAGTGTGGTCAGAGAAGTCTCTCTCCTCCTTTCCCAAAGGCTGATTACGATATACTGTTTGAAGAGCTACCAATCCACTCCTCAGCATATGCTGCTTGATTTTCAGGTCAGCATTTCAGCACCAGGGACCAAGGTTCGAATCCACCCTCAGGTGATTGTCTGTATGAAGTTTACATATTCTCCCAGTATCTGCATGGGTTTCCTATGGGTGCTCCAGTTTCCTCCCACAGTCCAACGATGTGCAGGTTAGGTGGACCAGCCACATTAAATGCCTATAGTGTCCAGGAATGTGCAGGGTGAATGGATTAGCCATGGGAAATGCAGGATTACAGGAATAGGGTAGGAAGATGGGTCTGGGTGGTATGCTCTTTAGGAGGTCGGTGTGGACTCGAAGGCTGAATTACCTGCTTCATATGGTAAGAATTCTATGATTCTATCATTACTTTTGAAATATTGTCTTTTTGTTTCAAAGGATAAATCAATTAGCGTATTATTTACAGCCCTGGCTCAACTAATTTTGCAGCACTCTCAAACCACAGTCACTAACTTTCAGGTTCAAGTCACTAATTAAGCTAAACGTGTCCCAGCTGTCTTTTGTATAGGTCAGGGAAACAAAACACTATGCACAATGGGTTCTCAAAATGTTTGACATTTGCCCAATTAATACCTCAGATAGTTGAATCAGTAATCTCATTGCTGTGTGTTGCTTCTGTTAAGGACCATGCAAGACCCCCTCAGAACATTTCAAGAAGGTAGCCCAGAGTCTAACTTAGCTAGCTGTTTTAAGCAGGTGTACAAGTTTGTTTTTCTAACTTGAAAGCCCTTTCCTGAGGCAATATCTATTAGCTATAACCAAATTGGCCATAAAATCCATCCAAGGCAGACCTTTTGGAAACGCTACTTATACAACCTCTCTGAAAAAAAAGCCAAGGACAGCATAACCTTGTTAAAGCAGCATTGTCACACTTCTTAATATTTACCAACAAAACAAGAGCTATCATTGTTCAGATAAAAATATTGAGTCATCTGCAATGATGAAAAGTCTATAAATGCCATCATTTTGCATTCTTCAATGAAAATATAATACAGGAACAGGAGTTTACACCATCATTAACCACTACTTCTGTCCCCACCCCCCCGGACTCAACTTATCTTCAGTCTTGCCCTGCCATGCAAGAAAGTATAAATATTACAGGCAGAGGCAACAGCAATGATAGCCCCCTTTCAACTACGCAAACAGCATTTAACAAGTGAGAAGCTAGAGAGAAAGGGGCATCACAAGGAGGCTGCCCATATATGACCTCATCTAAAATTCAGTTTTATTCCTCAAGGACTGCAAACCGCTTGCCAAAGTGACACTGGCCCATTTCCAGCCAAAAAAACAGCAACGTAATGTGTTTTTGTGTTCCAGCAAGCACTCTTTCCTAGTCTCAGGTCACAGCATTATTAATATGAAAGGCATTTGTAACATTTCCACATTCTGTCAGCATTTCCTGGAATTTTTGGAAACAAAAAAATTTAATAAGCAAATTTATTTAGTCGGACACAGACAAAAAATATGTATCCTTTATTTAAAAAAATACATATTTAAAATAGCCTTTTTCCCTAATAGCACAATACAAATATTACATTGCAGCTTTGTTGAAATATGTTTAAAGCAATAAATTAAGGAGTTGAAAAGATTAAGCTTGTAAGGAAATACGCAATTCTAGTGATAGTTCTTTACCATTTAAGGAAACTCACAAATTAATACTGCTACATTCCCCCAAGATTGTGGTTAAAAATCTGGCAAGCTTGGTAACTGGCTTAGCACCATTAGTGTATGGGTCACAGATGGCATAAAAGCTTTTAAACTATTTGAAATTCCACAAAACAAACATCCCGGGCAAGTGCACACAGTGCAGCAAGACTGCTTTGGCAGTAACCATCTTTCATGTCCACCCCTTTGAGAATATTCATGCAGCCAAGTTTACATACTCCACTACTTTGCTTCAACAGCATCAACGCTGAAAGATAAAGCTCAGTCCTGCTTGACCTCTGCATACTACATACAAGATCTGGTGACATGCTTTATTTAATATGTTTTTCACAGCTCCAGTGACGTGACACTTGAAAGGCAAGAGACCTTCTTTAAAGTTAGGACTCAGCACTTGCCCCAAAGATATTCAACATCCCGCATTCATTATGCTTACAATTTCTTATAGAACAGGGACCATATCATAATGTTTTGGAGTGTTAAGGACAAAATCATTCTTGTTAAAATAAAAAATTGCATTTTGTTATGGGGCAGCTTCATGGCAGAGGGACTTGAATATGGCCATCTTGTCCAGATCTGGGAACACTACTACTGTGTCACAGGACCCCAAACACAGCAGAACTCAAACACACAATCTTTTGCTAACATTACAATCCACATCGAAGTCAGACACCTTAGCCATTAGACCATGTGACCATCTATTCTTAGTTAGCAAACCAAGAAAACAACCATTAGCCACCAAAGTCTTCACAAACTACTACCACAGTTCTAACTCCAAAGCACTTGTGCTATGCTCCTAACAAATCCAAGCCCATTTTTTCTAGAACTGTTTGTATGCAAATAGCATATTAGATAGGGTGCAGTGTGCTAGTCATAGCTCTGCTGGCAGCATATTCATCTCTGAATCAACAAGATTTAAATTCAAGTTCCATTCCAGACTTAAGCACCAGAAGGAAGGCCAAAATTACAGCATTGTTGGAAATGCCATCAAACCAAAGCCCTATCTAGTGGATTGGGTGGACAGAGATTGTAGCATATCCTCCAACATATTTCAAAGAAACACAGATGAGTAATCCTGGTGCCCTAGCCAATGTTTATCTCTAAATTAACATCAGAAAATAAAGCAGATTATCATTATCACACTATTGTTTATTGGAGTTAGCATCCAGATTACCGACGTGACAAGTGACTACATATCAAAGTACTTCAATGGTTGTAAAGCACCTTGACATAGCTGATGTTTATGAAAAATGTTACATAAATGCAAGATTTTCTCTCATGAGTGAAGGTGACCTGATCTTTCTTGCCCTTCTCAATCTGTCCGAAGTCTTGACCACACCATTCTTCTCCAATGCCTCTCCACGGCCATTCAATTTAGCGTAGCTACACTCAGCAGACTCCATTATTATTTAACTTTAG
This sequence comes from Chiloscyllium punctatum, assembly GCF_047496795.1. Classification (NCBI taxonomy): domain Eukaryota; kingdom Metazoa; phylum Chordata; class Chondrichthyes; order Orectolobiformes; family Hemiscylliidae; genus Chiloscyllium; species Chiloscyllium punctatum. Next base: position 7,175,828 of record NC_092771.1, on the reverse strand, counting down.
TTACAAATACCTACAATAGTTTCTCTTCTTGTTCCTGCATCGTAATCTCTGGTAATGATCTATCCATAGGTACCTTCTGTTTTTCCATCTGTATGTTGGGTGTCAGCAACACCAACTGAAAAGTTAGTTTTCACATGATGACAGCCAGCTCGACATCAGAGACAAAAAAAAACTGCAGATGCTGGAAAAACACAGCAATCCAGGTAGCATCAGGAGGGGATGCTGCCTGGAGCGCTACATCACAAACACCCCATGTGATTCCTCCACTGTCACAAAATTATCAGATGGCTCATTCAAAATCCAGTAAATGAATATGTAGAAATTTTCTCAAATTCAATATCTTTGACCTCCAAAGCAAATTGTGCTGTAAACCACCAAGTCCATTCTTCTCCTTTGACAACTATGTCTGTGGCTGAATCCGATTAATTACAAGGAGAAAGTGAGGACTGCAGATGCTGGAGATCAGAGCTGAAAATGTGTTGCTGGAAAAGCGTAGCAGGTCAGGCAGCATCCAAGGAGGAGAATCAACGTTTCGGGCATGAGCCCTTCTTCAGGAAGAAGGGCTCATGCCCGAAACGTCGATTCTCCTGCTCTTTGGATGCTGCCTGACCTGCTGCGCTTTTTCAGCAAAACATTTTCAGATCAATTACAACCCTGGTGTGACATGTGACTTCAAGATTAACTTCCAAGCTTATGTTAGCACCACTCAGACCACCTGTCTCCATCAACATGACAACACCATACTCCATTCCTGTCTCTGCTCATTTGCTGCCTAAACTTTTAGCCATGTCTTTACTGTCTCCAGATTTGACGAATCCAACATGTTCCAGGCTGACTTTACACATTCTTTTCATAAACTGGAGGACATCCAAGATTCTGCTGTTCATGCCCCAACTCAAATCAAGTCCTGTTCATCTATCACAAAGTAGTTGCTGGTCTACAGTGGCTCAGAATTAGGTAATATCTTGATTTTAACCTGACCATCCTTCCATTCAAATCCCTCCATGATCTCCCACTTCCATATCTCTGCAGCCTCCTCCCATCCCACAACACTCCAAGATATCTATGGTCATCTAATCCTGACATCTCCAGTTTCCCTGATTTTAATGCCTTCACCTTTGGTGGCTATGCTTTCAGCTGATCAAGTACTAAGCTCTAGAATTCCCTATCTAAACCTCTTCACTGCCCTTTGCTCACTAAAACATAGCTCTTTGACCAAGCCTTTGGTTATATCAACAAGGGCCCCTTATGTGAGCGGACAAAACATCTTGCTTTAAAATTTGGTGTAATCTGGTGGGCGGCACGGTGGCACAGTGGTTAGCACTGCTGCTTCACAGCGCCAGAGACCCGGGTTCAATTCCTGACTCAGGCGACTCTCTGTGTGGAGTTTGCACATTCTCCCCGCGTCTGCGTGGGTTTCCTCCGGGTGCTCCAGTTTCCTCCCACAGTCCAAAGGATGTGCAGGTCATGCTAAATTGCCCGTAGTGTTAGGTAAAAAGGGGTAAATGTAGGGGCGTGGGTGGGTTGCGCTTCGGTGGGTCGGTATGGACTTGTTGGGCCGAAGGGCCTGTTTCCACACTGTAAGTAATCTAATCTTCGCAAAAGTCAAAATGGCTGGTAAAACTCCACTGGCGCAAGTGGAAATGATGTTAGCCATGTCAACTGGTCGTAAAAGCTTTGTGGCTTGTCTGCACACAAGCTGCTGCCATCACCACATTCCATGCATACAGAGGTTAGCACATGCACAGAGTCCCTCAACTTTGTCTAAGAGCTTTGTGCTCTTAAAACTGACAACCAATCCCACATGCTGCTTCAGCCCCTTCCTCCTCTGTTCCAACTCCTCATGCTAATGTAGTCTGGCTTGGGGGAGGTGGGGTGTGGCTACTCAAAAGAAAGCAAAGTCTTATTTTATGAAGATCCCTCAAAATGCTTGAATAATCAGAAGTAGTGTGATAATCAAAAAGACCACTGAACTTCAAGAGTTCTTAAGAGTTATAGTGGACACAAAATATTAACCACATTTTTCTTTCCACAGATGGTGTCTGACCTGCTGAGTTTGTCCAGCATTCTCCTTTTATACTTGTATTGAAGAATACTGGAGGTGAACAAGGTGGCTTCAGAAGTGGAGGAATAGAGAGTCACTGGACTGGAGAAAGTAGGAAGGGTGAAGGCCACATGAAGACAAAGATAAAGGAATTGTAAATTCAAGGCATTGCTTTGGAGCATTAAAAGAGAAAAACCTTTACAACCTCTATACGTGTCTCTGTCACTAACAGATGAATGTAATTAGTGTATTAAAATATGGGTCAGTCAATTAGTTCAGCTCTAAACATAACCTGGCACTGTTCCTCTCCCCACATCCTCAATGATAATTTGGACACCCATTGAAGGGCACACAACACACTCTCACCCAAAAGTAAAAATCAGAAATTCTGTCAATTAACAATCAATTAAGAAATTAAATTTAATGATTCTGAAAAAGGAAGTTTTCATTTTAGTGAATCAATGCAGGGTTCTTGATTTTGTTTTAAAAGAACTTTTGGATAAGAATGAAGAGAAAGATTGGAAAAGAATATGACAATTTTAGCTGAGGTGTATGCCTAATTAAATTATGTATCCAAACAATACTAGTAATTAATACCAGTGTGCTCACCGACAATATATTAAGCAAAGTAAGTATTTTAACAAAGCAATAAACATCAAAGAATTGAAATAGCTGTTTTAAAAAATTATTTATGGTATGAGAGAATGGCTGACTAAGCCAGCATTTATTGTTCATTTCTAATGCCTTGGAAAAGGTGGTGATGAGCTGCCACCTTGGAACTGTTGCTGTCTTTGGATTGCAGGTTTACTCACAGTTCTATTAGTAGTGAGTTCCAGGATTTGGTGCCAGGAACACTGAAGGGATGGCGATATTGTTCCAAATCTGGCTTGGACAGGAACTTGCAGATGGCGGTGTTTACATGTATCTGCTGCCTTTGTCTTTCTCAACAATAGAGATTCTAGGCTTGAAAATGCGCTACCAAAGAAGCCTTCGTGGGTTGATGCAATGCATTTGGTAGATGGTTCACACTGCTGTAATGCGCACAGGTGAAAGGAGTGAATACTTAGGATGGCAAATAGGAAGTTAACCAAGCAGGCTACTTTGTCCTGGCCTGTGTTAAGTTTTCTGAATGTTGCTGGAGCCGCACTCAATAAGTGGACCATAATCTATCACACTCACGACATGTGCATTGTAGACAGTGGAAACATTTTTGCCCATGAGGAATAAATTTCTGGGTTTTCAATTAATAACATACAAACTATTAAATATAACTTAAGGTGTCAGTTTGGTGAGGAAAATTTATACGGTGAATAATGCACAGGAGTACCTTGGGGATGACATCAACTACTTACTCCTGCATTCTATTATTCATGAGCAGAACAGTTAACTTACTTCAAGCCATGATAGCAAGGTGGGGAAAAAAATCTTACGACCGTGTGAAAAGGAATTTATGTCTGAAAAGATACTCAATGCAATACTGAAAGCCAACACATTGCTATGCCCTGGAGTCGCTGTTGCCCTCAGAAGGATTTGTCACAAGAACTCTCAATGTGGTCTGCATTACAGTTAGCATCAGTATCCACCGAAAACTGAGGAGTTGAATTGTCACATGAATACCCACCATTGTCTGAGTAACCCTTGTAGCATACACCAATTATCACATTGCTGAAAATGTCCACGCAAGACAAAGCTTTACTGGCACATTGACAATCTAAGCTCATGCTGAGCAGTATCTAGTCACGCTGGTAATTATCTTAGTTACAGCACGTCTTGACAATGCTTGGAAGTCTGCATGGATCTCATACCCTCAAGACCAGCACATTATAAAGATCAATATATTTCAAATTCTGGAAAATTTGTGAATATAAAACCAAGTGTAGCATATGGGTTACAATGATGCTTTCCAAAATTATACTAACAGACGACTTATTTTTTTAAAATGCATCCACACAAGTTCCTTGACATCTCAGTTACCAAATCCACACAGTAACTAGCTAGGTTCTAGACTGAAATGGTACTAGGTAGCTATTTGCAGCTTGGCCAGCTTTTGAAGATATAAAATTAGCTTCAGTCCTCCAGGATAATGAGGAGAAAAATATGCAAAATATGGGTGGAGAAGGGACAAGGTTCCACTGTGATGCGCAACATTTTTGTCTGCCATCACTACTGCTCAGGGAGAAAGAATGACAGTCAGAAAAGGCATAGTCAATCTAAATAATTTGGATACACCCAATACTATATTCCTTACCTAGAAAAAACAGAAAAATGCTAGACTGGATCTCAACTCACCCATCTGAGGATAGATCATTGCTTCGATACTCACCTGGAGGAGACACCTTGATCCAGGGTCTGAGGTGAGAACCTTCATCACTGGAAAATTACCAGATCATCACTGGAACGTGAGCAAAACTTGGAAGATCATTGGTTGAGCTGAGCTGAGCTGAGCTGAAATGAGTGAATCCTTACGCGACAGCTACGTCCTAACACCAACTCAGTGACCACCAGCCAACCAGAGCCATGGCCTCTGCTAGTGCCGACACACCAAGGCCAAGGCCAGGAATTCACAAAACAGTTAGAATGACTATGAAGAAGGTGGAGGAAGGATCGCTGGTTCAACCAGGCCTTCTTCATGAAGACAGTTGTCCTGGACTGCTGCAGATTCCAAGCAGCAGCTATTTTCTGCCTGCAGGATTTCCCCAGTGGGGGCTACTTCAACATGACTTTCAGGAACATGAAGCAATGTGAATGTCTCCTGCCCTGAAGGTATTTAAGGAGAAAGGAGGCAAGGGTCTCCTCTCCATTCTGTCTGTGGCACCATTGTTTGTTCTCCCTGCAGAGGAGCTGGATATTACAATCCACATGTACAACCCCCGCGACCCTGCAAATGTCTTGACCTTCCTGGGAAGGTACATACAGCCTGAAGGAGGCAGCACCAAAATAGTGAACTCCTTCAGAACCTGGACCAGCAAATGACTGGTCAAGGTGACCCTGAAGGTGGACACCACTGACAGCATTCTGCACCTGGCCTTGAGCTTCGCAATCAGAAGGAGCTGAGGCTACCTGACATATGTGGGGTAGTCTAGAGTGTGCCAAACCTGCGGGAAGTCAGGACACATGGTGACAGACTGCAAGTGACCCTCTAGGACTGCAAACAAGAGGGCCACCTGACTATGGTCTGCAAAGAGTCGAACAGGTGCAACCTGTGTGAGGAAGCGGGCCACCTATAAAAGGTGTTACGAAGGTGTAAGGGGTACTTTATCTTTCAGAGAGTTAAAAGCTAGTAGAACTATCTGATACAGCACCAAGTGTTCTGAATAAGGTAACAATGTAACATTTGGTTGAGCAGCTAGATGAGCTGAATTGTTTGCAGATTACAAAACAAATTCAAATTCAGCCAGTTTAAATTATGCCCCAAAATAGCAAACTCCAATCAAGTTTGTATTCAGTATTTTGACAACATTAACACCAATGAAACCATTGGATGCTTTGGGGTACAAAATCAGAAAAAAATTGAACAGTTGGGGATGAACTGCCAAAAGACCAACGGATATAGGCTGCTAGTGAGAACTCTCTGAGAGGGACACGTCGAGGGAAGGAATTGCACAGAGAAAAAAACATCAACACTGATCTGGAGAGCAAATCTACAGAGGAACATATAAAGAGAAGATTAGACAGCTGGCTGGTTTTGAAATTTGAATTTTTTCAGCAAATTTTAACCAGGGGTTTTATCAAACTAATATTGGAGAGAGGAAGGCAAAAGATAGGTTAGAGAAAGGAGTTGTAAATAGTTGTTAATTAATGACTCTCTGTTAGACTTTTAAAAAATGAAGTTGTTAATTTTACTTAAAAAGTGACTTTTCGGAATAGATCCTTGCCTCTTGAATTTTCACCATTACCACACAGGACAAATAATTTCTGTGTTGCTGGTTTAAATTAGCGGGGGGGGGGTTACCCTGTGTCGTAACAAAGGCCTGCCCAAGAGTGACATTCACGGAGTGGATGGTCCTCCAGGCACAGTTGATGTTTGTCTCGGTGTGTTCCGGGGAAACAGACAGCACAGAGCCCTGTGTCACGGAACTGCTCGGGATGAACCGCAACAAAAATCTTCCTCCAGACTTCATTTGCAAAGGCACATTCTAGAAGGAGACGTGTGACAGTCTCACTCCTTTCGCAGCTGCTTCAAGAGCAGCTTGTGGTGGCGCAGACCGACCAAGGGCACATGAAGGATCTGATGGCTAGTGCCCTTCTCATCACCAGCCAAGCCATGTCTTGTTGGAAAGATCTGGTTTCTTGATAAGGAACATAGTACTGGGTGTATCCAAATTATTTAGATTGACTACGTCTTTTTGACTGTGTCTTTAAAATATATTGATTTGGAGTCCAGCTTACAAGATTTTAATATACTTACCTCATGAAATTGTAAATCTAGGATGCAGCCGAGATGAGTTAGCAACGTTGATGCAAATTGAACGCCCTCCCCCCCACCCTTCTCCCGGAATGCAGTAAGTTCTCAGTGACAAGACCTGCGAGTGAGTGGACATTGGGTAATTTTATCAAATCTTAAAATGGGTTTTAAAATTGCTGGTATTAACATGCGTAGCTATAAATGTACTATGCAATGTGTCTCCACGTTGGCTTACCTGGCCAACATTAAAGCAGACCTCCTATTTCTTCCAGAATGTGGGATACTGCGCCTCAGCAGCTCCAGGAAATGGTCAACCTGATGGGCCCACAGGTCTTTGATTTTGTTGGGGGAAACAATGGCCATTTGTCTGGCCTGGGTATTCTGCTGCAAGGAGGCAATGTCACCTTGTTGGTGGTTAAGGTGGTAGTGGGTGTGTGACTCCTCGTAGTACAAGTTACATACAAAAATTATAATTAATGCGTACGCCCTGGTGGTAAACAGTGAGTGGCTGGATGCAACCAAAAGAGAAAATGCTGGAAAATCTCAGCCGGTCTGGCAGCAGCTGTAAGGAGAGAAAAGAGCTGATGTTTCGAGTCTAACTGACCCTTTGTCAAAGCTGAATGTCCTGTAGTAGCTCCCACTTCTGCCAGGTCGGTCACTCTGGGCGGAAACTTCAACTGCATCAATGAGGTCGGATGATCTGGAGGAGCTGTCAGCAAACTGGACTCCATATCCAGATTCCTGATGGATATAGTTGAAGTCACCAAGTTGGACAAGGTCTTCAGCACTCCCGCAGATAGAGTGCAGCATAGGTACGCCCAGATGGATCTATCCACACAAGGTCAGATTTCTTGTTCGAGTCCCACATGTTCTTGGTCAGATTTGCCAACTATCAAGCAGGTGTTCTTCTCTGACCACTGCCTCCTGCTGTCATCTACAGGATGACTAGTGGGCCAGCAAGGATGCATGGAAGCTGAACATGAAACTGTTGACACCATAAAACAGTGAGGAGCTCAGAACAACAGTGAAGCCCCTCTGAGTTTCAATCGGACTGATCGGAAACAACCAAGGGGAACATCAAGAGGTACTTTACCCTCAAAAGGTGTTCAGAAGGAGAGAAAGAGGCAGAGAAAGCTGCCCAAACTGCAGAAAACGATGCAGAAGCTTCTCCTGCTGCATTCGATGGGCGATGTCACAGACGATCTCCAGGAGGTGAAAAGCCAGCAAAGCCTCTCATTTTGCCTTGGTAGCCTCCAAGATAATCTTCTGGTCCACAGCGTGAAGCAGCATGAAACATGCTCACATTTGTTCTTCCAGAAGTTGAACAAGAAGTGCTTTGTGCTCAGCAGCCTGAAGAAAGCAGATGGCATGATAATATCATCTCAGCCCGACATAGTGAGGATCAGGATCAGGAGAAAATGAAGATTGCAGATGCTGGAGATCAGAGTCAAAAAGTGTGGTGCAGGGAAAGCACCACAGGTCAGGCAGCATCCGAGGAGCAGGAGAGTTAACGTTTCGGGCTTACGCCCTTCATGAGGATGAGCGAATCCTTTTTTGTGCCAGTCTGTATGACACGAAGCCCACACACAGTGCAGCCAACCAGTCGCGCCTGTCCTCTTTCATGCAGGTCTTCAATATCAGCACGCAGGAGGAGCTGGACTAACCGTTATCTCTGGATGAGCTGATCAAGGCCTTTGAGCCATAGAGTCACAGCATGGAAACAGACCCTTCGGTCAAACCCATTCATGCCGACCAGATATCCCAACCCAATCTAGTCCCCTTAGAAAAGGATAAAACTCCCTGAAGCGACAGCTTACCAGCTAAGTTGTATATGGCTCTGTGGGACTTGATTGGCCAGGACCTGCTGGAGGTGTACGCCAGTATGCTTCTGTCAAGTAGCATGCGCAAATCCATGAGGAAAGGTATTATCACCCTCGTTTACAAGTGGAAGAGGGAAAGAGGGTGGTAATTAGAAATTAGCAATCAATTTCACTGCTGAATGCAGACTACAAGAATGAGTCTAAGGTCACTGTCAACCAGGTCAGGTCTGCTCTGGGATCGGCAATGCACTCTGAATAAACCTGTGCTGTACCAGGCAAAACAATCTCTGAGAGCCTCAGAGGACAGTGGGATGGACACCTTACTCATCAGTCTGGACCAGGAGAGGGCCTTTGACAGTATGTCGCACATATACATGTGGGACATGCTCTCTAAATTGGACTTTGGGGGGAGGGGGGATTTGCAATAAGATCCAACTGCTCTACACCAACATCGTTAGTGCATTCTTAATCAATGGGTGGGAATCAGAAAACTTGCCAACCAGATCTGGAGTAAGGCAGGGCAGGTTACTCTCTCTCGTCTTGTGTCTGTGTTTGCGGAGTCCATCAGGAAGGATGCAAGTCTGGGAAGGGCGACTACTCCAGGCAGCAGAGACCTGTGGATCAAAGCCTCCTCATACATGGATGATGTCACCATTTTCTGCATTGATCTGCAGTCAATGGGCAGACCCATGAACATCTGCGACCAATTCAAACTGGCCACTGGCACCAAGGTAATTTGAGGCAAGAACAAAGCCATGTTCTTTGGGAACTGAGCTGACTGATCCTTTATCCCCTTCACCATCAGGACAGATTACCTGAAGGTGTTGGGAATATGGTTTGGAGGGGCTGGGTGGTGCACAAAGTCTTGGGAAGAGTGCACTGTCAAAGTGAAACAGAAGCTGGTCTTTTTGGTAGCACCACTTTCTCTCCATTGTGGGTGAAACCCTGGTCATCAAGTGTATTCTACATGGCACAGGTCTGACCCATTCCCTGAAATCACGCTCTTGCAGTCACCCGAGCCATCTTCTACTTCTTCTGCAGGTTTAAGATGGACTACATCTGCAGGGACCCCAAGTACAAAACCCTGGATGGCCAGAGGAATGTTCCCAACATCATCGTCATCCTTTGTGTGCAGCAGCATCAAGCTGTACATAGACCCTTGATACACAAACACCAAGTCTCACTAAGTACTGAGATTCTACCTGTCCTTGGTATTGTGAAAGATGGGACTGGTCTCACCGCTGCGGAATGCTCCAAGTAGTTGGACATTTCTGTATCACCTGTGCTTTGTGGAGAAATTTGCAAAGAGAAGCAACTTTGACCACAACTCCATCAGGAAGTGGTCAGAACACAGTGTCCCTGAGACCCTGTGAGAAAAGGACAGGATGGATCCTGTCGTGTGGCTCCCTGAGCAGACTGTCAAAGTCATTGGGCAGAACGCTTCATCACCAGATCTTTCCAACAAGACATGGCTTGGCTGGTGATGAGAAGAGCACTAGCCATCAGATCCTTCATGTACACTTGGTCGGTCTGCACCGCCACAAGCTGCTCTTGAAGCAGCTGCGAAAGGAGTGAGACTGTCACACGTCTCTTTCTAGAATGTGCCTTTGCAAAGGAAGTCTGGAGGAAAATTTTTGTCGAGGTTCGTCCCGAGCAGCTCCATGATACAGGGCTCTGTGCTGTCTGTTTCCCCGAGACAAACATCGACTGTGCCTGGAGGACCATCAACTCCGTGAATGATGCTCATGGTCTGCCTGAAACTTGTTGATCTCCCAGAGCAAGGAATTGATCAAGTGTTCCAGACTGGCACATTCCATGGTTCAGGACTACATGCTGAGGCACACACTAAAGCTTGGGACAGCTGCCATCAAGGCTCAGTGGGGAAAGGGCTGAAAATGTGTTGCTGGAAAAGCGCAGCAGATCAGGCAGCATCCAAAGAGCAGGAGAATTGACGTTTCGGGCATGAGCCCTTCTTCAGGAATGCCCGAATGCTCATGCCCGAAACATCGATTCTCCTGCTTCTTGGATGCTGCCTGACCTGCTGCGCTTTTCCAGCAACACATTTTCAGCTCTGATCTCCAGCATCTGCAGTCCTCACTTTCTCTCAGTTGGGAAAGGCCACTGTCTGAGGTCTTCCTGAAGTGAAGTGGGAGTACATTCAATTATCGGAACCTCCTAGTGCCTCAATGCAGGTAAATATAGTCTTACGTGTGGAAGAGATGTCTTAGGGTTGTTTGGATACAGTCAAACTCCAAAGCTTATTTATTTCCTTGATACACTACTGAACAGAACTACACATGACTGTGTGTATATACAAAGATAATTTTAATGAATAAAGTATAATTCTGAAATTAAAAAACAAAGCCTTGACCTTCTGCTCCTGTAGGTGAATACTAAATGGATAATCCCTAGTATGTCACCAAGAATTGATACTTTATGCATAGATATTAAGTTGACATTTAGCAACCAATTCACATGTCAAGATACCGATCCCTTTTTTACCCCCAGAATATCCACAAATTTTCACATTGTAAACCTTAATCCTTTTTTCTCCTCTGTAGTCCATGGACAATAATTTAAATGCTAGCATGACTACTGGGGTGAATACTGGTGATGTGTGCTGAGGTTAGCTAATAAACTCAGAGAATGGAATTGAATATATATTATCACGTGCACCGAGACACAGTGAAAAGCTTTGTTTTGCAAGCAATACAGGTAGACCACAGAGTTAAGTAAATAATAGGTAAACAGCAGCAAAAACAAAAACACAGGTACAGGCGAATGCTAAGAGTTTGAGAGTCCATTCAGTATTCTAACAATAGTCGGGTAGAAACTGTTTCAAAACCGGCTGGTGCGTGTGTTCAGACTTCTGTACCTTCTCCCTGATGGTAGAGGTTGCAGAAAGACATTGCCAAGGTGGGATGGATCTAGGAGAATGCTGGTGATCTTTTCTTGACAGTGGGCCTGGTAGATGGATTCTATACATGGAAGGTTGGCCTTTGTGATTGTCTGGGCTGAGTTCACCACTCTCTGTAACCATCTCCTATCTTGAATGGTACAGTTGCCATACCAGGTCGTGATACATCCAGACAGAATGCTCTCAATGGCACACAATTTCCTCAGCTGCCTGAGGAAGAGGAGATATTCTTGGGCCTTTGTAACCAATGCAGCCACATGAAGAGTCCAAGAAAGCTTGTTGTGGATGACCACTCCCAGAAACTTGACACTTTCCACTTGTTCCATCTCTGTGCTGTTGATGTGTAGGGGGGCATGAGTAACATTCCGCCAAAAGTCAATAATGAGTTCCTTGGTTTTGTTGGCATTGAGAGCTAGGTTGTTCTCAGTGCACCATTTTTCCAAGTCTTCCACCTCCCATCTATAGTCTGTTTCATCGCCATCTGAGATTTGACCGACTATGGTGGTGTCATCAGTGAACTCGTAAATGGCGTTAGTCTGGTGTTTGGTGACACATTTGTAAGTATACAGTGTGGGCTGAGTACATACCCCTGGGGGCTGCAGTGTTGAGTGTTGGTGAGGATGAAATATTGTCCCCAGTCTTCACTGATTGTGGCCTGTGGGTCAGGAACCTGAGGATCCAGTTGCAGAGAGTGGGGCTTAGTCCAAGATCACTAAATTTAGTAATCAGTCTTGAGGGGATAATAGTGTTGAAAGCTGAACTGCAATCAATGAGTAGGATTCTTATATATCTGTTCTTGGTATCAAGATGTTCGAGGGAGGGCAAGTGATAAGGCATCTGACTTGGATCTGTTGGCCCGATAGGCAAATTGGAGTGGGTGAAGAGTAGTGGGGAGGCTGGAATTAATTAATGCCATGTCCGGCCTTTCAAAGCACTTCATGACCACCAAAGTTAGGACCACTGGGCGGTAGTCATTGAGACATGCTGCATGAGCCTTCTTAGGCATAGGGATGATGTTGGCCCTATTGAAACAGGCAGGGACAGTGGACAAGGAGATTGTTACAAGAACTTTCTCATGTATAGGATCACAAAATCTGATCTGGCTTTATTAGCTGAATCCTTAAGTAAGCTATCCACTTTTTTGCTTAATGTGTCAGTGTAATACAATGATAGGGAAAATAAATCACAGACATTTTTAATTCAGCACAAGAAATCCCAAACGACTCTTACAGGAGCAGTCAAACATTAGCTTCAGTTCAAGAGTTTCAAATTTGCAAGCTGTGGGCATGTCTGCTCGATAATCTAATTATGTGAGCGCTGACTGGAATTCAGGCAGCATCTCCTAATGAATGAATTTATTCAGATTGGCGGGCAAGGCTGGGCTACAGGTCAGAATCGGGTAACTTAGACAGACAGAAGGGTTTTTGTAAATTTTGATTTTAAAAAAGAACTACTAGGAAAAGAAACCCAAGAATGTCAGATTCTTCACTGCATGTAACAGTTTGTAGCACCACATTAGAGTGTCCAACAATGAAATCCCTTCTTTAATATGCGAACACAGAGAAAAGAGTTATTGAAGGAAACCAATTCTAGTTGAAAGTTTTGGCAGTGACTCATCAGATTTTGTGTGCTTACATCCAAGCACTAATAAGCGACTAAAATAACCCTGTACCAGTTGTCATATTTTAGCTTGAAATGGCTACCTGCAGTCAACATTTTCACAATGAATCCCACTAATACTATATCCAGTATATAAAATGAACTGTGTATCTCCATGGATGGCCAGGGACTAAATCATGACCCAACTTAACATATTTAGAGAGTGTTTCAAGATAGAATTTCGTCCTTCAGGAAAATCAGAAGAGAACAGTAGCAAAAATCCAAAGCCATAAACAGTCTACTGATCAGATTTGGTGGATATATGTGGAATGCTATTGTCACATTATTCCAGACCTTGGTGTTTGCCCAATCATGTTCCACAGCACAGTACCGCACAGCTACGTGGCAATAGTTATCATGTATACATCATGTTGGCATCAACTGAATGCAACAATACACTGGAACATTCCAGTCAATAATCAACACTCGCTTTCCTGTCATTACAAACATCACTTGTCCACACAATGCTGGCTTATAAGAACAAGCAAGCTGGTTGAAAATAACAATGCTGCACCTCATTTCACAGTATCACGTAAGTGTTATGACACAAATACAGGCCATTAGGCCACTATGTCTGCAGTGGCAATCCAAACGAGTATCACTTAGTGCCATTCTTGTTCCTTTTCCTCATATTCTTGCAACTTATTTGAATAAAACAAGAATCCAATACTTGCTTGAATGCCTCAATTGAACTTGCCTCCACCACACTTCCTGGCAGTGCAGTCCATGTCTGAATCATTTGCGTAAAAATGTTTTTCCTCATCTTGCATTTGCTTCTTTTGTAAGTCAATTTAAATTTGCACCCTCTCATTCTTGATCCTTTTGACCAAGAATAATTTATCCCTGTCTACTCTATCGAATTCTGTCATGATTTTGAAAGCTTTTCTCAGAGTCCGCTCAGCCTTCTTCCTACCATACAAAATAGTCCTGACCTCTCCAATCTATCCTCATAATTGAAGTTTTCATACTTAGAAACACATTTTTGATTACCACTCCATGACCACAGTTTGGCTTACTTGCATCATGGCATCTCACTTTCTTCAGGAAGACTTACCAGCAGACATTAAGGAATGAGACATAAAGGAAGTCACTTCTGGGTTTCTTGTGGCAAACCCCAATTGTTGAATATTTCAATTAGTTCTGATGTAATGCGATAGCTCTGCTTTTGTGCAATCTTGCATTAAAAGAAAATCTTGCAACACCGCTTCATTTAAACTAATGGGGTGGGAATCGCATTATAGAGAATACAGTTCGCACTCTACAAACAATGGTCTAAATTTTTCAATTGTGTTAAAGCCAATTCGCGTTGAAGAAACATGCATCATAGCAGAACTGACTGTATCATAGTAAGAGTGGCTCTTCTCAAACAGGTTCACGACAGGGCCCCTTTGTATCCAAACTCTACCAGTCAGTGTAAACCTCTTTTGATCTGGGCAGAGACAACATTACCAATCTACACGCTAAGCATGAAATTACTTAACTTCAGTAATTGAGGAAGCTATTGCTTAGCTCAGGGAAATATATTCACTATGCAAAATTAAATACTTGCATATCAATCATTGTGAATCATTGGAGAACCCAATGCACACTGACTGGCTTTTGACCAGAACAAAAATGGAAGTTAGGTGAATTATTTATAAAACTGCTAAATCTGATACTCATTTTAATCTCACATGCATGTGTTATGAAGCTGTGGGTGCACTGTACCTTTAAGAGAGTTAAAAGCTAACAGAACTACCTGACAGCACCAAGTGTTCTGAATAAGATACAATGTAACATGTAGTCCAGCAGCTAGTGTAGCTGGTTGCCTGGAGACAAAAACAAATTTCAATTTGGCCAATCAGTTTAAATTATATCCCCAAAAAACAAAAAAAAACTCCAATCCAGTTTGAATTTAGTACATTGACAATATTAAATGCCAATGACACAATCCAATGCTTTGGGGGTGTAAGTCAGAGAAAAATTGTACAGTTGGGAGAGAACTGGGAAAAGACCAACAGATGTAGACAGCTAGTCAAAACTCTGAGGTACCTGTCTAGAGAAGGAGTTTGCACAGAGAAAAATATCAACACCAATCTGGAGAGCAAATCTACAGAGGAAAATAGAAAAAGATTCGACTGATGTCTAGTTTTGAAATTTGAATTTTTGGTAAATCTTAATCGGGATGTTGTATCGGACTAGTATTATAGAGGGAGAGTAAAAGATAGGTTAGAGGAAGGAGTTGTAAATAGTTGTTAGTTAATTATTCTCTGTTATACTTTAAGAAATAAAGTTGTCAATTTTACTTTAAATAGTTCCTGTCCCCTTGAATTTTCACATGTTACTGCAATGGGATAAATCTTTGTGTTAATGGTTTAAAATTAACAAAGGGAGTTTACCCCATGTCATAACACATGCAATAGAACATAGAACATAGAACGTTACAGTGGAGTACACGCGCTTCGGCCCTCAATGTTGCACCGAGATGTGAAACCAATCTGAAGCCTATTTAACCTACTCTATTCCATTTTCATCCATATGTTTATCCAATGACCATTTAAATGCCCTTAAAGTTGGCGAGTCTACTACTGTTGGCAGGCAGGGCATTCTATACCCTTAATACTCTCTGACATCTGTCCTATATCTATCACTACTCAATTTCAAACTATGTCCCCTCCTGCTAGCCATCACCATCCGAGAAAAACGGTTCTCACTGTTCACCCTCTCTTACCCTATCATTTTCTCCAATAAGAAATGAGTTATCATATGTAAAAGAGGTTTATATATGTACACAATGCCGTGGAACACACATACAGGGTCATGCAAAAATTGAGAACTCAGTTCATTCATGAATATACTTTAAAACTACGTATTGTCAAAACAAGTTTCTATTATTTGTTCAACAAAACTACTGAGTGGTCAACTGACAGCCAGTCTCCAATGCTCCAACCAAAATGGATGCTCATGATGCACCAGAAAATCCAAAACCTAGATGCAATCTCCATGTTTTTAAAAGAAACCGGTGTACGCCAAATGCTAAAAACAATTTGTAATTGAATTTCAACAATGCAAACGGCATTAGAATTTGACCAAGATCACAGTTTGTAAAATATAAATTAAATTACAAGCAAATTTCCAGTTGTAAGAAAGATTAAGAGTACAAAGCTGTTGCTAGAACATACTTTCTTCAAGCAGGAAATATAAATCTTTAAAAAAGGAAAAAACAGCTGACAGGAACTTTCTCCAAACAAAATACTAAAAGTTGAACTCTGTGCATGGAGTTTTAAATTTCAGAAACAAGTTTCTTCTTGGCCAAAATTTAACTTAACCAGTAACTTGAAGGTAAGTTCCCTCCCTCTCTAAAATGGAAAACATGACCTTTGTAAAGGTAAAATAAAAAAAGAAATTTCTTTTCATCCATGCGAGGTATGTCAAATCTGGGCACCTCAGCAACAGTGTCAGTATCAACCACATCCCATTTCAAATCCAGCACAGGAGAGATAAGAAAGTTCCTTTTATGCTATTACACCAAGTTATATTTTAAATTGCAATGTGTCCAAGAAATTTTGTTTTTACCTGCTCCATTTTGAAAATGTGCTGATTGAAGTAATACTGAAGCCGCTCATTAGCAAAGTTGATACAGAACTGTTCAAAGCTGTTGTTCTCATAGTCCTCAAAGCCAAAAATATCAAGTACACCAATGGAAAGAATCTACAAAGGCAAGTGCATTTATTACTATCAATATGCTGATCACTCAAAAGCGTGTGTGTCTTTTTGATGGTCTGTGTATAAAAAGATGACATGAAATAAAGTGAAAATAAACATTTAAGATGATTCTCATGTCATATCTGGTTGAGTTACCAGCTTCACCACAATCAAATCATGAGACACTGTAATTGGCATATTTAAATTTAGAGAATTCAACCTTATAAGCTAGCATTTGTGAAACCAAAATTTGGTTCAGTCATAATAAAATCAGAATAACTGCAGCACCAGAGGAGGGCATTCAGCCTGTTAAAATTATGTTGGTTCTCCACAACAACAATTTAGCTTCTACCATTTTCATATCCTTTCTCCATTGTGCTGCATAGTTTCACCTTCAGGTGCTTATCCAATTTCCATTTGAAAAGCATGATTAATTCTGCCTTCACTACCCTTTCAGGCAGGCTATGCCCAGTTTCAACCACTCACTATATAAAAATCATTTTTCCAATGTGTCTTTGGTTGCTTTGTAAACTTCAATCTGTGCCCTCTGGTCTGTGAACCTTCTGGGAACAGTTATTTCCTGGTCACTGTGGTCAGCTCCCACACAATTTTGAGCACAATCAAGTGCTCTTGCAACCCTCTCTTTTGCAAGAGCAAATCTAACTTCTCTAAATGTAAGCACACAATTGAAGTCTCTCACCCATGAAAAGGTTTCTTATGAATCTTTTCTGTCCCCTCTACAATGCCTTCACATCCCTCCAAAAGTGAGTAACCAAAACTGCGCAGGATTCTGTTTCAGACCAATGCAGTAATTTATTGGGGTTTAGCATAGCTTTCTTGTATTCGATGCCTCTATAAAGCCCAGGATTCCAGATGCCTTTTTAACCATTTCTCACCATTGCTTTGAGCTGCATAGTTGAATAGCTTATTTCAATCGTTGAGTTAATATATTAAGAAGAATTACTCATAACTTACCAACATGCTTCTGAGAATCAATGCATAGAATATACAGGTCAAATACAAGCCCATATCCGTGTTTATGCACCTCACAATCTTCTTTCTACCCCTCCAGAATACCCTACTAACCTTTTACCCTTGTGTCAGTATAGCTTTCCGATGTATCTCTGCATCAAATATATGAATGCAAGTCACCTTAATTATTCACTATGGTAACACCAGCTGGTAACTCAATCAGATATGACATGAGAATCATCTTAACTCTAATCATGCTCTGGGGAAAGATGTTCCATATAAATTTTCAATCGAATTTAGTAATGAATCACTTGGATTTATGGTCTCTGGTTTCAGTCTCCCACATGAAAAGAAATGCTTTCTCTATGTTGACCCAATCAAACCTTTTCATAATCTTATCTAACTGTTCCCAAGCACAAACTGTTGGCTTTAGGAGGAATTTGAAATGAAGTTTAAAAAAAAAGGCAAGTATTCATCTAAACACTAATTTAAACTCAACCCAGGAAAACTGGGGCGTGTCGAGAGATACCCAAATTAAGTCATCCAAATTTTTTGAGTCAGCGTTGAAGGATTCAAGTCATATGGCACAGTATTCTATTACTGCTTCCTATTAATATAGCCATACAGTAGGAGAAATGTTTTGTGACAGCGTTCTTTGTTTAGCATATCATATCCAAATAAAGAGACAAAACTTTGTTCTAAGACAAAGCAAGGAAAAGTTACAAACTGTCCTGAACCATTCATACACTTACCAATGGTAATATTCTTATGTATAGGGAGGAAAGCAGTATGGAAAAACAGTTAAAATTTATTATGGCTTTATCATTACATACATGAATTTCAGAGATGATCTGGTCAAACTTTTAGTTGAAAACCGGTCTATCAGATTTATTTGATCTGACTCACCTTCTGGTGTTCTTCTAGGTCACGATTGTTAAGGAGTGCATGGTTGATTCGGAATACTATCCAGTCAAACAGAGCACCATAAAGTGACTTAGCCATGGAGTCACGTACAGTTATTGCCTAAAATAGAACAAATTAGCAATTACCGATGGGCAACATAGAATGTAAATTGAAAATCTTATTGAGTTTTGAGGAGGTTTGTAGCTCAGGTTGAGGTTCTGGATGTAAGTTTGCTCGCTGAGTTGGAAGGTTTATTTTCAGACATTTCATCACCATACTAGGTAGCATCTTCAGTCAGCCTGCGGGTGAAGCACTGGTGGTGTAGCCCGCTTTCTATTTATGTGTTTGGGTTTCATTGGGTTGGTGTCATTTCCTGTGGTGATGTATTTTCTTATGGTGATGTCGTTTCCTGATCTTTTTCTCAGGGGTATAGCTTTTCAGTTGGAATGCCATGCTTCTAGGAATTTTCGTGCGTGTCTCTGGTTGTCTGAGGGTGGATGTGTTGTCCCACTCGAAGTGATGCCCTTTCTCAACTGTAAGGATACCAGTGAGAGGGGGTCATGTCTTTTTGTGGCGAGTTGGTGTTCATGTATCCTCGTGGCTAGTTTTCTGCCTGTTTGTTCAATGTAGTGTTTGTTACAGTTCTTGCAAGGTATTTGTAAATGACATTAGTTTTACTTGTTGTCTGTCAAGTTCATTAGCTGCTGTTTTAGTATGTTGGTGGGCTACCATGATGCCAAGGGTTGCAGTCATTTCCAAGATGGCTTTAATGTAGGAAGAGTGGCTAGGTTTTTTGAATGTGTTTTGTCTGTTTGTTGCTTAGAAATTGATGGACTGTTTTCATTGGGTACCCGTTCTTTTTGTAGATCACTGTAGAAGTGATTTTCCTCTGCTCTGCATAGTTCCTAATTCACTAAAGAGGAAAACAACAACAAACTGCCATTCCTAAATGTCGCAGTAGAGCGAACAGCCAATGGGGAACTTCAAACTAGCATTGACAGGAAAACAATAAATACGGATCAAATATTGAACTACAGAAGCAATCATCGCAACACCCACAAACGAAGCTGCGTTAGAACACTATTTCAACTGGCCACTACACCCAGCAACACAGAGGAACTACGGTGGGGTTTTATTGCAAATCGTTTCAGAGAACATCTTTAAGGAGAATTCAAAGGGATTTTACAAATACATAAAGGACAAAAGGGTAACTAGGGAGAGAATAGGGCCCCTCAAAGATCAACAAGGCAGCCTTTGTGTGGAGCCGCAGGAGATGGGAGAGATACTAAACGAGTATTTTGCATCTGTTTACACTTTGGAAAAGGACTTGGAAGATATAGAATGTAGGGAAGTACATGGTGACATCTTGAAAAATGTCCAGATTACAGAGGAGGAAGTGTTGGATGTCTTGAAATGCATAAAAGTGGATAAACCCCCAGGACTTGATCAGGTGTACCCGAGAACTCTGTGGGAAGCTAGAGAAGTGATTGCTGGGCCACTTCCTGAGATATTTATATCATTGAGAGTCACAGGTGAGGTGCCGGAAGACTGGAGGTTGGCTAATGTGGTCTCACTATTTAAGAAAGGTGGTAAGGACAAGTCAGGGAACTATCGACCAGTGAGCCTGACCTCAGTGGTGGGCAAGTTGTTGGAGGGAATCCTGAGGGACAGGATATATATGTATTTGGAAAGGCAAGGACTGATTAGAGATAGTCAACATCGCTGTGTGCATGGGAAATCATGTCTCACAAACTTGATTGAGTTTTTTAAAGTAGTAACAAAGAGGATTGAGGAGGGCAGAGCAGTAGATGTGATCTATATGGACTTCAGTAAGGCATTCGACAAGGTTCCCCATGACAGACTGGTTAGCAAGGTTAGATCTCATGGAATACAGGGAGAACTCGCCATTTGGATCTAGAACTGACTTAAAGATAGAAACGAGAGGGTATTAGTCGAGGGTTGTTTTTCAGACTGGAGGCCTGTGACCAGTGGAATGCCATAAGGATTGGGATTGGGTCCACTACTTTGCATCATTCATATAAATGATTTGGATGTGAGCACAAGAGGTATAGTTAGTAAATTTGCTGAGGACACCAAAATTAGAGGTGTAGTGGACAGCGAAGGAGGTTACCTCAGATTACAACAGGATCTGGACCAGATGGGCCAATGGGCTGAGAAGTGGCAGATGGAGTTTAATTTGGATAAATGCGAGGTGCTGCATTTTGGGAAAGCAAATCTTAGAGGGCTTATACACTTAATGGTAAGGTCCTAGGGATTGTTGCTGAACAAAGAGACCTTGGAATGTAGGTTCATAGCTCCTTGAAAGTGGAGTCGCAGGTAGATATGATCATGAAGGCGGCGTTTGGTATGCTTTCCTGTATTGGTCAGAGTATTGAGTACAGGAGTTGGGAGGTCATGTTGCGGCTATACAGGACATTGGTTAGGCCACTTTGGAATATTGCATGCAATTCTGGTCTCCTTCTTATTGGAAAGATGTTGTGAAACTTGAAAGGGTTCAGAAAAAATTTACAAGGATGTTGCCAGGGTTAGAGGATTTGAGCTACAGGGAGAGGTTGAATAGGCTAGGACTGCTTTCTCTGGAGCGTCGGAGGCTGAGGTGGTGACCTTATTAAGGTTTATAAAATCATGAGGGGCATGGATAGGATAAATACATGTGGTCTTCTCCCTGGGGTGGGGGAGTCCAGAACTAGAGGGCATAGGTTTAGGGTGAGAGATGAAAGATAAAAGGGTATAAGAGAGACCCAAGGGGCAACTTTTTCACGCAGAGGGTGGTGCACTTATGGAATGAGCTGCCAGAGGAAGTGGTGGAGGCTGGTATAATTGCAACATTTAAAAGGCATCCGGATGGATATATGAATAGGAAGGATTTAGAGGGATATGGGCAGGGTGCTGGCAGGTAGGACTAGAGTGGGTTGGGATATCTGGTCGGCATGGACAGGTTGGATTGAAGGGTCTGTTTCCATGCTGTACATCTCTACAAGTCTATGGCATCTCTGGGACATCCGCACCTACCAACCCCACTGCACCGTGGCTGAACACTTCAACTTCCCATCCCATTCTGTCAAGGACATGCAAGTCCTGGGCCTTCTCCACTGCCAAACCATTACAACCATTCCCTCCGCAACTCTCCAGTCAGGTCCAGACCCCCCCACCAGCCACACCCCACTCCAGGCACCTTACCCTGCCACCGCAGGAAGTGCAAAACCTGCACCCACATCACTCCCCTCACCTCCATCCAAGGCCCCAAGGGATCCTTTCACATCTGTCAGAAATTTACCTGCACCTGTACCAATGTCATCTACTGCATCCGTTGCACCCAGTGTGGTCTCCTCTGCATCAGGAAGACAGGACACCTTCTTGTGAATCATTTCAGAGAACATCTCGGGACACCCACACCCACACCAACCAAACCCACCACCCTGTGGCTGAGTATTTCACCTCCCCCTCCCCCTCCCACTCTGTCAACGTCGTGCAGGTCCTGGGCCTCTTCCACTGCCAAACTGTGACCCCACTCCCTTTGCCCAAATGCTACCCCCTCCCATTTATCTCTGAGCGCCAACCCACAAGCCTTATTCCTGTTGAAGGGCTTATGCCCAAAACATTGAGTCTCCTGCTCCTCGGATGCTGCTTGCCCTGCTGTGCTTTTCCAGCAGCACACTTTTAACTCTGATCTCCAGCATCTGCAGTCCTCACTTTCTCCTTCAGAACTCACCACAACAATAGATGGAATTTAAACTCAACGTAAAGTACCTGGAATTGAAAACTAGACTGAGTGGAAACTATCACTGACTGTCTTAAAAACCCATCCAGTTCACTTTGATCTGAATTTTCAATGCTGACACAGTAGTAACAGCCCTACGTCTGGGACAGCAATTCTTGGTACAAGTCC
This sequence comes from Chiloscyllium punctatum, assembly GCF_047496795.1. NCBI lineage: Eukaryota > Metazoa > Chordata > Chondrichthyes > Orectolobiformes > Hemiscylliidae > Chiloscyllium > Chiloscyllium punctatum. The sequence continues at coordinate 7,153,514 of NC_092771.1, read as the reverse complement.
AACACCATGAGTTGTTCCATCTGCAGCCAACATTCATGATGGCTGATAAATCAGTCCAAGAGTCCTTTCACCTATTCCCCAAAGGGGAAACAAAGCAAGTGAAGACGTGTTTTATAAAAAACTTAAGAGACACACAAGAGTTCAGTACAGTCAGGGGATAAGTACCCATAACAGTGCACTCTGAATGAGTTTATATCCAAAATAAAGACTACTTTGGATTTGTCCTACACCAACTTATATTTGGACTAAAGCTCCTAATGTGGGATAGACAACATGCTACATGCAGTAAATGCATTACTTTCTATTTACCTCAGATAGTCTGTAGGGCAGAATAAGTCTCTCTCCAACTGTCACAGTCTTCCTGGTGGTCAGTGCTTCAAACAGTGCATCTTCTTTAACCTAATTAAAGAGCAGTGAATTTCAAAATGAGTGATATTACAGAGACTTTATGCTCCATAGTGTTAATAGTAGTTGGGTATTAATGTAGCTTTAAATCTTCGTGGTAGGTTTTTAACTCAAAGAACTCTTAAGTTTCATGATGGATCAGGAAGTATTTGGCAAATTCAATTTTCTTTCCTGACTTAAAGAGTTAAATTTTCTCTTTATCAAATTAACCAAAAACAGTCTTTTCTGCAATCAGGAAATAGTGAAAATCATTGCGCTTATGCAAACCCTTTCAACAGTATTCACTTTACAGTATGATCTTCTTGTCCAAGCAAGAAATAAACAGACGTAGCAATTCTGACCTCATGTCCTTCCACAATTCTGCAACTAGCAGCCATGCCTTCAGCTTCTGAGGCCCTGACGTTCTGGCATTTCCTCCTGAAACCTCTCCAATTCTGAAAACGCTCTTTCCTCTTTTAAGGCATTTCTTAAATCCTATTATTATCAAGGTTTTTGGTGGTCTGCCTCAATACCTTCATGTGTGGCTTGGTGTAAAATTATGTCCAATTACGCTCATAAAGAACTTCAAGAACTTTTTGTCAAATGTGACATACAAGTAGTTGTTACTGCTAAATACGCAAAGTGTGGCTCATTCTTTTCAATAACAAAATGAAATGTACATGTACATAGTGCTATATGTTGTGGTTGAGGCAAAAAATATATAATTTTGGGCTTTTCTCAACTAGGAACTATGGTATAAACAAAAATGAATTACCTGTATATTCCTTTCAGGGAAAGAATTTAACAATTTAACAGAGAATGGAAGTTATTATGATACAGCATTGAATTGATAAGATGAATAGGTGCACTACCTCCAGAAGCTCCGAGACAATGGGCAACACTTCTGGATTGCAAATGTCGACTGAATCATCTCGATAAGTCTTCTTTTTGTATTTTATATTCCCAAGTTGTAAAATTGCAGACAGGAGGCAAAATATCCTGAAATTATAATGACATTAAAATTATTTAAATGGCATCTAAAAATCTAATTACATAGAACCGTCTAACTATTATAGAACATCAAACTTGCAATAAACAAGAGAAGAAAACATCTCTAATAACTGGACAATTTTTTATAAACATCTTAGGTTTATAAAATTTTATTTTTTTCCATGGTGATTGCACAATTTGTCTCCAAAGATGCATTTTAGCCATAATACTGCAACCAAAAGAGCCAAAATGTTACTGTGAAGCAGATGGTAAACGTTAATATTACAGTTTCAGAAAAATACAAGGCAACAGTGAGTTACTATGCACCGGTAATCCATTATCAATGTATGATAAGCTTCTGAAACAGATTTAACATTAGTTTTAATGGGATAAATAGCATTTCAGACTTTCTTGTATGGACATGCTATGAAAAGTTCTCTTTGTCTTCAAATGGAATTGAATCAATTTGAACAATTAAAACTGGCATTATTTCAGCCAAAACTTAAGTCCATAAGAGATAGGAACTGAAATAGACCATTCAAACCTGCTCCACCATTCAATTAGATCAAGGCTGATCTAATAATACAATTTCTCTTTCCTGCCTTTTGCCAATAACCCTTGATCCCTTTCTTGTTTAAAAGTTTGAATGCTCAAACTTGAACGTACTTAGACTCATCAGATCTATGCAATAGAGAATTCCACAAGTTCACTACCCCTGCAAGAAGAAATTCCTCATCTCTGTCTTAAATGGGATTACGATTTCTAGTCCTAAACTCTCCCACAAAGGGAAACAACTTCTCTATGTCTTCCCCAACAAGTCCCCTAAAAATCATGCACATTTCAACAAGGTCACCTCTCATTCTTTTAAACTCCATCAAGTACAGGTCGAAGATGCACAAATTCTCCTCATATCACTGTCCCTCCATATCCAGGATCAACCTTGTGAACTTTCTCCAGATTGCCACCAATGCCAGTTCATCTTTGCTCAGCTAAGGGAAAACCAAAACTGTTCACAGTATTTCAATTGTGGTCTGACTACTGCCTTGATTATTATTAGCAAGACCTGCCCTTTATCCTCCTTTCAACATGAAATAAAGGCCAACATTCTATTTACTTTCCTATTTACCTGAACTTGCATGCTAGCTTTGTGTGGTCCGTTCACAAGCACTCCCAAATCTCTCTGTGCTCCATTTAAATAATGCTCAGTTCTTTCTGCCAAAGTGCATAATCTCTCATTTTCTCACTTTACATTCCATCTGTCAAATGTTTGTCCACTCACTGAACCTGTCTATATCCCTTTGCAGACTCTATGCATCACCTTTATTACTTGTCTTCCCACCTATTTTTGAGTGTGTGTGGATGACAGGCATTCACTATCTTTCAAGTCATTAACATGTATTGCAAATAACTATGACCCCAAAACTCATGCCTATGAGATTTCAGTCGTTACATGTTGCATGAAATCCCAATCCAATCTAAACAAGGTGCAATTCAGAAAGTCTATCAAAGTCACGTGCAAGACTAAGGATTTAGTTCCCCAAAAATGAAAAGGATAAATAGCAGAATTCTACAAAATCCCTGCCACCAAAGTTTCAGTCTGTTTCTTAAGACATCTTCACACGCTTTAATTCTATGACATTTCACCATATTCACAAAAAATCGGCATTAAATGATTTTTAAAAAAGACCAAAACAATCTGGACTCATACGACATAAATAAAACCTGGTTTATTTTCTGTGACCTATCAATGCCTGGCTGGTATCAGCAACATTCTTTCTAAATAGAATCAATTATTTTAAACTTCTAACAAGTGAAGTTATATACCTGCATCACATCTAAAACACAATTTCCCTTTTACCTATATTTAAGTACCACAATCATTGAGAGTATAACGGCAAATAGCTCTTTTGCTCATGATTCTTGAGGGCCAGCTTGTTTGACAACTTATCTGGTTTTAGTCAGGCGCACCAGACTTTTCAAACAGTATCCCTACATCTAGTATTTGGTGTGCTCCAGCAGGGTGCACTTCAAGCAATCTTTTCCAAAATTCACAGTTATGCTTTGTGGCTGCTTCACTCCATCTCCTTCTCCATTCAACATGTATACAAACTATGTTTTTGACCCCAGCCCTGTTCGTTAAAAGAAAGCTGGCTAAATTCAAAAATTCCACTTCATCATTATAGAATGTGCTTGATTTTGTTCCACTGATTTCAAAGAATCAAAAAAACAACTGACCAGGTCATACACTGACAGCAACCTGCTCTCTCAGTTTACTACCCAGACAGCTAAGTTCAAAATTAATCCCAATGATTTTCTTGTTTCAAGTCTTCCTGTACGTCACCTAGACTGCTCTACAACATTACGAGAATGACAGCAATTTACTGCAGACGACATGTTCTCAGACATCATCTTATGGCTTAGTGTTAATCCTTGATGGATGGTCATCCTCATGAATCAAGATGGAATTCCTTTTATACTCCTTAGCCTTGCAACTCTAATCACATTCTAATTAAGGCAAACTTCTGCATCCAGGCTAAGTGTTTAATTCAGCAGGATTAAGGATAAATTCTGGGACTTGGGAGTAATCATATGAAAATGAAGGCTCTTGTGGGGCAGTGATAGCATCTCTATCTCTGAACAAGGACTGGTGGATTCCACCTACTCCAGAGGGATGCATTCTTTTCCTGGGACAGATTGGTTAGAAAGATATCCATCATGAAAAAGCTACAGCTTTTTAAACCAAGCTTTTTAATCAAAACCATAACACTACATCAAATAATTTGCTCCCGTGTAAAACATCTCTGTGTTACAAATCCATTCAGCATGTTTCTGGTATTCCAGGTATCGCACCTTACCGTTTGCGTGTCTTGGGCAGGAATCCAACCATTTCCATGGCTAGTTGTAAGCGCTCAAAGTCATGTTTCAGATCCTCGCCCTCAACAGAAAAACTGTCCTGTTAAAGTTTGAAGGAAAATAACGTTGTCAGGAAGAATTTGTATAATTTTATCATTGACTTTCAGCCTCTCCCTGAAGATATTTACTCTTCTCTGCAATAACCTTCAAACGTATTAGTCATCCTCTTATACTTCTGCCTGTTCTTTAGGGGAGGGTCTCAGCACTGCACATTACAGGCTGTTTCACAGCAGAGACCATTAAAACCAAGCCCATTCCTGTCCTTACTCAATATATAAAATTACAGACTTCAGAGAAAGATCATTAGGTGATACTTAGAAATGGAAAACCCATTCACTATTCTCTTCCTCTGTCCCTTCATGACCAAACAGCTCATAAATCATTGACTCCTATGTAACAATAGAACTATCCTTCCAGCTCATCCAGACCCAGGTTATGCCTGGTTCACAGTGCTCAATTGTTCATTTTTGAAAGACATATGCATCTATCTTTACAGCACAGTGATTAAAAGGATGAATCGGATTTTCACCTTCTCCTAACAATAAGGAATATAGTATACTAGATTCAAGAATAAGGTCGTGGTTCCAGCTTTGAGGTTGGTTTAACTGTTGATAAAAACTGACTGAAAATGTAAATTACTCTAGTCATAAATCATAGAAGCAAAGCAAGTGCATGCCCATCAGAAGATAAACTGTATCACAGGACATAGAAGACTAAGTCTTTAAATTTGGAACCAACAAAGTTTGGTATATAATTTGAAGTGGAAGGGTGATTTTTTTCTGGAATTAATCTTACACTTGGACTAATACTATCAGACTCTAATATTAAAAGGAGCTAATTCCAACCCCTACAAATTTGCAAGCACACAAATTGCTGTCCGAGACAGCTCAAAATATAGTTTTTATGAAAAATAATATAATATGAAATATAATAAATTCTGTAAAGAATATAAGAGGGACTGATGAATAAAATTCAAAGTCATAAAATGCAGCTGAGCAATGGTCATCCAGTGATTGTATCAACATAAAACCAACTTCACAGATAGAGCTGCAGGCTTATGAAGTCATTCTGTTGAAACATCCAACAAATAAGGTTGCTTCGTAGTAGTGATTTACTGTCTCAGTGTCTAACTATTAGGCTGATCAAAGAGCTGTTGGAAATTACATTATGAGCAAATGCAACTCTAAAGGTATAAATTCAATTCAAGCAAATGATTTTGCCTCCTTTGCAACAGTTCCACAACAAAATTTAGAATGAGGAAACACAAGATCAACCTTAATGATGCTTCATATTTTTAAAACATATGCCTTCAGAAGTTGAAATAGCTTTCAAAGAATGCCAAAACTATAAAAATAGGTAGTTATCTGAAAAGATCACAGCTGGAGAAAATCTGATCCTGTAGGTTATGACAGATTCAGATGTTTCCATTTGAACCTCATAGAACAGTCTCCCTCCTACTTCAGGCAGCATCCGAGGAGCAGGTGAATCAACGTTTCGGACATAAGCCTTCCCATTCCTGGCGAAGGGCTTATGCCTGAAACATAGACTCTCCTGCTCCTCAGATGCTGCCTGATCTGCTGTGCTTTTTTAGCATCACATTCCTGACTCTGACCTTCAGCATCTCAGTCCTCACTTTCTTCCTCCTACCTTGACCAACATCCATCGGTTCACTCTTTCAACCAGCAATACTGTTAACCTCTAACAGACAAAGTTTTGTGGTGTCACCCTCTTGTTAACAAAAACACACGTTTGCATAGCATCTTTCATGATCTTGGGATAAAGCAAATCTCTTATGAGTCAATTAAGCATTTTTTTTTAAGCAAACAGGGCAGACAATTAAGACACAGAAAAGTCCCACATACAATAGTAAGGTAAATGGTCAATTAATCCATTCTAGTTAAGTGAGATGGCAGATATATTTTGGGCAGCAAGACTCTTTTGTGTCTCTATGGATAATGTAATGGGATCTTTTGTCAAAGACAGACAGGGAAGACAGAATCTAATTTTAGTGGCTCACTCAAAATAAGACAACTTTAAAAGCACCACAACAGCTTTTGCCCAATATTGTCCAAAAGATTGGGTGGAATACTTAAAATCCAGAGTGAGGGCAAGTTAAGAAGAGCTATAGGCTTTTCAAATCCAAGTGTCTTTTAGGCATTGTGTAGAAAAAGCAATAGTCCTGCAGTTCAGTGATAAGAGCCAGTGATTTAAGCCAAATATAAGATCAAGACAGGTGTCTTGACAGTGCCAAGACTACTTCAAGATGAAGGCAAAAAAGATCGGGAAGGAGGGGAATACTTGTGCTAAAACTTTCTACGTCTTTTCAGTTGCTTTTAAGGTTGAGAAAACAATGCTGTAAGAAATACCAGAGAAAAAATAAAATCAGTTTCCAATTCAAGATGTTCACTTGTTATTGCTTTTTTAAGTGGTTGCCAATACTTAGTAACTGTCTGAGTTGCCCTCAGAATGCATCTATCATGTGTACTGTGGTTGAACAGGTACCCTCTAATGTGGTGCCACGGAGGAATCCAAAAGGGTTATTCTGGGGAAACCCCAAAGATCAAACCCACAACAATGCAAATCTACTGAATATCAAAAAAGCAATCGCACTTTGATCCATTTGCAGTATGCAATGTTTATGTTGCAAGAGTTCACGATCTTGGGAAAAGAGGCAGTCAAAAACTCAGCCATTAGTTGAATAGTGAAAATGCCTGCTCAATGTTATGACGTGGAGGTGCCAGTGTTGGACTTGGGTAAACAAAGTTAAAAATCACAACACCAGGTTATAATCCAACAGGTTTATTTAGAAGCACTAGCTTTTGGAGTGCTGCTCCTCCATCAGGTAGCTGTGGAGCAGGATCACAAGACACAGAATTTATAGCAAAAGTTCACAGTATCATGCAACTAAAACGATATACTGAACAAGCATAGATGCTGTTAAGTCTTTCATCTTTTAGAATGGGTTTGAGGTTCATTAATATGTAAAGCCCAGAACTTCTTTTAAGTCACATTCTCAAGATAACTTAAGGTTTTTACTGAAAAAAAAAGGTGACATCTCAGCTCAGGCAATGCTTTAAATGTGTGAAGTTGGGAGATTCAAGATGGCTGCAATCCAGGAGGTCTGAGTCTGCAGTGCCTAAGACTCGGACAAAGTGGGGTATCCACCTTCAGCTCACCTTTTAAACCACTCAAGATAGCTTTTGCACAGCACTCTTAGTCATTTTGCATTAAACTTTAACAGTTTGGTGCTTTTTTTAAAAAATGACTAAAGGCAAAAACTCCCCCACTCCCTCCCGCAGCAGCAGGGACGTCCATGGCCACTTTGCGGGACTTACCTGTAGAGACGAGCCTGATCTCAGAGATCATCAAACTCCTGGAGAAGATCGACACATCCATCGAGGAAGCCCGGTCCAGGTGGGAGTTGATCTTGGTCATGCTGCAGAAGCATGACCGAGAGATCGAAAAACTCAGGCAGTGTGTCGGAGGGGCAGAGCAATGGGCCGCGGCCTCGGAGACTGCTGCTGAGTCATCCGTGGGTCAGATCCGGGCCCTGGAGCGACGAGTCTGAACCCTGGAGGAGCACATTGATGACCTCGAGAATCAGGGTCGTTGGAAAATTATTTGGTTGCTGGGCCTTCCCAAACGGGAGGAGGAAGGCCAGCTTGTGGATTTCTTAGAGCAATGGCTCCCACAATTATTGAAGTTGGAGTCAGGACTGGGCCAGGTACGGATGGAGTGGGCCCACTGATCCCCATGCCATGATGTACAAAGGCTCCAAAATAATGCTGTTTCAGGACTTTTTTGCAGTCGTGGTTCGCAAGAGGAAGGCATTCGATGAGGTGAAGAAGTGTTTGAGAGATTTAAATATTCAATACTCGATGTGATATCCGGCAACGCTGCGCTTCAGTCATGGAGGATCTGTATATAACTTTGAATCATCAGACAAGGTAAAAGAATTCCCGGACCCTCTCAAACAGACTGCAGGACTTGAACTGTATAGATAACGACTTCATTTTGCACATTCCCCCCTCCCGCCCTTTGCTTACTCTTCTTTCTTTCTCCATCACCCATCCTTCTCTGTGATGGGGGTCTCCCTTCTAGAGCTTGTGTGGCTTATTTGATTTTTGGGGGAGTTTTATTTTTTGAGTGGGGTTTTCTCTCTTTTTTTCTTATTTAGTTGCCTAATACTTGTTGGGATTGTAATTTTATAACTTTATATATTTCTATCATGTATTGTTTTATTAAACATATCTAGGTGATGGCATGGGGGGAGGGGTGGGTCACTCACTGTTAACTCCTGTTTTATAAGACACTTGAATTTATTTACTCCATTTTGTAATGCCTGAGCCAAGGACAGGGCCTTAGCTGGGAGAGGTTATGGTGGGGTTATTGGAAGGTAGTAATGCCCCCTGGGAGCAAGTGGGAGAGTCTCCTTTCAAATGTTTTGTGTTATTTTTACTTAGTAGTTCTTAATTGTGTTGGTTTAGCTGTTTTAAAGAATTATTTTTAATGTGAATTTTTTATGGTCTTTATTCAATGTCTTTTGGGTGGGGTTCTTCCTCCTGGGGGGTCTCCGGCCTGACTGGACGATCATGGCTAGCCAATCGATTAGATGGTGCACCTGGAATGTCAAGGGGAGCCACTCGCCAATCAAAAGAAAAAGATATTATCAAATCTTAAAAAAGAAAGGGTTGATGTAGCTGTTCTACAGGAGACACATCTACTTGATAAGGAACACTTGAAGCTGCAACAGGGTGGGTTTGGCCAGGTGTTCTTTTCATCATTCAGCTCAAAAAGTAAGAGATTGTCCATTCTCATTTGGAAGAATCTTCCTTTCCAAATGTTAAGCCAGATAAAAGATGAGTCTGGATGGTATATATTGATCAAAGCCCTAATATACGGAGAGGAATACGGGATTTTGAATCTTTATTGTCCCCCGGCACACCCTTTTAAATTTGTAACAGAAGCGTTGTCTAAGTTAATGGCTTTTGGGTCCGTCATACAATTAAAATCTCCCCCTATAATAGTATTATTGACCCAGAGACGGATAGGATACTTAGGAGCACTGTGGGCATATCTCAGAGATCGAGGCAACTGGCGGATCTGAACAAGGAGCTAGGACTAGATGATGTGTGGAGGTGTCTTCATCCCCACAGTAGAGACTTTACTTTCTTTTCTAACCTACACAAATGCCATACCAGAATTGATATGTTTTTTGTCCCTTCGACCCTTTTGAATTTGTTACTGTCTTGTAAAATAGGTAATATAACTATTTCTGGTCTTGCCGCAGTATATATATGAAAGTTAAGACTAGGGATGATGAGATAGGCCCCCAACATTGGCATATGGATCCTTTCTTATTGAAGGATAGCAAATTTATAAAGTATTTTTCGCAGGAATTTAAAACCTTCTGGGATATCAACTCAGGTATGACTAGTAACCCTTTGATGATGTGGGAGACCACTAAGGCATATGTGCAAGCTTGGTCATCTCATATTCTGCGACCCAGAAACGACAAAAGGGAGAGTGACAGCGCCTGCTCGAGGCTTGGCTGCAGGCAGCTGAGACAGCATATGTTGATAGACCCTCCATTACTAAGCCACAGAGGGTCACAGCCCTTAGGGCAGCCTTGAATACCGCACTTACACAAACAGCAAAAAGGGAAATATTATTCGCAAAGCAGAGATTATTTGAATCTGGTGACAAGCCTGACAGGTATCTAGCATACCTTGCCAGAAAGAAAAAGGCACCCCAAGCCATTGCGTCCATTAGAGAAAGTGCTGGTACCTTGACTTGTGATCGTAAAAAGATCAGTACAGCCTTTAAAAAGTTTTATTTTGAATTATATAAGTCGCAGGACTTAGAGGATAGAACTAGGAAGATGGAGTGTTTCTTTTAAAATCTGGCCCTTCCGGGCCTAACCTCAGAGCAGGTGTCAATCTTTAATGCCCCCTTGACAATCCAGGAAGTACAGGATGTGGTTAGGCAGCTTCAGAGTGGCAAAGCGCCTGGGCCAGACAGAGTCCAGGTTGAGTTCAATAAAGAATTTAAAGGGGAACTGCCCAGGCCACTCATAAATATGTACAATCATTCACAGAGTCAGGGCTGCCTCCCGCCTTCGTTAAGAGAAGCAAATATTTCTCTCATTCTTAAGAAGGGAAAGGCCCCAGAAGATTGCTCTTCATATAGACCCATATCCTTGTTAAATGTGGATTTTAAAATTCTTTCAAAAATGTTAGCATTAAGACTGGAGAGAGTTTTACCATTCATTATAAAAGAGGACCAGATGGGGTTTATAAAGGATCACAGGCCAACTAATAGCATTAGAAGGGTCTTAAGTAGGATACAAGCCTGCCAACAGGGAACAATACTGGGGTTGGCTGTCTCCCTAGATGCAGAGAAAGCATTTGATTGGGTAGAATGGCCATACCTTTTTTATACGCTGGAACGGTTCAGTGTTGGAGAGGTCTTTACTAAATGGGTTTCAGTATTATATAATGATCCCAAAGCAGCCATGATCACCAACGGCTTAAGTTTGGATGGCTTTAGCATCGGCAGAGGCTGTTGCCAGGGATATCCTCTCTCACCATTATTATTTACACGTGTGATTGAACCCCGAGTGGAAGCTATACAAACTGACCCTAATATAACGGCTCCGAGGGTTGGATCAGGCAAGCACAAAATTACTCTCTCTGTGGATGATGCCCTCCTCTTCTCAAGTAATCCTTTGACATCCATGCCCCGCTTAATTCAAGTGGTCAATCTGTTCGGTATGTTCTCAGGTTACAAAATCAATTTTATGAAATCGGAAGCCATGCCGTTGGGAGGCCTTGCCAGTATATCCAATTTACCGGATGGATCTGGTTTTCCCTTTTGGTGGTCGCTAGAAGGTTTTCTGTACTTGGGTATTTTTATTACTCTGGTATTTGGTCAGCTGTATAAAGCCAATTACGTACACTTATTAGAGAAAATAAGGCTGGACCTTCAAAGTTGGGGAGATCTCCAATATCCTGGCTAGGCAGAGTAGTTCTAGTTAAGATGAATATTCTACCTCGACTTCTATATCCTATGAGAATGCTCTTTTTGCAGTTCTGGTGTACTGCAGTGTGTTGTGGCCCTTTTGAATAGTGTCTTGATGCAACTTCGTTTGTGTGTATTGGGGTGGTTGCTTTCGCGGTTCAGGACTTGGTCTGTGTGTGTGTGGTTTTCCTGTAAACCTTTGTGGTGAATTCTGTGTTTGGTGTTCTCTGTACCATCACGTCTAGGAATGGGAGTTGGTTGTCCTTTTCTTCCTCTCTAGTGAATTGGATTCCTGTGACTGTGGCGTTGATGATCCAGTGTGTGTTCTCTATTTCTGTGTTTATAATGATTACAAAGGTATCGTCCACATATCTGACCCAGAGTTTGGGTTGAATTTGCGGTAAAACTGTTTGTTCTAATACGGATCATTGACGCCACAATCACAGGAATCAGGTTCACTAGAGAGGAAGAAAAGGACAACCAACTCCCATTCCTAGACGTGATGGTACAGAGAACACCGAACGGAGAATTCACCACAAAGGGACACAGGAAAGCCGAACACACAGACCAAGTCCTGAACCACGAAAGCAACCACCCCAACCACACACAAACGAAGTTGCATCAAGACACTGTTCAAAAGGGCCACAACACACTACAGTACACCAGAACTGCAAAAAGAGAAAGAAGAACACCTCTACAAGGTATTCGCCAAAAACGGATACCCCGCAATTTCATCAACAGGTGCCTAAGGGAAAGACAATGGAATGGGAGGACATGCCACAGCCCAAAGGACTAGCCACGTTATCATACATCAATAACATTTCTGAACTGACAGCCAGACTGCTACGACCACTAAGACTCATAACAGCACACAAACCAACAGCCACTCTCAGACAACAACTCACCAGAACGAAGGACCCGATACCCAACATGAGCAAAACCAATGCAGTGTACAAAATCCCGTGCAAGGACTGCACAAAACACTACATCGGACAAACAGGAAGGCAGCTAACGATCCGTATACATGAACACCAACTAGCCACGAAACGACACGACCAGCTATCCTTAGTAGCCACACACACAGATGACAAGCAACATGAGTTCAACTGGGACAACACTACTATTATAGGACAAGCCAGACAGAGAACAGCCAAGGAATTCCTAGAGGCACGGCACTCATCCACAGATTCTATCAACAAACACACTGACCTGGACACAATATACCGGCCACTGCAGCGGACAGCTGGAACTGACAACCGGAAGCGGCAGAGACAAACCACTATAAATGCCAGAGGAAACAACACAGAAGCGCTTCACAGGAGGCTCCCAAACACTGAGGATGTCACCTAGAAAGGGGACGAAACGTTTGCAACACAAATTCCTAGCTCGGCGAACAGAACCACAACAACGAGCACCCGAGCTACAAATCTTCTCACAAATGTTATGTATCTTATCTTGTGACCTACAATCAATCTGGTTAGATATAGAGACTTGCCAAGCAATATGTCCCCTCATCAATTTATTATTTATGGACAAGATGAGAGTTATTACAGACTATCGTAAAAACCCTATTCTACTAAATAAAAGCAAAGCCTGGAAGATAATGCAACAAGATGAGGGTAACCTGCAAAAAACCTCCCTTATTCCCCATAGGGGGAACATCAGGATTTCTGCCAGGGCTGACAGATGCTACATTTAAAACTTGGGAGTCCAGAGGTATCTCCTGTTTGGGAGACCTGTTCGATGGGGAAGTTACGATGTCCTTTGAGCAGCTGCGCCAGAAGTTTGGACTGCCTAACAAGGACCTCTTTCAGTATTTTCAAATACAAGAATTTATACAAAAGAAGACCACACTGATAGTCAATCAAACAGGGAAAGGAGAGTGCTTTGGCCGATAGGGCCACCCTCGGTCAGTATTCTTTATCATTCATTATACAATAAGGTGTCGAAGGACATAGAACAATTGTATAATACCTGGAATCAAGAATTAGGGTTGGAAATCTCTTTAGAAATGTGAGAGGACATCTGGGAAAATGCCAGAAAGATCTCAATCTATAACAGAATGCAGGCTACTCAATTAAAAATACTTCACAGGGCTCACATGGCACCTGAACGACTCACAAAGTTCAAGGCAGGAACATCCCTAACGTGTCCGAAATGTAAAATCGAAGTTGGCACTCTCACGCATTGTCTATGGGCATACCATAAGATCCGTAAGTATTGGGATAGAGTAGTGAATGCCTTGACAGAGATTTTGGGTACGGAGATTGGATTGGATCCAACGTCCCTACTTTTGGGCTCTTCATTTCCGCCATACTGTTCAGGGCTTTTGTTCAGCTGTGGCAATGGTTCTGAATGTTTCGGGGGCCCCCGGGACGAGGAATCCCGTACAAATACGGGTTTTATTATGACTTTGATACAAATCTATTTTGAGTATGTATCTAGTTATTTAATTACTTTGTTGTTTACTGTTAGTAATGTACGATATCCTATTTTATGTTTCGGTTGTTTGTAGAATAGGTTAGTAGTTAGTTTGGTTTTTTTATTTATTTAATTTTAAATTGGTGTTGTTATTATATTGTAAAGTGGAATACACTAGTTTGTATTATTTTTGTAATTTTGTAAAAAAAATCTTTAAAATGTTCTTTATCAATAAAATAGCTATTAAAAAAAAATGTGTGAAGTCAGAGTCAGTCTACATCTCAACCTTGAGTCGGACTAGCTCTATTTCCAAACTAGGAATTTCTAAAATGTTACATGGCTGCCTGCAGATTGTATGCTTTTTGAGCTAAGCCAGTGTAAGTCCGCGTGTGCGTGAGAGACAGAGAGAGTGTCTGCGTGAGTATGAGTATGTAAGACTGCGTGTGAGTGTGTGTGTGAGAGAGAGAGAGAGAGAGAGAGAGAGAGAGAGAGAGAGTGAGAGAGAGAGTGAGAGAGAGAGAGAGAGAGAGAGGATTGATAAAGTATTGGAGAATCCACGATTGAAATCCTCCATTTTAAATCTCCATCTTGCAATAATAATTTGTGTTATAAGTTTAAATTGAAAGTCACAGTGACCATGAGAAAGAATTAAGGAATATGAGACTCTTGGCATAACTTTGTAGTTCTGCTTTCCCAGGAACAGCAAATGAATAGAATACTGACAAATGTCTAGCTTTATCTGCTTTGACGCAAGATGAAGAAGAAACATTTTAAATCAATAGCTCAGTTTTTGATCTCTGAGAACAAGACTAAAATGTACTAATCACCTAAATTTAATCATGACAACATTCGTTAGAGGTGGAAACATCATATTTTGTGGGAAATTAAAAAATATGAAATTTTTACACACATAAAGGCTATAAAATACGCTGCCTTTTGCTAAAAATTAGAGATCTCTCATTAGTCCATCTAGGCATATCTAGATTGACACTCTGGACTACAAACTATTAATCTTTCACCAATTTAATCAAAATAAAGTTAGTTTTAATATTGTGCATTCCGAGAATTTCTTTTTGAGTCAACAGTAGAGTGTAGAGGGGTCACCTGTGGTGTGACATGAACCCAAGATCCCAGTTGAGGCCATCCAAACTTGAGTATCAGCATCTGCTCAGCCACTCTGTGTTGTTACGTAGCCTGAAGTCCACCTTGGAGGATGGTCACCCAAAGATCTTGTAATTGCAGATACATTCTATTTTGTTCAAAAAGCACACAATCTGTAGGTAGTCAATCCATGGAACATTTTATAAATTCCTGCTTTGGAAACAGAAACCAATCTGGCTCAAGATTGGGATATAGGCAGACTTAAACCTCTCATGCTTAATGCATTGTCTGAGCAGAGATGTCACTTTTTAAAAATAAAACCTTACGTTATCTCAGGAATGTGACTTAAAGACGTTCTGGTAGTTACATATTAATAAACCAAAAACCTGCAACCCATTCTAAAAGATGAAAGACTTTACATTGAACAAATCTAGATTGCTGTTTTGTATCAGTTGCATGCATGCATGACACTGCAATGCTTTGCTATAAATTTTAAATCTTATGATCCTGCTCCACAGCTTCTTGACAAAGGAACAGCACTCCGAAAGCTAGTGCTTCCAAATAAACCTGTCGGACTATAACCTGTGTGATTTTTAACTTTGCTCAATGTCAGTCAGCTCAGATGCTCAATTTCCAGGCCATGACTTGTACGCATAATGGGGAATGATTGCAATACTGAGCTCATGTTGCACAGTCTTGGATGTTCTATTTCAAAGATGTTTAATGAAAGATGAAACAGAATGATAGGGTAACACTATGAAAGAATGAATGTAAACATTCCTTATGAATTTTATGCCACCTTATGGCATATTATTTAGATGAACATCGATGGACACAGATTTGACTAAATCTCAAAGAGAGGTTGTGATAGTTAGGAGAAAGTGAGGACTGCAGATGCTCAAGATCAGAGTCGCAAGTGTAGTGCTGGTAAAACACAGCAGGTCAGGCAGCATCTGAGGAGCAGGAGAATCGACGTTTTGGGCATTGGTCCTTCATCAGGAATGCCCTTCATCCTGATGAAGGGCTTATGCCCGAAACATCGACTCTCCTACTCCTCGGATGCTGCTTGGCCTGCTGTGTTTTACCAGCACCACACTCTCAGTTGTGATAGTTAGGTCTATAAATGCCTGACTGCAATACTACACATACTTGTTCTGAACAAAGTCATCAATCTGAAATGTTAACACTTGCTCTGGCCACAGTTGGATTTCTAACACAATCTGTTTGCATTTCAAAAACTTCTGTTTTTTTACTTAGATAACAGTTGAGTCATTTTGGGGATTTTATGAAAATAAAATGGATCTGAGAAATGGAGACCACCTTACATGCATAAACATAGGAAATTGTAACAATGTTTACAGGGCGGCACAGTGGATCAGTGGTTAGCACTGCTGCCTCACAGCACCAGGGACCTGAGTTCAATTCCACCCTCTAGCAAGTGTCTATGTGGAGTTTGCACAATACCCCTGTGTCTGCGTAGGTTTCTGTCGTGTGCTCCAATTTCCTCCTCCAATCCAAAGATATGCAGGTTAGGTGGACTGGCCATGCTAAATTGTCCACAGTGTCCAGTGATGTACAAGCTAGGTGGATTAGCTATGGGAAATGCATGGTTACAGGGTTCTGGTAGGGGTGGGGGGAGATGCTGTTTGGAGGGTTGATGTGGACTTGATGGGCTGAATGGCCTGATTTCACACTGTAGGGATTCTACTGTATGTAGCAGCTGTTATATTGTAGGTGATGATAATCAGATTTTTAACTATGCACACAAAAATGGTTTACAACAATATTTTCACAGCTTTCATTCTGAAAACTTTGGCAGTGGCTGTATTATAGTGGGTCACAAAACAGAATCCATAATAACTCAAAGTAATATCATAAATCCTGGAGTCACATTCACTGTACAAAGTGGGTTGAAGAAAATGCTAGAACTTCTGCAGCACTTTAAACATATATCTCAGAAAGTTCATAAAGGGGGGAAATTGCTGTTGTAGTGGTATCTTCAATCGACTAGCAATCCAGAAGTCCAGGTTTGGGGACATGGGCTGATGGTGGGTGAAGAATTTGCAGACAGAATACAATGCAGCGAAGTGAGAGATTATGCACTTTGGTAAGAAGAATAAAAGCACAGTCTATTTTCTAACTGGGGAAAGGCTTCGGAAACATGAAGCACAAAGGGAATTAGGAGTCCTAGCTCAGGATTCTCTTAAGATTAACATACAGGTTCAGCTGGGAAGACAAATGCAATTTTCACATCAAGAGGGCTAGAGCAGAAGATGTACTGCTGAGATTTGGGCGGCACGGTGGCACAGTGGTTAGCACTGCTGCCTCACAGCACCAGAGACCCGGGTTCAATTCCCGCCTAAGGTGACTGACTGTGTGGAGTTTGCACATTCTCCCCGTGTCTGCGTGGGTTTCCTCCGGGTGCTCCGGTTTCCTCCCACAGTCCAAAGATGTGCATTGGTGAATTGGCCATGCTAAATTGCCCGTAGTGTTAGGTAAGGGGTAGATGTAGGGGTATGGGTGGGTTGCGCTTCGGCGGGGCGGTGTGGACTTGTTGGGCCGGAGGGCCTGTTTCCACACTGTAAGTAATCTAATCTAAAACTACATTTAGAATATTGAGAGTAATTTTGGGTCCCATACCTAAAGGAAAAATATGCTGCACTGGAGGGGGTTCAGAGGTGGTTTTACAAGCATGATTGAGGTGATGAAAGGTTTGTCATATAAGGAGCAGCTGAGGATTCTGGGTGTGTACTTGATGGAGTTTAGAAAAATGAGTGGGGATCTGATTGAAATTTACACAATACTGAAAGGCCTGGATAAAATAGACATGGAGATGTTTCCATTGGGAGGAGAAACTAGGACCCAAAGGGGACAGCCTCAGAGTGAAGGGGTAACCCCTTAAAACTGAGATGAGGAGTTTCTTCAGACAGTGGGTAGATAATTTGAGGAATTCATTTCTGCAGAGGGCATTGGAGGCCAAGTCATTGTGTGTATTTAAGAGGTAGATAGGTTCTTGATTGATATGAAGTACAAGGGTTACAGCAAGAATGGGATTGAGAAACACATCAGACATGACCAAATGGTGTTGCAGACTCAATGGGTTGAATGGCCTAATTCTGCTCTGATATCTTGGTCTCAGTAATATTGAAAATAATTGGAAACCTCCACTGGTCTTTCCTTTCCTTTGATCTGCCAGCCTTAAAACAGTCTGGCCTGTGTGTGACTCCAGATCCACCACAATGTAGCTGACTTTTATCTGTCCTCTCAATTTGCCAAACAAGCCACTAAATTCATGGTAATTAAGGATGGGCAACTACCGCTGGTCATGTATAGTATGTAAGGAAAACAAGGAAAACCAATATTTATACTTGAGAGGAGAGTGCTGGCAAATTTGCAGTTGATAAAATGAGGAGCTGGAAAAATCACAGCAGGTCAAGCAGCATCTGAGGAGCAGGCGAGTTGACGTTTCAGGTCAGAATCTTTCATCAGTCCTGATGAAACGTTCCGACCTGAAACATGGACTCCCCTGCTCCTCAGATGCTGCTTGACCTGCTGTGCTTTTTCCAGCTCCACACTATCGACTCTAACATTTCAGCATCTACAGTCACAGATGTACAGCATGGAAACAGACCCTTTGGTCTAACTCGTCCTTGCCAACCAGATATCCTAACCTCATTTAGTCCTATTTGCCAGCATATCCCTCGAAACCCTTCCTATTTATATACCCACGTAGATGCCTTTTAAATGCTGTAATTGTACCAGCCTCCACCACTTCCTCTGGCAGCTCATTCCATACACACACCACCCTCCGCATGAAAAAGCTGCTCCTTTTATAAATTTCCCTTCTCACCTTAAACCTCTGGACTCCTCCACCCCAGGGAAAAGACATTGTCTGTTTAACCTATCCATGCCCCTCATGATTTTATAAGCTTCTATAAAGGTCACCCCTCAGCCTCCGACACTCCAGGGAAATCAGCCCCAGCCTATTCAGCCTCTCCCTATAGCTCAAATCCTCCAACCCTGGCAACATCCTTGTAAATCTTTTCTGAACCCTTTCAAGTTTCACAACATCCTTCCGACAGGAAGGAGACCAGAATTGCACGCAATATTCCAACAGCGGCCTAACCAATATCTTGTACAGCCGCAACATGACCTCCCAACTCAATGCTCTGACCAATAAAGGAAAGCATACCAGACGCCTTCTTCACTATCTTACGTACCGGCAACTCTACTTTCAAGGAACTATGAACCTGCACTCCAAGGTCCCTTTGTTCAGCAACACTCACCATCTCCAAGTGATTGGTACAGCTGTCACTAAGACAAATGTAGCAATTTATTAATCATCATTGCTAACTACCTACCAAGTTTTGCTTAAATTTTAAACCGGGCAGGTTGACACTGATTGGTCAGGAAACTGCCCTGAGAAATGAACCAGCAAATGGTTGTCACTCATTTTGCAGGGGTGAAACAGGTGCATGCACATTTCTTTTTGCCTGTTGTAGTGGCAGTGTGAAACAACTGTTACAATAGCAAAATGAATGGTTTTCGCCAGCAACAGGATGTTACTGTCAAGCTAAAAAGATTTTCTACCTATTATACAAATTAATAATGTGGTATACAAATTTCAGTACAGGTGTGATGCAAGGTATAAAAATTGTACAAAGACTGACAGATTGAATCAAGCAGCATATTACTTTAGTTGGTCACAACAAGCAATGTACTGAACCGTACCCAACCAATCTACACTTGGAAAATTTGCAAACAGTATCCTACAGTAAACGTGATTCCGCAAGTGGACATTTCCTATTTATTTCTAAGTGTGCATATAACTACACTAACAACCAACTCAGGACTGTCAATTGTGTGTGCAGTGTGACACACTTGCATGTACAAGACACTACATACATTAATACACAGGGCCTTATCATTTGCAGATAGAATGTTCACACACTCCACCTACTTTAACTCAACAAAACAGGTGACAGCCATTTGCTGATTCATTTCTCAGGGCAAATCTCTCAACAGTCACAGTCAAACTGCCTGGTTTAAAATTTTAAAAAAGCATGGCAAATAATTATTAATCATCATTAACCATTGCATTCTCCATGGTCACACCTTTAACAGAGTCTATTGACCACCAATTGGCAATCTCTTCTTATTCAATATAAAAATTGTTTTCTCTTTGAATTAGTACTCTTATGAATTGTCCTGGTGAGTACAAGGCAAAAAGCTTTGACAAACGTTTTTTTTTCCAGCAATACCAAAGGACAGATTATTCCTGTTGTAATGCATTTTTTGACATAGTTTTATTATGTAGATAAATTCAAAAGCCAAAATGCATATCAGGATCCAACGAGCAGTTATGAGGCAAATGACCAGTTAAAAAGATTGTAGTAAGATTTGCCAGAAGATGGAAATTCCTACACTTCTACAAATAATGCCATCTGATCTACAACATTCAAAAGTTAACTTTGTTTCTTTCTCTACAATGCTGCCAGAGATACTGGTCTTTCCATATTTAACTTCCAGCATTCCAGAGTTTCACTTCTAATCTATAGAGAACCACCTGTTTCAACACATCAGGCAACAGTGCTACCCTTATGATTGTACAATACCAGAGGATCAGCCAAAGTTTTGCACTTAAAGCCTGGGACTTTTTGAAACCTTGATTCAACGAACAGAGTCTTAAGGGACTCAAGCTGCCTACTTTAATAGCATTTGGATACTTTTGATATCTTTCTTGGTCTCTTCAATGTTCTGTTTTCATGCCCACATTTGGGAACTTCTAAGCAGTAACGTATCTGGAAAGTAATATATTTACTACGGAAATAAATTTTTGTACATTATTTAAATACTGGACGCAGATTCGGCCTGCTTAACATACTTCAGCAACTTATGGATTTTAATATGGCATTTGTCAGACTTCTGACTTAGCTGTCTTTAAGTCCTCTGGTTGAATAAATAATCTGTGGGAAATAATACAAATAGACAACCCTTTATCTGAAATCCTGAAATCCAAGAAGCTCCAAAATCCAAAGGTTTTTCGTGAAGATTTTATCTCATTAACAAGGTTGTTTAGCATGCAAACAGTTAACCCAATCCCACACCCACTCGATGTGGGGTTCCCCGCTGAACTGTCACTTATTCTGAAATTGGAAAAATTTCCGAATTCCAAAAACCAGCTGGTCCCAAGCGTTTCGGATAAAGGATTGTGAACCTGTACAGTTTTTGCTTGTCATTAGTTTAAAAAATATTTGTTCCAGTGGAACCTAATTATTAAATTAAATGCACGAAATGAGGATACCAGATGCTGCTATTATCATAATACTAAGACATTTACTATTGCTTATACCCATTCACTTTAATATTTAAGTATTTGTACACATGTACTGTACAACACTATTCTAATAATTGCTTGAAATTAGTTTGTTCTTTCTCCCTTTTCCAAACTAATTTCTTTTCCACCTAATTGTACCAATCTCTTTGCTGAGATCTTATTTGCCAGAAATCCTATGGCGAATCACCTATCCTATGGCGAATCACCTAAATGCCTACTTTACCTACACAGACCCAGATATTAAGTCCTGGATGGCTTTCAGCTAATACTTGTATCAAATAACAATAGCTGAAAATGTATTGTTGGAAAAGCGCAGGAGGTCAGGCAGCATCCAAGGAACAGGAGAATCGACATTTCGGGCATCAGCCCTTCTCCTATCAAATAACAATACCCAGCAATTAGGGATCAAGAGTTGAAACCATGGTTGATTTTTTTTTCTTCCTAATCTGTGGCGACAAGGCCAGGTTTGGGACTCTTGCACTACTCAAACTAAAATGGCGAACACAAGATTTGTGAATGAACAATGGGCTATTATTTTACGTGATTCAATTGAACACTGCTTTGCCTACTTAAACCAGAGAAGCCATTAGTCTTTTGTTTTTATTAAAATTTCAAAAGCAGCTTTTGGATATCTCTGAAATCCACTCGATGAACTGATCTGCTCTAATCAAACAAGTCAAATAAGTCAAATCATAAGCATCATTACATAATATTTTAACACATGGGAAAGATGATATTAACAGTCTTAAGGTGCCAGCTAAACTGGAAAGAGGCTGGAAGTCTTGTTAATGTGCATACTTTGATTAAGACAGATTGGCAGCTGAAGTACCAAAACATGTAACCTGGAAATGGTCCACATGCCAAACATCAGATATACAGAAAGCAAGGTTGACAGAGTCAACAATTCACATCGTCACTTGAAGAAACAGGCGTTAGGCAGAAAGCAAGCACAATCTCTTTTTTGCTTAATTGTTAATTAAGTAAAATTACTCAAGATCTCGAGGTTGAGGGGTGACCTTATAGAGGGGCATGGATAGGATAAATAGACAAAGTCTCTTCCCTAGGGTCGGGGAGTCCAGAACAAGAGGGCATAGGTTTAGGGTGAGAGGGGCAAGATATAAAAGAGACCTAAGGGGCAACGTTTTCACACAGAGGGTGGTATATGTATGGAATGAGCTGCCATAGGAAGTGGCGGAGGCTGATACAATTGCAACAGTTAAAAGGCATTTGGATGGGTATATGAATAGGAAGGGTTTGGAGGGATATGGGCCAGGTGCTGGCAGGTGGGACTAGATTGGGTTGGGATATCTGGTTGGCATGGACGGGTTGGACCGAAGGGTCTGTTTCTATGCTATACATCTCTATGACTCTACGACTCTATGACTCTAATTTGTCCCACTTTGGAGTCTTCTTTCTCTATTGCCTCTCCACAAATGACACCCAACATCCTAAAGCATTGTTTATTTAATAGATTATTATGTTTACAATACTGCATTCCTCCAGTATGAACTGATTTGCAATTATCTATTTTTACTGATGGCTTTCTGCACTGAATATTAATATTTAACAAATTAGATTTCCCATTTATATTTAGATCTGCATCAGTTTAACTGAAGTACAAAAGCCAATGAGATACTTCTTCAAACTGTTGAAGACTGGTGAAGCATTGCCCTTTTGTGGTTCAACTGAAAGAATGAAGAACACAGATAACAATCTGAACACTTGCACTCATTCGTTGAACCCATATTTCCCATCCAAGTCAATTATTGCAAACGAAATGCTATTGCGCATAGAAGGAAAGAAATGGTGCAGCATTGGTACTACCAATTGTGATATAGTGGACAAGTAGAAACCATTACAAGCAATCACTATAAAGAATCAAACTTGGTGTTAACATGTTTTCAACCACAAGGAAAGCAAAGTGTTCGATAGCGCATTCATTAAATAGTCAAAGCTGTGTAATACAGTACATGTTAACAAGCCTCACATGGTTGCAATAGTCATTACTTTAACTGTTAGTGGATTAGAGGAGCAAACGAGATGTACAGAAATTATGCATGCTTTACAAAAGAAAAAGTATGCATATAAATATACTTGAACCTTTTCCCCAATTATATGATCTAGAATGATCAATTTAAACTGCTTTTGGTTGGATTAAAGACTTAATTGTTTCTTGACAGTTTTGCCCATGCTTTCCTTGTGGAAGTACAGTGTAATATCAGCAACACATCACTAGTAATACAAAACTCAAATACTAACCAGCTCTGAATCATAGTAATAATCATCCCAAGTCTGTCTGAGTGGTTTCTTTGTCATCTGAGAAAGCAAGGTAGATGCTGTTAGGAAGTTCACACACCTTAAATAACCTTTACAAGGATAGGGTAAGATCCTTATCCAGCAAGTAAAGTTCAAGGGATACCAGTGACGAGAACTCATTCTCCTCATCAAAGGAAGGCAAATATTTTTACAAGTTGCACTGAATAAACTTACAATAATCCTGGTATGATCACAGCACATCTAATTATCTGTCAACAGATTTTATATTTTCAAACTAATTAACTACAACTGCAATGAAAAATATTCAAGTCCAGTTATGAACATTGTCCATAGGCTAACCTTGATTTTCATAAATAATGGTATTCATCCGTTTAGACTCTTCCCTCACCAAACCCCTGCAGCAGTGACGACTTCCAAGAGCCTGCGGTGGCAGCGATAAAGTGTCCCAAGGGCCTGTGGCAGCAACGACTTCTGAGGGGCAGCAGCAGCAATGGTGGCCTCCGAGCGCCAACAGCAGCAGTGACAGCGACCTGTGGCAGCTGCAGCGACTTCAGAGGGCCTGCAGCACTGAGACCAGAGGCTTTGGGAAAGGATATCCATTTACCTTATGGAGACAAGGCTACCTCACGTAGCTAAGACTTCAGGTCTGGATGCTTCACCCTTCCTTCTTGGCTCTTTTTTTTGTATTTCTGTTTTGTTTTAAATTTGGTTTTTGTATCTATATTCTTTTTTAAAAATTACATTTGGGTTTTTGTAGCTAAGATGGCACTGGTGAGTGGCGACTTTGTACACTTTTTACTGTGCTCCTGTGCTTCAGTACATAGGACAATAAAACCTAATGCTAATTCTAAAACGCTCATATATGCAAGTGAGCAACTATAAAAACGTGTTTCAGGTGCATATCATCAAAACATGCCAACTGGGTCTCTTATGTATCCTTTGAGTTTTGATTGTTGTTCAAAATGTTATCCAAGATGGTAGCAGAGTAGGACACTCCAACTAGAGATCATCCACTCCACTCGTTGTTCTTTCTTTCGCTTTTATTTTTCTTAGTGTTTTTTTCCTTGTCTCCTGGCTTCCAGCGATGATTCCTGACACAGCCATGTGGCACAGCATTTTCTGGGCATGGTGTGGTGGCCTCCTGATTTTGTGTGGTGGCCTGGCGCAGCAGATTCCTGACGTGGCGAGGCAACTTCATGGCCCATGTGGAGGTCTGCAGTGATCTCCAAGCCTCATTATCTTCAAGGTGAAGCCCAGTGCAGTGTGGAGCCAGAGCCTGGTACAGACTGGAAGCTAGGTGTCAGCATGGTCTGTTAGTCTGAACTTTTAGTTTTGCAACATTAGACATTTTATTATTCTATTGTCTAAGATCTTGTAGCTAAAGAAGCTGTACCTAGATATCTTTGTTCCTAAGATGGCTGTGTAAGTGGCAACGTATCAATTTTTCACCATATTCATTAAGTATATGAGACAATTAAGCTAATTCAATTCAATCAAGTCATTAGAATAGACAGAAAAAATGGATCACCTTTACAATGTTTTTTTTATACATTCTCCAAAATGATGTCAGCTAAATCTTTTTCTACACTAAGAACAAAAGCTTAGTTATATAGCATCTGATCACTCAAGAATCAATAAATTATTATGAATGCCTTTAGTCCTGTAACATAGGTAAATGTCAGTCACACAAAACTGAAACAGACCCTTCGGTCTAACAACCATGTCGAACAAACATCCCAACCTGACCTTGTCCCGTTTTCCAGCATTTGGCCCAAATCCTGCCAAAGCCTTGCTGCTCATGCTTTTATCAATGTCAATAAGATCACCCCTCAGCCTTAAATGCTCAAGGAAAAATGTCTGACAGTTCCAACATTTTTAATTTTTAATTGTTCGTGGGAGTGGTCTCACTACCTGGGCCAGCAACTTGCCTGTTCCCATTTGGCCTTTCGAAGGTGGTGATCAAGCTTCCTGACACCTGAAGTTCATGTGATAATGTGATTTGACCAGTGACTGTTTCATACACCTGGCAATGTTAGTACAAGAAGGATTATTGGATAGAGCAAAGAAACTTCAAACAATGCAATAGGACTTTTCAAATTTACTGAGTTATCAGATATCAGACAGAAAACAACTGTTTAACTTTTCATCCAAAGGACTGCACAGTACTGAAGTGTCAGCCAATGTGACAATAAAATCCTGGATCAAATTTTCAAACTTGGAAATGGAAATATTACAACTATCATTTTGAAACACATGCACTATTTTAATTTCATTTCTATTGCACTCGATTGTATCTGTACATGGAGTTTTTAAAAAGTAAGGGAAGAATGGATGCTCATCAGCAAGGATCAAATCCAGAGTTACATTCTATAAATGATGGGGTGATGAGCCAAGGTCTTTTTCCCAGGATAGGGGAGTCAAAAACTAGACGGCATAGGTTTAAGGGGGAAAAGGGAAAAGTTTAAAAGGGGTCTGAGGGGCAACTTTTCATGCAGAGGGCAGTGAGTGTATGGAACGAGCTGCCGGGGAGGTGGTGGAGGGGGGGTACAATTGTAACATTTAAAAGGCATCTGGATGAATACATGAATAGAAACTTTTTAGAGGGATACAGGCCAAACGCTGGCAAATGGGACTATGTCAGATTGGGATATCTAGTCGGCGCAGACGAATGAGACCGAAGAGTCTGTTTCCATGCCGTATGACTTTAATTCATTATTGTAACAAATTGAAATAGTTATCACAATCCAAAAAGCTCATGTAATTTGATTCAAATATGCAAAAATAGAACAAAGAGAAATTGTCCATTTATTAAAGTAGATACAAGGGTATATTAGAATATTAAGTTAAAATTGCTCATGAAGATATAGCACCAACCAAGCACATTTTTAAGTCAAAAGGTTACTTATGTATATCCAATTTGTATGTTTTAACCTTTCTCAGTAGATTGCAGGTATCATTCATAGAGTAAGAAATGTACTCATAGTAAAGGGGAGATGGCAGCAGTGCACAGGAATAGTGTTTGATAAGCCTGTTGGATTTACAGCTCTATGCTTTGCACATTGAAACTGGTTGCCTGCTAACTGTGACACAGATTTCACTACGCTTTGACCTCATTTGTCACAGTACCATGGCCATCAATTATACCAAATACATCAAGAACATCACCAACCTTTCCAAGCAAAAGCAGCTGTCATCAAGAACAAGCTCAAATTTGTCCTAACCCAAGATCCACGAAGAGACTTTTCAGCAGAATGAGATCTAAAATAAGCAGCACACCTTTTCTCCTCGAGGTCTCAATTGTAACTATGTAATTGTTGCCCTGGTAGAGTTCGCATGCCTGTCCTTTGTTAAAGCAGAGTCTAGATTTTCTGATTTGCAAAACTCAATTAGTCAGCCACGTATTGCCTTAAGCAATATTATTGAGGGAGATTAACGTACTTTGTTTCAAATTGCAATTACAGTGTTCGCTCTCCTACAATGAGAGTAAATCTAAATTAACTTCATCAAAGGAAGGAAACAAAAAGCTAAAAAGATGAGTCACAGACTTTTGCAGTCCAATCAAAGGCATGTTTTTAAAAGAGATGATAAGCTGTTTTTGATTCTGAAAGATTCAGTCATCTATACTTATACTGCATAAAATAATCTAACAAAATAATCAACCCCAGCTACAATTTTGAACTTTGTGCTTTATTAATTTGCATCTAAATCAATTGTCTTATTCTGAACTTCAATCAAAAGGGTTTGAGATGCCTCAAAGCTGCTGGTGACACCTTTTACCCCAAACTTCCATTCAATAGTTAACAATTGCCATGTCCCTACCCATGTTAGTTCGGGAACATAACTTCACACCACAGAAACTTCATAATTTAATATACGATATCAAATAAATATAATCATTATATAAGCTGCCATGAATTTTCTGACATATATATGAATGCAAAGAAGCTTTCATGTTTATGCCAGCTGCCACAACGTCAATCCACTTAATTCTGAACAACATGCATTCCAGCTGTAATTTCTAAACATATTACCATAAAAATTTCACAAGTAACATCTCCAATGAATTCTTTGCACAGGATGAACTTTTGGCACTAACCTGATTCAAGTAATGGTATTCTTCAGGCTCCTGCAGGTGGAAACTTTTTTTCTCTTCTTCATTGGCTCCTGCCAGCAAGTAGTAGAATACATGATAGTTTCTGAAACAGGAACGACACACCACACAATGTTACATTAACATTCAAGCAACTACAATGCGACAATAAAGTTGTGAAGATATGGCAAATTTACATCAGTTATGCAATATAAACAGAAGCCATTTGTATTATCCTAACAATAAAAATGCTCAAAGTCTAAATGTGTTAATTTATGCTGAAACTGTTGGAAGTGGAGGTGCCTTGATCTGCATATAATGGAGTCTGATTGTACTATCGATGGTGCTGAGAACAGACAATATTAGTTTTTACACATTCATATATTGATCCAAGATCAAATTACAGAATCTCTCTCTGCACATCTAATCAAGGGAAAACAGCTACTGACTTGACACAAATCATCAAATTCATTTTTTTAAACTCAAGATATAGGTGGTTGACTTTTACAAGCAACATTTTAGAGCAACTGAAACCTTCCTTCATGGAGCTACCAAATTGGACATTGTTCCTGCCAGACTTGCCCCCAGAAGTTACATCAAAGGGACCCAAGATTGAGCAGCCAACCTCAAATGGTGTGTTTTCCTATCGTTCTATGGATGAGGAGGTTTGTATCAGGGACAGTTTGACTTCACTGAGTGGTGAAAGTGGTGAGTTTGGACTTTTCAGTTATTAAGTCAAAGAGTGACTTATACAAAGGATACATGAAAAGTGAATGATTTTTCGCTAAAAATCAATAATTGACATATACAGATTAATCATCACAAGGTAATACATACCAAATTATTACCAAACCCAATGATTTCAGTTAAAATCCCTCTCTCTTATCTAGGTCTGGTCTCTGGTGTCATCCTTTTCCATGTAAAATCTGCTACATTTTAATCCACAGAAAAATTAAAGTAGCAGCAATTTGAATGACTATTCCCCAGTGTCTTGCCAGTTTCATTAATAAGTTAATAATAGAAATTCCTTTTCAAACAAATTATCTTTTATTTTCCAACACAGAAGCTCCACTTCTGTAAAATATTATTCAATGATAAAATGCTTACCCTTAAGCATTCAACTGGAAACAATTTCAAGGTAAAAATTGTGTCCCCTGTCTGGATGGGGACACAAACCTTACCTCAAATCTTTTAATCTTGAAGTGAATTTTGTATTCATTAACTGTTACTACTTGAAAATGGGATTAATTTCCATTTCAGACACAATATCAAAGATAGCACGAAAAAACGTTGAAGTAAAAGTCAAATAATTGCTTGTGAGAAGGTAAATCAAACATCACTAAAAAGGGACATGAAAGTCAAGACTTTTTGTCTTGTACTTATCAGGAATGGGCTGCAAGAAAACAAACATTGAAAGGAACACCAATTTATATGGCATGAGAAGAGGGGTATCATTTCATTGGCATGGAGATGCAGCTGGATCTGCTATCTAACAAGATGATTAACCTCAGGCTGGGCAGGTATTTCTGACTAACCAGGGTATTACAAAGGGAATGCAGTGGGGATTGGCAGGCTCCAAAACCCCTTCTCAATTAAAAAGATTCAATGTTGCACACAAATTGTTTTTGCCTACATAGAACAGAGTCCTTAAGGTTACCAAAATAAATTCTAGCACATGCCAATGAAACATACTGCGACCCTGACCAAATCTTAAAAGGGTCTCTGGTGTAATTCATAAGAGTTTGGATTATTTAGTACATATTGCCTAATTACAGAAACACGTTACACCATTCTGAATTTTGCAAGCAGGTCTGGTTAAGTCAGCATGCTGCCTCTTGCAGATAATTAAAGAGACATATTGTTTGACATGGTCTGCCGATCACTGAGACATGCAGTCTACATACCCAGTGTCACACCACTACAGAAATTCATATACCATATTACTCATTTGTAAGTATCCAGAGCATCTTTTGAGCTTGGCAGTAGCATCCCATGAGTGGAGAATACCACTCGTGTTTACTGCAAAGAGGCAGCATGAGGTGGCCTCTACAATTTCATTGTTGAGAAATTCTATATCAGTTACACCACTGTTACATGCAAAGTGAAGCTCTCTCCACATTATACTTAATTTGACCTGCAAATCCTGATGAGGCAGAATAAAGGACCATGTACTACATGCCAAACACCTCCATCGTACAACAAGGTTTACAAATAAAGGTTCCTCCTTTCTGTTCTCTCAAACACTCCCGGGTCAGATTTATCCTGAGTAACAAAATGCCTTTTATCCTGCTCTAACCTATGAAAATTATCCCCATTTGCATCAATGTGATTTGTTCCACTTCCAACGTCCTGTTACAACCAAATTGCTAATATCGGGCCACCTCTGTTTTGCAATAATGGTTTTGAAATTAAATTCAAACAAGCTTACAATGAACAAACGTTGCTGGATTTCAAGGTGCAACACAGCATTACCATAACCTACAGTTCTTGCCATCTGGCAAGTCCATTTCTGCACAAATATTAATCAGTGGTAATTGTGGCACAAAAAATATATTATATTTCAGTATAATAACATAAATAGAACAAAAACATCTTTTTCCAGCAACATGGAATTAGTATGTTATAATTTCACCCTAAAATGTAACTTTTAATATGATTTTTAATTTGCCAAATTTAAAATTAAAATACTAGAAAGCTACTTTATCCTACAGTCCAAGCTAGAGCTGTCATTTATAGAAACACATTTTTTTTGTATGTTTGTTCTCTGGAGGATGAACCCTACTTTCTGAATTTCTGGTAATATTCACGTCATGTCAAATTGACTCATTGTATAGTTTGCACCTCTTACCGTTCATTATGCTCCTGGTAGACCAGCCGCGACTTCTCCAGCAGGTACTTTTCAACATAAGCTCTACAAAAGCAAAATTCTGTTATTAGTTAGATCAATAAAAAGCCTTCTTAGAAATCAACCACTGAACATTCATGCCTGTCTGTCCATACAGCCAGGGTACATATATCCGATCCAAAGACGTGCAGGTCAGGTGAACTGGCCGTGCCAAATTGCCCATCGTGTTAGGTGCCGGAAAACCAAATTTATCCATCTGCTCAAATGTTGTTGCATCCATTCTAGTTGTCCATTGTCAACCATGGTTAGCTCATTTCAAGTTGTGGCACTGTTCTTCTCTTAGAGTCATAGAGATGTACAGCATGGAAACAGACCCATCGGTCCAACTTGTCCATGCTGACCAGATATCTCAACCCAATCTAGTCCCACCTGCCAGTATCCGGCCCATATCCCTCCAAACCCTTCCTATTCATATACCCATCCAAATGCCTCTTAAATGTTGTAACTGTACCAGTCTCCACCACATCCTCTGGCAGCTCATTCCATATACGTACCACCCTCTGCATGAAAAAAGTTGCCCTTTAGGTCTCTTTTATATCTTTCCCCTCTCATCTTAAACCTATACCCTCTCATTCTCGACTCCCTGACCCCAGGGAAAAGACTTTGTCTATTTACCCTATCCATGCCCCTCATAATTTGTAAATCTCTATAAGGTCACCCCTCAGCATCCGATGCGCCAGAGAAAACACCCCCAGCCTGTTCAGCCTCTCCCTATAGCTCAAATCCTCCAACCCTAACAACATCCTTGTAAATCTTTTCTGAACCCTTTCAAATTTCACAACACCCTTCCAAAAGGAAGGAGACCAGAATTGCATGCAATATTCCAACAATGGCTTAACCAATGTCCTGTACAGCCACAACATGACCTCCCAACTCCTGTACTCAATACTCAGACCAATACAGGAAAGCAAAACAAATGCCTTCTTTACTATCCTATCTACCTGCGACTCCATTTTCAAGAAGCTAGGAACCTGCACTCCAAGGTCTCTTTGTTCAGCAACACTCCCTAGGGCCTTACCATTAAGTGTATAACTCCTGCTAAGATTTTCTTTCCCAAAATGCAGCACCTCGCATTTATCAGAATTAAACTCCATCTGTCACTTCTCAGCCCATTGGCCCATCTGGTACAGATCCTGTTGTAATCTGAGGTAACCCTCTTCTCTTCTATCAGATCAGAGCCAAAACTATTCACCAATCCCAAGTATCCACAAATAACAAAGAAAATCAAATTGTTTTCTCCACTCGTTACCTCTTTACACACTCACATTTCTTGCAAATGTCATCTAAAAAAACATGGACTTTTTGGTCTAAAGCATATGCATCATCACCATTGCCTCCTCTGACATGTCTGACCATTAGGTGTTAGCTATGAATTAGAAGCAGCACTATGTTCTGAGGAAAAAACATTAAGAGGTCAAGGGGCTTGATCAGAAAGGCTAGGCTGTTTTTTCTCTCTACAAGAGTGAGGAAGTATGCCACTATTAGCAATATTGTCTTTGGATGAGATGTTAAATAGAAGCCCTATCTGCTCCCTAAATAATAGGGCAAAAGATACCGTAATAAAATTTCTGAAAAGAGCAGGGGAGTTCTCCCTGGTGTCTTGCCCAATATTTATCCTTCAGTCAATATGAGTAAAACATTCACCTGTTCATTATCACATTGCTACACACAAATTGACTGCCACACTACAAAGTTTCATTTGCAGTACAAATATAATTAATTAGCTGTAAAGGTCTTTCTATTAAGTTGTGTATGGAATCACAAATGAAATTTCTTTAATCATCCACACCCACTCAGTCCTTGACTCCTATCTCCTTATATGATTTTTATCCAACAGTTCATTATAATTTTCTTTCTCTGTCATTCCCATTTAATGTTCCACTTAGTTCACTCACTTGAGACAGAAAGACCACTGAGTTCTAAAAGGTCTTCAAGGATAGATGGTCAAATTGCTTCTTTGCTTAAACTGCGACCTGCAGTGCTTTCCAAAGCCTGCCAAACACTCTACCTCCTTCTTCAGTAGGTATGAACTATCACTTGGCATTATGATGACATAACTAAACATCAAGCTTCTACATACGTGCAGACAATGGAGTCATACAAAACACAAAGGAAGATGGCTATGGTTGCTCAAAGTCAATCACTCCACCACAGGACATCACTGTAAGAGTTCCTAGGCCCAGCCATCTTTAGCTGCTTTATC
This sequence comes from Chiloscyllium punctatum, assembly GCF_047496795.1. Lineage (NCBI taxonomy): Eukaryota > Metazoa > Chordata > Chondrichthyes > Orectolobiformes > Hemiscylliidae > Chiloscyllium > Chiloscyllium punctatum. The sequence goes on along the minus strand of NC_092771.1, from coordinate 7,120,873 downwards.
AAAGACACACTCTCCATTACAAAGTCAACAGTCAGTTGAAGTTTCAGCAATCACAATTTCTCAGGCACTGAAGTATTTGTGTCCAAACGAAACAGGAACTGGACGCTCTGACGTGACCTGATGAGCAATAACAAGTACCAAGTAAACATCTCAAACAAGTGAGAACCTGACCACTGCCCCTTCAAATCCACTGACATTATCACTGAATCTCCCACTATCATCATCCTGGGGCTTACCATAGACAAGAAACTAAACTGAACCATCTGTATAAATACTGAGACTACAAGAGCAGAGCAGAGCCTGGAGATTTTTAAGGCACAAAATTCATCTACCAACTTCACAGTCTGTCCACCAACTACAATGTGGGATATGCCAGTGTTGGACTGGGGTGGACAAAGTTAAAAATCTCACAACACGAGGTTATAGTCCAACAAGTTTATTTGGAAGCACCAGCTCTCAGAGCGCTGCTCCCAAGGTAGTGCTTCCAAACAAATCTGTTGGACTATAACCTGGTGTATGATCTTTAACTTGGTCCACCAACTACAAGGCACAGGTCAGAGGTGTAATGAAGTACAAAGTTTGGGAGAAGATTTGTAGCTCGGGTGCTCGTTGTTGTGGTTCTGTTCGTCGAGCTAGGAATTTGTGTTGCAATTTGTGTAGACAGGGGACGAAACGTTTGCAACACAAATTCCCAGCTCGTGTAATGAAGTAGTCTTTATTTGCTTGAGTGAGAGCAGGTCCAAAAACGATTCGCTGACAACATCAACAGGGGAATTTCAAATGGCTAAATAGTTGAGTACTGTTGCGTTTCAAAAGGTAGCAATTCCATTCATCCACCCACAGTCTCATACCTCGTCACCTCCTCTCTGCAAATATCATTGTGCACTTATTTTATATTTAACTTATAATAATTATATCACTAATAATGCTTCAACAAACTTAGCTGATAAAATAGAAACCTATTTATAGTGGGAGGAGATTCAAAAATATTGAATGATTTCTCTTTTCATCACTCTTTTTAAACAAACAGTAATCTAGCCATATGCCTTACATTACTCACCCTCGTACAGTGCCAGTCTCCTGGTAGTTCACTTGAATGAATTTACCAAAACGGCTCGAGTTGTTATTATGAGCTGTCTTTGCATTCCCAAAAGCCTGTTGATGAAACAAAAATAGTCAGAAACTCTGCAAAGTGAAGGCTCCTTGCTCTTCATTTCAATTATCGCCAAAGATGTTGAGGCATGTCAAGAGCTTTCAAAACCTGGAAACTGGATTTGAGTAATAAAAAGAATCTGCAAAGAAAAAAAGCATGTAACGACTGTGGAGTGCATATTGTTTCAAACCACTTATTTTATACTCAACTGAACATTCATTGCTTAATGATTTTTTCCATCTCACACATAAATGAGCTCCATTATTTTGGGAAACATACTCACAGATATGGGTAATCTTTTAATATCTTGCCCATATTGTCTGACTTCGCTTTTCAATCTGGTCAGTGCATATGAACAAGATATCATAATAGAAAAGGTCTTGAAGTCTTTATGGTAAATCTCAGCAGTGCAAACAACTTTCAATAAGTGGGTTTCAATCTGACAAAAACACAACAAAAAGTAAATCATACAATCCCCACAGTTCCAAAGCATACCATTCAGCCCATCGAGTCTGGATCGACCCTTCAAAGAGCACCCTACCTGTCGTCCCGTATCCCCCCACCCCAGTCGAAACATAACACTCAGCGACACAGCATAGTTTTAGCTCCTTCACCTTTATTCCGGGCCTTGGAGGGAGAGAGAATGATAGCCCATGTGCACAGAGACACAGTTCACGGTCTTCTCTGGAACAACAGTTTCTCAATGAACTATATAGTCGTTTTATAGGGAAGAGTATCTAGATAAGGCTACATACATATTAACTGGGTGACCATTACAGCCAACGAGTATCAATGGCAGAGACCAAGCCCTTTACTGTTATACAATTAATGTTCTTAACCTTGTTAACTAGATTTACACAATGGATACTTTTCCCCTCGTTAGCTGACCTTGCATACTGAATGCTTCCAGTATTATTAAACGACTCTAAATAATGATTGTTTTTCCACCTTGTTAACCCATTACCCTTGCCTCCAACACCCCATTGTTAACTACAAGTTCTTATCCAATCTGAGTCATGCTCAGCTGAACCTCGTTTCACAAAACTCAGAACTCAATTCCTTTCCAGCCTGCTTATACCCGATACACATTCTCATACCCAGACCCCCTACTCTATCCTCATAATTCTGCATTTACCATAGCTAATACACATAGCCTGCAAATTCCTGGACACTACAGGATAATTTATTGTGGCCAATCCACTTAAACTGCACATCTTTGGAAAATTACACAGACATGGAGAGATCATGCAAACTCCACATAAACATAGTTAAAAATCTCACAACACCAGGTTATAGTCCAACAGGTTTAAATTGGAAGCACACTAGCTTTCGGAGCGACGCTCCTTCATCAGGTGATTGTGACAATCACCTGATGAAGAAGCATCGCTCCGAAAGCTAGTGTGCTTCCAATTAACCCTGTTGGACGAGAACCTGGTGTTGTGTGATTTTTAACTTTGTACACCCCAGTCAAACACCGGCATCTCTGAATCATGTCCACATAAACAAATCACCCTGGTCCAGAACTGAATCTTGGGCCAGTGGCACTGTGAGCCTGCAGTGCTAACCACTGAGCTACCATGTTGCCCTCTTTGGACCAAGAGGTGACACTATCCCACTAAATCTCATGTCCTTCCAAGACTGACCTCTGTGCATGTTTGCCAATGTGACCATTTGTCTCATGTCTTTACACTTCTCTCTCTCTCTTCCCCCCTCCCCCTCTCCTCACCACCCCCAGTACCTACCAGCTTCTCACTCATGACCACCCCAGTTTTGGGGTGTTGTGTGGCGACAACCAAGTCCTCTAGCTTTTTATTTCTAAAGAATTGGAAACTATACAATAGCAATGTCTGAGAGTCACTTAGACAGACACTGAACAGGTAGATACAGACCACATGCAGGCAGATAGTATTAGTTTCAAATGGCATCATGATTAACACAGACATGGTGGGTCAAAGGGCTAGTTCCTGTGCTAATGTGCTAAGTGACATATACTTCACCTTCTTGTCTCCCTACAAGATGGGTGAAAAACTTTATAAAAACTACAAAGCAACTAATGTTGTTTTTCAAGTGCCTAAGAAATGAGGAGCAAGCAAGTCACAGGAAGAATAGTGCCTCAGGCCTCTGACACCATTCAATAAGACTGTTGTTGATCCAAACTAGGCTCCAACTTTGCTTTCCTGTCTGTTCCCTATAATCTTCAAGCCCTTTAAAATTCAAGGCTGTGAACTTAATAAACACTATGATGGACAATGACTCACCTTTCACAGCTTTCTAAATATTCCAAAAATTCACAAGAAATTCAGAAGAAATTCCTTTTCATCCATATCTAATATGAGGGCCTCTCATCTGAAACTGTGTCGCTTAGTTCTGGATTCTCCAATGAGAAATATTATCTCAGCATTCACCCAGTTAAGCATCCTCAGAATCCTATGTTTCAATAAGGTGACCGCTCATTCTTTCAAACTTAAATGGGTATCGGTCAATCTGCTTAACCTTTCCTCATACGGTAATCCAATCATCCCAACAATCAGCCTAATGAACCTTCCCTCAACTGGTTTCCGTGCAACTTTACCCTTCCTTAAGCCACGAGTCCAAACCGCGCACAGTACACCAAATGTGGTCACCGCACCATATTATGCAGTTGAGGAGAGTCTGTCCCACTTCTATATTCCATTCTCTTGGTATCAAGGCCACATTTCAATATTCTTTCATGTATGAGAATGCCAAGGTCCATCTATATTGCAGCAGTCTCCAGCTCCTCTCCAATTAAATAATTTGTTTTTTCTGTTTTATCTACCAGTTTTCTAGATTATATTTCATCTGCCAATTTCAGATTTACCTCAAGCCTGTAGATGTCAGTAGATAGGAGTTTTCTGGAGTCACTAAACAACATTACATCCATCGAAATTTCTTTCAAATGTTGGTGCAACTCCCAAACCACAGCAATACTTTTTATGGAAGCAAAAACAAAAATCACAGAATACGATGACAACCATCATAGCTGAACAAAGAATTCAAAGCTAAAGTAGCAAAATTTGACATTTGTCCAATATAATAGGTCAATTATTCCCTATGACATAGGACTATCAATACTGATAACCTCTAATTTCAATTTTATGGCAAAATAAGACCAGCAATGGCAACAGATCAAGCTGCCACAGGAAAGATGTTATGAAACTTGAAAGGGTTCAGAAAAGATTTACAAGGATATTGCCAGGGTTGGAGGGATTGGGGTATAAGGAGAGGTTGAATAGGCTGAGGCTGTTTTCCTGGAACCTCGGAGGCTGAGAGGTGACCTTACAGAGGTTTATAAAATTATGAGGGGCCTGGATATGGTGAATGGACAAGGTCTTTTCCCAAATATAGTGGAGTCCAAAACTAGAGGGCATAGGTTTAAGATGAGAGGGGAAGATTTAAAAGGGACCTAAGGGGCAATATTTTCACACAGAAGGTGATGCAAGGATGGAATGAGATGCCAGAGGTGGAGAGGCTGGTACAATTGCAACATTTAAAAGGCATCTGGATGGGTACATGAACAGGAAGGGTTCAGAGGGACACGGGCCAAATGCTGACAAATGGGACTGTATTAATTTAGGATATCTGGTCGATATGAAGAAGTTGGTCCGAAAGGTCTGTTTCCATGTTGCACATCTCTAAGAATCCAATTTCACATAATAACAATTCAATAATATAACTGTTCAGAAATTAAACTAATGCAACTGCTCATAACCTATGAGTTCTGGATCACGTATGATGGAATCCATGGTTTCAATTTTTTTTTAAAAGACAGACCCATATCAAAAAGGGAAGCTAAGTGAGAAAACTGGCCCTTCTGATTTCTAAGGAAGCAAAGACTGAAAACGTAATTGGAATGCACAACTTCTGGGGAGACAAAGAATGAGCAAAAGATGTAGATACTGCTATTGGCTCTGTGAATTGAAGATAATATTGGTGGATTTAAATTGTCCAAACTGTCTTAAGCAGTGACGAACAGGTTCTGTCGACATATGTCATTTTCGTAGAATCTGGGTAGGTTATATATTGTGGTGAGGCAGGGATCAGGCTAAATCCCTGAAAAGCTGAAATTTTCTGAAACGCATTTTTATGAGTTTGATTACCTGTATACTGGATGGATCATCAGACTAATTCATAGGACTTATTTTACTTGTCTACATCATTTAACAGGAAATACTTAGTTTAGAACTTGACTTGACAATCAAATCATAATCATGTCCATATTACAGAGGAGGAAACACATCAAGGTAAATAAATCCCCAGGACCTGATCAGGTGTACCCTAGAACTCTGAGGGAAGCTAGAGAAGTGGTTGCTGGGCCTCTTACTGAGATATTTGTATCATTGATAGTCACAGGTGAGGTGCCAGAAGACTGGAGGTTGGCTAACATGGTGCCATTGTTTAATAAGGGTGGTAAGGACAAGCCAGGGAACTATAGACCAGTGAGCCTGACGTCAGTGCTGGTCAAGTTGTTGGAGGGAATCCTGAGGGACAGGATGCACATGTATTTGGAAAGGCAAGGACTGATTAGTGATAGCCAACATGGCTTGGTGCATGGGAAATCATGTCTCACAAACTTGATTGAGTTTTTTTGAAGAAGTAACAAAGAGGATTGATGAGGGTAGAGCAGTAGATGTGATCTGTAAGGACTTCAGTAAGGCATTTGACAAGGTTCCCCCTGGGAGACTGATTAGCAAGGTTAGGTCTCACGGAATACAGGGAGAACTAGCCATTTGGATACACAACTGGCTCAAAGGTAGAAGCAGAGGGTGGTGGTGGAGGGTTTATTTTAGACTGGAGGCCTGTGACCAGTGGAGTGCCATAAGGATTGGTGCTGGGTCCACTGCTTTTCATCATTTATATAAATGATTTGGATGCGAGCATAAGAGGTACAGTTGGTAAGTTTGGAGATGACATCAAAATTGGAGGTGCAGTGAACAGCGAAGAAGGTTACCTCAGACTACAACAGGATCTTGATCAGATGGGCCAATGGGCCAAGAAGTGGCAGATGGAGTTTAATTTAGATAAATATGAGGTGCTGCATTTTGGAAAAACAAATTTTAGCAGGGCTTATACACTTAATGGTAAGGTCCTAGAGAGTGTTGCTGAACAAAGAGACCTTGGAGTGCAGGTTCATAGCTCCTTGAAAGTGGAGTCGCAGGTAGATAGGATAGTGAAGGAGTTTGACATGCTTTCCTTTATTGGTCAGAGTATTGAGTACAGGGGTTGGGGACGTCATGTTGAGGCTATACAGGTCATTGGTTTGGCCACTGTTGGAATATTGCGTGCAGTTCTGGCCTCCTTCCTATCAGAAAGATGTTGTGAAACTTGAAGGGGTTCAGAAAAGATTTACAAAGATGTTGCTGGGGTTGGAGGATTTGAGCTACAGGGAGAGGCTGAACAGGCTGGGACTGTTTTCCCTGGAGAATCGGAGGCTGAGGGGTGACCTTATAGAGGCTTGCAAAATTATGAGGGTCATAGATAGGATAAATCGACCAAGTCTTTTCCCTGGGGTGGGGGAGTCCAGAACTAGAGGGCATAGGTTTAGGGTGAGAGGGGAAAGATATAAAAGAGACCTAAGGGGCAGCTTTTTCACGCAGACGGTGGTACGTGGATGGAAGGAGCTGCCAGAGGAAATGGTGGAGGCTGGTACAATTGCAACATTTAAAAAGCATTTGGATGGGTATATGAATAGGAAGGGTTTGGAGAGATATGGGCCAGATACTGGCAGGTGGGACTAGATTGTGTTGGGATATCTGGTCGGCATAGACGGGTTGAAGGGTCTGTTTCTATGCTGCACATCTCTATGACTTTGTAGACTCTGGGTTTTGATGTAAAGAGAATTAGCTGAGATTGTATTTTGCATTAGCTTTGATTCCTTCATGTTTTTGTGCAAATGCGTGCGCAAACAATTGTGCTGACAACTAACTTAGGACTGTTAGTAGTGCAGGCTGGCAGCGTAGTGCACCTATTTTTAAAAATTCATTCAGGGGTGCAAGCGTCACTGGCTGGGCTAGAATTAATTGCCAATCCCTAACTGCTCTAGAAAAAGTGGAAACGAGTAGCCTTCTTGAACCACTGTAGTACATTTGCTGTAGGGGGAGGTTCAAGTCCCCTGCGCAGTTTTGGGGTTCGAGTCCGCGGGCGGCAGTGGGCCCCCCCCCCGAGTCCTCTGTGCGATACTGAGGTTGAAGTCTCCTGAGCGGGTTTGATTGGGGTTCGAGTCCTCCGCGCTGTGCTGGTGTTCAAACTCTGTGTTTAAGTGAGATTGAAGCGCTCTGTATTTAATTGGGATTCACATTCTCTGGGTTTAATGGGGTTTGAGCCCTTGAGAGGAGTAAAGTGAGAAAGGGTTAAAGTCCCCTCGTGCAAAATTTGAGCCTCTGCGAGTCTTTGTTCTGAGGGGGGGAAAAGGAGTGTGGGTTGGGCTGTGGCGCCATGTGGTTCGCCACTAGGGCTATCTCTTTTTAAGTGTAATTTTAGTGAGTAGGTAAATAGGTCAATAAAAATGAAAAACACTTAAATTAAGGTTGTACTAATACTTGGGTTGAAAAAGGCAAGTTTCAACGTAAATTGTGCCATGCTGAGAGTGTTTGATGTTTAAAAATACCGGTCTGTTAAAATACTGGTTCAGAAAATCATTTTAAGTAACTGTTTTGCCATGTTTGAATCAGAATCTCAATTCAATGTGTTTTATGGGCTATGTAATGGGCCAGATTTTGTTTTTACATTGAAATTGTACAACATTATGTCCTTTTTAAAATTATCAAACTTGTAACCTTAAAACAAAATGATTGAATGCCTTGAGCCTCTGATTTGTTTGAAATTCTATAATGCCTGTTAAAAAAACATAGTTGGGTTAGTGGTCATGCTTTAGCCAAATGAGAGTACTATATTAAAATATCTTTGCTACTATGTTTTTAATGCAGAGTTTTCACAAAAAGTGTGTATTTAGAGTCTGATGTTTTGTAAAGATCTTAGAGAATTTTAAAACTTGAGGCTGAGTCGTTTAAATTCTTTCAATTATTGTTAAGACTTAATTGGCCCTCTTCATATTACAAAGTCAAAGAATGTTGATCTCGACCAAAGTTGCCACCGTAATTCCAACAGTTTTATTTGGGAACTTTCATTTGGAGAACAAATTTTAAAATTTTCAGCATTTGTTTTCCACGAATATTTGAGATTTAAATCTGAACTGTAACTGCCTCTCCAATTGCTAAAGTACAGGAAACATTTTGTTGTTTTCTTGCCATTCCAGACTTTCGAAATACTCTTCCTGCTTTCACGTTAGCCAAGTATCAATTTGTTAAAGGAAAATAATTTTTGAATAACCTGAGTGAGGTACCAGAGGGTTTGACTTTAGGACCATTGATTGTTGTTTATAATTGACTGAATTGCTTAGGCAGTACAATTTATAAGCTTATGGATTGTATAAAACTTGATAATGTCATAAATAGTGAACAGAGTAACAGACGTCAAGACGACTGAGAATGTTGAAATAGGTAGACACACTTTAGTGTAGTTGAATGCGTGACTATCATCATACTGACAACCACCTTGGCAAAGAAGGAATGAGGGGATATACAAAGATACTTCCTGCAACTAAAATCTTCTCTAGAGTTTCTCCATTCACAGGTAAAGCATGCCTTAAGACCACCACCCACCCCTCCACAACCTGATCCAATGGATTCAATCAACTCCCCAGTCATGAGCATGAAAAGTGAAGCTAACAACAGTGAAGAGGTTAGTATGCTTCATCAGTGGTCTTCCTGTGGACATTAAACCACATGAGCTTTACCTTGTTTTTAGATCATTTAAGGGATATGAAGGTTCACTGATCAAGCCAACATCAAATCAGCCAGTTGGCTTTGTTACATTTAACAGCAGAACGGGAGCAGATGCAGCAAAGAATGCTACATTCACCGAGCCTGCAGCTGCTGCACCGAATGCTCAGATGCACTGGTATCCTCCATCTGAAGGATCGCCGGAAGGATGGAGGTCTCATCAGTTTTGTGAAGATTAGATTAGATTACTTACAGTGTGGAAACAGGCCCTTCGGCCCAACAAGTCCACACCGCCCCACCGAAGCGCAACCCACCCATACCCCTACATCTACCCCTTACCTAACACTACAGGCAATTTAGCATGGCCAATTCACCTGACCTGCACATCTTTTGGACTGTGGGAGGAAACCGGAGCACCCAGAGGAAATCCACGCAGACACAGGGAGAACGTGCAAACTCCACACAGTGAGTCGCCTGAGGCGGGAAATGAACCCGGGTCTCTGGCGCTGTGAGGCAGCAGTGCTAACCACTGTGCCACCGTGCCACCCATAACTGGGCGTTTAACATTTAACTGCCCTTATCCAAGAATTCAGATTTCTCCGTGGAGTGGCGTGTAAGGACAGACTAGATTTAGTTTTCAGGTTGGACTTCACTGAAGGAAATTTGCGGAGAACTGGCTTATTTCCACTCGACTTGGAAGGGATGGAGTGGTCACTAAAGACTGTGGATTTAAGAACTTCACTGATGAATTTTTTTCCCAAGTGGGAGGATTCTTCAAACTCTAATTACTGTGACTAACTAGTATTTTTTGTTATCATCATTGCATGCTGTGTGTCAATAACTTGCTTGAATATTGGCTGTCAGAGTCTTATGAAAGCTGGTAGTGCCATCTAGGTGGTTATCATGAAATGATAAAAGGAGGGAATGAGAATGTGTTTGGGTATAAGCAGGCAGAGAAAGTGTCAAATTCTGAGTTTTGTGAAACAAGAGGTTTAACTAAGCATGACTCAGATCAGATAAGAGCTTGCAGTTAACAATGGAATGCTGAAGGCAAAGGTAATAGATAACAAGGTGGAAAAGCATTCATTATGTAGAGCCATTTAACAATATTGGAAGCATTCAGTTTTTTAAGGTCAGTTTAACAAGGTTACAAGTATTCATATGTGAAGCCAGGTAAGGTTAAGAACATTCATTCTGTAACAGCAGATGGCTAAGTCTTTGCTGATTGTAATGGTCACCCAATCAATATCTATATTGCATTATTTGGATGCTCCTCCCTGTAAAATAACCATATAATTCATAAAGAAACTGTTGTACAAGAGAGAAGACCAAGAACTCATATCCCTGTGCACATGGGCAATCGTTCTCTCTCCCTCCAGGGCCCAGAAAAAAGATGGGGGAGGCAAAATTATACAGTGTTTCTGAGCATTTTGTTTCGACTGAGGGGAGAACCGGGACAACATAGGTACACCCAGAATGCTGTTTGGGAGAATTCCAAGATTTTAATCCAGCAGCACTGAAGGAATAGTGATACATTTTCAAGTCAGGATGGTGAGCAACTTGGAGGGGATGCATGGGTGGTTTTCCCATGCATCTGCTGCCTTTGTCCTTCTTTCTTGTAATATTTGAAGATAAGTAAGATGATATCCAAGTAATTTTGGTGAATTGCTACAGTCAATTTTGTAGTATACATTTGAGTGTACTGGACGTTGCATTTATTAATTCAGTGTACACAAAAAGCATATGTAGACTGAACTGAATTCAACTCAACAAAATAGCTGGTTAATTTCTCAGGACAATGCAAGAGTTAGTATGCCTGATTTAAATTTCAAACAAAGCCAGGCAGTTAACTGTCAATCAGCACTATTAGATGTATCACAAGAATAATATAACTATGCATTTTCTACCAGGATCTCAAAAATAACAATCATTGATTTAACTTTGGCTCCTTAACATGAAAGCAAACACTTGCCTGCATCTCCTTAACTTGTACATTCTTTTTCAAAAGAATCCTGTCAAGTCAACCCATGTATGACAACAAGAGAAATTAGGTCAGGTTGCAGTAAGAAGAGTACACATATCTTGAAAATTTCAAAATGCTGCCTCTGGCAAAGGTACAATCTTATTCTATTGATACTTTCATTGAAGAAGAAATGTAGTTTGTTCTTCTTCTTCAAAATTAAGTGAAAGAACAAATGTGACTTACTGATGTTGGCATAACAACAGTGAACAGCATTGAGTCAAAGTCATAGAAATGTACAGCATGGAAACAGCCCCTTCGGTCCAACCTGTCCATGCCAACCAGATATCTCAACCCAATCTAGACCCACCTGCCAGCACCCGGTCCATATCCCTCCAAACCCTTCCTATTCATATACCCATCCAAATGCCTCTTAGATGTTGCAGTTGTACCAGCCTCTACCACTTCCTCTGGCAGCTCATTCCATACACGTACCACCGTGTGCATGAAAACGTTGCCCCTTAGGTCTCTTTTATATCTTTCCCCTCTCACCCTAAATCTATGGCCTCTAGATCTAGACTCCCTGACCCCAGGGAAAAGACTTTGTCTATTTATCCTATCCGTGCCCCTCATAATTTTGTAAACCTCTGTAAGGTCACCCCTCAGCCTCCGATTCTCCAGGGAAAACAACCCCAGCCTGTTCAGCCTCTCCCTGTAGCGCAGATCCTCCAACCCTGGCAACATCCTTGTAAATCTTTTCTGAACCCTTTCAAGTTTCACAACATCTTTCTGATAGGAAGGAAACCAGAATTGCATGCAATATTCCAACAGTGGCCTAACCAATGTCCTGTACAGCCACAACATGACTTCCCAATGCCTGTACTCAATCTGACCAATAAAGGTAAGCATACCTAACACCTTCTTCACTATCCCATCTACCTGTGACTCCACCTTCAAGGAGCTCTGAACCTGCACTCCAAGGTCTCTTTGTTCAGCAACACTCCCTAGGACCTTACCATTAAGTGTATAAGTCCTGCTAATTGTTTACACAGTAAAGATTTATTTAAATATGTTTGGAAATACATTTATTATTTTTGCTCCCTTTATACCACAGCCAATATATGGATGTAAGAATTTATGGATGAAGTCCTTCTACCCATGCACCTACAGAATAATTGCCAACTACTGTTACAAGTGAGACAGTAGATTGAATACATAGTCTAACTCTTCAACAGAAATATTATGTGATACAGAAAATATTATTAACACTGAGGAAGATTATGGAGGGCAAGAAAATGAAATGAAGACAAACCAATGAACAATCTGCACTACTTAGAACAAGCTACAATTCCTCTGGGAAAGATCAATGTATCACGGAAACTCTCAGCCACCAGTCACCACAATCTACAACCTGCCCTTCAGTTTGAGGCAGAAATTTCAGTAGGCGATTGTTGCCCTTGGCATTCAGTAAAATACACAAGCTTCCGACATTCTGCAAGTGCTGTTCTAATTTCCTCCATGCATGCTTTACATAATGCTATTCGCAAAGACCCTCAGATGTCTTTCAATCCTAAATTCCTCTCGTGTACGACTATCTGTGTATAAAGGATTTTTCTGTCCATTCTTGAGAGTACAAAAGCAGATAGCACGGTAACACATCAGAACTAGGCTAATATACACAGAGATGATTCTGTAAAAAAAAAAATCAGACTCCAATGATTTATCAAAACTGTCATGATAAGACGCTCAAGCCAAACTATTTTGAAAATTCTATTTTAGAAATGAGCAATTGCATCATTCTGAATAGAGATGCCACCAGCAGAGAAAAACACTCTGACCAAGATTGTTAAATAGAGCTACACTAAAATTCAAACCTTTGTTTGACAGTATACTGAATTTAGTTTGGAATTTGATTTGTGAGTTGATCTCACTTTCAAAATCTAGAAAGGTGAAAATTACCCATAAGACCACAATTAGGTATGCACCTCAACACCAACTTTTTCCAGACAATGAGATAAAAGTACTTGAGAAAACAAAGAAATTTATAGTTCTAATAATAAACACAAAACTGAACATAAAGCAGCTGGAGAGGCAGCAAGCATGCAAAAAATTAAACTAATGTTCCTCCTCCATTCTTGCTCGTCTCTGCTTCCATAGAAACTGGGATCTTGTACGATGTCCACTCCTTCAAGTTATTAATACAGATAGTAAATAATTGAGGACCGAGCACTCTCCCTTGTAACACTCTACAGCTAAGTCTTTCCAGTATGCATAAGATCCATTAATCATGGCTCTACATCTTGTTTGTTAAACAATTATCAATCCATGCTAATACATGACCCTAACAGCATACCATGAACTCAAAGGACAAAGAAAATTTACAGCCCTGGAACAGGCCCTTCAGCCTCTAAGCCTCAGCCAATCGAAATGTACTGTCTAAACTGGTCAGTCAATTCCTAAGCATCTGTATCCCTCGGCTCCCCACCTACTCATGCATCTGCCCAGATGCATCTTAAATGAATCTATCGTGCCTGCCTCTACCACCTCTGCTGGCAATGCGTTCCAGACGCCCACCACCCTCTGTGTGAAGTACTTGCCTCGTGTATCCCCCATAAACTTTCCACCTCTCACCTTGAAAGCGTGACCTCTCGTTATTGAAACCTTCACCCTGGGAAAAAGCTTGTCTCTATCCACCCGGTCTATACCCTTCATGATTTTGTAAACCTCAATCAGGTCCCCCCAAATCTCCTTTTTTTCTAATGAAAACAAACCTAACCTACTCAATGCCTCTTCATAGCTAGCACCTTCCATACCAGACAATATCGTTGTACACCTACTCTGCACCCTCTCCAAAGTGTCCACATCCTTTTAGTAATGTGGCGACCAGAACGAACCAACGTCTTGCACAATTTTAACATGACTTGCCAGCGCTTATACTGTCCAATGAAGGCAAGCAGACTACATGCTTCTTGACCACTCTATCCACCTGTGCAGCATCCTTCAGGGTACAATGGACCTGCACTCCCAGATCTTTCTGTCCATCAACTTTTCCCAAGGCTCTTCCGTTTATTGTATAATTCACTCTAGAATTAGTCTTGCATAAATGCATTACCTCATTTGTCTGGATTGAAATCCATCTGCCACTTTTCCGCCCAACTCTCCAGTCTATAACCTCCTGTATTCTCTGACAGTCCCTGATGCTTTCTGCTACTACACCAATCTTTGTGTCATCTTCAAACTTGCTGATCATACCAACAGTGCCCTCTTCCAGATCATTTATGTATATTACAAACAACAGTGGCCCCAACACTGACCCCTATGGGACACCACTGGTCACCTTTCTCCATTTCAAGAAACTCCCTTCAACTACTGCTCTCTGTTGCTCAACCAGTTCTTTATCCACCGAGCTAGAACACCCTGCACCTCATGTGACTTCACCTTCTCCATTAGTCTACCATGGGGCACCTTATCAAATGCCTTACTAAAGTCAATGTATACGACATCAACTTGGTTACTTCCTCGAAGAATTCTATTAAGTTGGTAAGGCATGATCCCCCCCACACAAAACCATGTTGCCTATCACTGATAAGCCCATTCTTTTCGAAATATAAATAGATCCTATCCCTCAGTACCCTCTCCAGCAACTTTCCCACCACTAACATTAGGCTCACTGGTCTGTAGTTACCTGGAATATCCCTACTACTCTTCTTGTACAGGGGGACAACATGAGCAACCTTCCAGTCCTCTGGCACCTCACTTGTATTTAAGGATGCCACAAAGATATCTGTCAGGGCCCCAGCTATTTCCTCTCTCACCTCCCTCAGCAACCTGGGATAGATCCCATCCGGTCCTGGGGATTTGTAAATCTGAGTAACCTCTCACCTACCCAACACACCTTCCCTACGTCAGCGTGATCCAGACTAATCAAACTTCTATCTCTAACTTCAAGATTCATCATGTTCCTTTCCTCAGTGAACATTGATGCAAAGAAATCATTCAGAATCTCACCCATTCTCTCAGGTTCGACACACAGCCTTCCTTCATTATCCTTTAGTGGACCAATCCTTTCTCTAGTTACCTGCTTGCTTCTTATATAAGAATAAAATGCTTTGGGATTCTCCTTAATTCTGCTCACTAAAGCTATTGTATGACCCCTTTCAGCCTGCTTGATTCCTCATTTAAGACTTGTCCTACTCTTCCAATATTCCTCCAGGGCCTGTTCTGTTCTTAGCTGCGTAGACCTTATGAACGCTTTCCTTCTCCTCTTGGCTATGTAGTGCAGGAAATTTTATGTGGCACCTTATCAAGTGCTTTTGTAATCAGAATACATTATCTCTGCTGGATGTCCCTTATAAACATTGCTTGTTATATCCTCAAAGAACTGTAGCAAATTTATCAAACAATTTCCTTTCCACAAAATCATATTGACCCAGACTGCATCAAACTTACCTAAATGTCCTGTTATTTCTTCATCAATAATGGACTCCAGCATTTTCCCAAAGACAAATGTTAGGCTAAATGGCCATTGGTTTATTACTTTGTTTCCTTCCCTTTGAACAGGGGTCACAATACTTGCTTTCCTGGAAAGCATTCAAATTCCAGTTAATTCTGGAGTATTTCAATCAATTCCTCTAAGATGTCTGCAGGCTGTTCCTTTAAAATCCTTGCATGCAAGTAACCAGCTCCTGGCAACTTGGCTGCCTTCAATTCCATTAGATGTCAAATAGCATCCCTAAACATACCTTCCACCTGAAGCAATATTTCACTTGTACCTCTTTCAATCTAGTCTACTGCAATCACTGTTCACAGTACAGTTTCCTTTATATTGGCAAGACCAAACGCAGATTGGGTGACCACTTCTGTGGAACACCCTGCTCTGTCTATAGGAACGAATCTGATCTTCCGGTTCCTTGCCAGTATAATAAGCAACCTCACTCTTATGCTAACTTTTTTGACTTGGGTATGGTACAATATTCTAACAAAGCACAACACTTCATTTTCACCTCAATATTTATTAACTCATCAGTCTTAATGTTGAATTCCATAACTTCTAAACTGACCACATGATGTCTGTTGTTCATTTTTCTTATATTCTTCCATCCTCTCTCCCTCATAGCCTTGTCTTGTTTGTGTCTTATTTACTTTGCACTCAGTACAGGGGATCCATTCTCTCCTTAATTAAATCCATGTTACATTCCTTTTCTTTCTCAACACTGTCTTTTGCGCTGGGCCTCTACACCATCTGTTCCCTTGACGCCTCCTCCACCTGTCAAAAAATTAAAATAAACATTTCCAAAAAAGAATAGGTGTCATAGTGGACTCAAAAGGTTAACTTTGTTACTCTCTCCACATATGCTGCCAGACCTGCTGTATTTCTTCAGTATTCTTGGCATTTAATTCTATTGCTCCAATATTGTCCTTGCTGGCTTCCAATCCGAACAGTATCCATTCATTCCAGCTCGCCCAAATTACACTTACTCAGAGCTTATTCTGTATCACTCCACTCACCCAACCTACTTCTTATTGACTTATTATAGTTGAAATTCTCTTATTCTGTCCTTCTATCCCTGCCTGACCTTCTCTTCCTTTTCTCTGTAATGTTTTCCCGTGAAACAAACCTTGGGGAACCATTCACCTGTATCCTGCTCACAGCATTCCCCTCCCACGTACTGTTGACATTTACAGTCAGGTGCCTAGCTTCCTCTTTACAAGGCCCTCAAATAGTTCTGCCATTCCATCTCTTTCAGAGTTCTGAAAACACATGAGATTATGTTTTGGATTACCTCACTGACCAATGCTTAACTGATTCTGAGTGAAGCGTTTTTAGATGTGTTCGTATTTTAGAGGGTTTTTTTCTTCATTCTTTCATGGAATGTGGATGTGGTTGTGTTGCCCATCTTTAAGTGCCCTTGAACAAAGTGGCTTATTAGGCAACTTCAGGGGCCAGTTAATCTTATTGCTGTGGGTCTGCAGTCACAGACCAAATCAAGTAAGGATGGCAAAATATTCTTTTTTAAAAAATCAATTCATGTTAGTTTTCATGGTCACCATTACAGAGACAAATTTTCAATTCCAGATGTGCTAACTGAATTCAATTTCCGGCAGCTGCTTTGGCACGATTTGACCTTATGTTCCAAACAGCATCAGCCTAGGTTTTTAGTTTACAAGTCCAATGATTCATTTAGCTGATTAACTCATTATTCTGTCCAAAGTAAATATTACACCTAACACCAGGAACTTTTATTTTGTGTTGTAATCTTTTATCTGACGGCTTATTAAATGCTTTTAGAATTTCAAATAGGCTACTCCCCCTGATCCAACCTGCTTCTCTTTTCATAACACCATTTTGACTTTGCTGGATTTTATTATACTTTTCTCGATATCCTGTTGCTACTTCCTTCATAATGGACCATAGCACTTGCCCAATGGGATGTTGAACTAACTAGCCTACAATTTCCTGCTTTCTGTCTCCCTTCTTTCTTAAATTAAAGGTATTACATCTGTATTTTCCAGTATGCTGGGATTTGGAGAATTTGGAAGATTACAAGCAATGCACCCATTAGCTTTCACAATGAATTAAAATTCCTGGGAAAGATGCAGTATACACATTGGACTAGTAAAAGGTAAAGTCACCATGTCTTAGCAGACCACAAGATTGCTCTCTCATTAGCCAGAGATGACTGGTGCTGGTTTAACCAAAAGGTTGTCATGCCTCAAGTGAGGGGAGAGGCAGAGAAAGAGTGTCCTTCATGGTAACCTCAGCAGATGAAGGAATTAAAGCTATTCTGTTGGTATCACAGTGCATCAGAAACAAGCCATCCAGCAAACTGAGCATTCATCACATCACTCAAAAAAGTACTTTGTACATTGTTGCTGAGTTGTACTTGCCCCCCTACCTATCCTAAATTACTTGTTGAACAAAAGGAGAGCTGCATTTAAAACAAGTGTCTCAGTGCTTCTAAGAAATAATTTGCAAAGGCAATGAGCATTTCATCTGAGGTTCCACCTTTATTTACTAATGGTCACATTCCACCAGTTCTTCATTTCTTATGAATCATTTGTACTTAGTTGGCAGTAAACTAGCTCACTGTGATCTCAAGACTTCTGACCCATTTAACAAAATACAAAAAGTCAAGAAGGGACACAAAAGAAAATATGAAGTTGCTCTGCCATTTCCTTTTGTGGCTTTTTTCCATGCACCTGTGCAGAACAGCACATGTGAGGGAGATGAAATAGTGAACAATGAAACAAGGAAGTAAAGGTTTACAGATTTAACCCTAAATTGAAAAGCAATAAAGGGCACTAGGTCAATGAAATTAGCAAACAAAATCAGTATATTTTGCAAAGATCCCTGGTCACATCTATAAGAAAATCACAATAATATTTGACTAGAAGACAATTTCATCTAAAAAATTCAGTTTAAGAAGCGAATTGAAAGCAAACCAATCTAGAAACCTCAGACAACTATAACAAATCGAGGTAGTGCAGAGGCAGCACGGCTGGATGAAGGGCATTGGCACGGAGTGATCAGACCTCATTAAAATTTTAAATATAATTCAGATACTGGCAAATTCTGGAATGTGCATGAAAAAGTACAAAAGATTCAATTTTGACATCCTTCACCTCCCACTCTCTGTCCATCACACAGACTAGTAAGTTCTCAAGGAAGTGTCAGAAATGATTCCCAGTTTGATTTGGAGTTAGCTCATTGCGGTAGTGGTAGCACTGTGATACAGAAAATTGCCTATTTGTTTTTGCATATTAATAATCGCAAAAGAAAAGATTACCTTTCAATCAGGCAGAATTCCTAAACCTCATCATTATAAAACCACAACTGTTGAAAAGCAGATGGGTGGATGTTAGGCAGGATTGAGTTCAACTGTAATTCTTTCTAATGTCAAAGAATTTGCTTGGACAATAAATGGCAGTCTAGTCAGTGGCCAGTTCCAGGAATGAATACATGAAAAACATTTGCGCAAGATTGCTCATACAAAATCACTCTATTAAAAGTCAACATTTACTGAAAAAGTTTATCAGGAACTCATATTATACATAAAGAATGAGGGAAATTATGTGGAGGGGATGATTTAAAATATATCAATTCACACAGATATATTGTATTTTCTGGTGGAACACTAAACCTCACTAACTTCCTCAGTGTTTTTCAATCATCTCATTCCACAAGGATTACAGATCATCACATGCTCAACTAGTAACAGCAGTCCTTTTGACACCACAATCCTCAGAAAACAGGGAAATCAAATATCTCATTCACACCGAACACTTCATATTATTTACAGACAGCATTCAACTTTAAATATCAGCATTATATTTCTTCAACTTTAAGATTGAGAGTCACGTGGTTTCTTTATGATAAACCATAGTACCATCATATACAGCAGGTGAAGGAGCTTCATTGTCAGGAGTAAAATATGATCTAGACAGGTAATAGCTCTCACACTTGCCTAAGCCCTTTTAATCACACCCTTTTGTGGCTCCATTTTACCTTGATTACTAGGGTCACATTTCCTCTGAATTTCCCTCATTTTTTCTAAGCGTTTCAAACACTGTTGAACTCAATGCTCAACAAGTCTGTCAACTTTATTGCTGTTGCTCCCTGGACCCCAAAACTATGGAATTTATGTCCTTTCATGTTTTTTTTTGAGGCTGGAAACAAGCTACCCAATTGTGACAACTTAAATTTACCTCCCCTCTTCCATACCATTGTAGACTTGAGAGAGTCAGAGATCTATAGCACAGAAAAAGGCTGTGAAGTCCATTGAGTTTGCACTTGTTAAAAACAACCAGCTAACTATTCAAATTCCATTTTTCTAGCATTTGGCCTATAGCCTCGTGCATTTGTGATGCCAAGACATAACATTTAAAAAGTATTTAGATGTACGAGGGTTTCTGCCTTTGCCACCCTTACAAGCAGTGAGTTCCAGATACCCACCACCCTGTAAGTGCAGAATTTTACCCCACATCCTCTAAACCTCCTCCCATGACCTTAAATTTCTGCCCCATGGTCACTGATCCCTCCTTCAAGAGGAAGAGACCCTACTGGTCTATCCTCCTCAATTTTATACGCCTCAATCATGCCACCACCCCCTTCAGTCTCTATTCCAAGGAAAACAACTCCAGTCTATCCAATTTCTCTTCATATCTAAAATTCTCCAGCCCAGGAAACATCTCCTCTGCACCCTCTCCAGTACAATCACATGCCGCTTATAATGCGAATTCCAAAACTGCACACAATACTGAAGCCTAACCAATATTTTAAACAGTTCCAGCATAACCTCCCTGCACTTAAACACTATGTGAAAGTGAGTACTGTAGATGCTGGAGATTATCTAGGAGTGTGGTGCTAGAAAAGCACAGGTCAGGCAGCACCCGAGGAGCTGGGAAATCGACGTTTCGGACAAAATTCCTTCATCAGGAGAGGCTGAAGAGCTTTTGCCTGAAACATCGATTTCCCTGCTCCTCGGATGCTGCCTGATCTGCTATGCTTTTCTGGCACCACATTCTTGACTTAAACACTATGCCTCAGCTAATAAAGGCAAGTATCCCATATGCCTTCTTAACCATTTTATTTATTGTTACCTTACCAATAGACATGCACAACAAGATTCCTTAAGCCTTCCAGACCACTCAGGTCTCCTCTCCCTATATGCATTTTATTTATTAAAAAAGTATGCTTTCAATCTTCTCCCTGATTTCTATCCACACATTCTCCCTCTTACCAGTGAGCAACAACCCAAAGTACTCATTTTGAACCCTACCAAAGGCGTCTGGCGCTACATGAAAATTATCACTGTGGTCATTAATGGGCCCGACTCTGTCTAGTTATCATGCTACCCTTTATGCACAATACTTGTAAAATGAATTAAGATTTTCCTTTATTTTACCTGCCATCATCCATTCATGTCAAATTTGCACTCTCCTAGTATCGAATCCCCACAGTATGGAAGCAGGCCATTCAGCCCATTGAGTCTATACTGACCCTCCAAAGAGTATCCCATTCAGACACATTCCCCTATGTCTGCATTTCCCATGGTTAACTGACCTAGCATGCACATCTTTGGGCTGTTCAAGGAAACCAGAGAACCTGGAGGAAACTCACGCAGACATTGGTACGATGTGCAAACTGCACACAGATAGTCACCCAAGATGAGAAGCAAACCCAGGACCTTATCGCTGAGAGGCAGTGCTAACCACTGAGCCACCATGCCAACCTCAAGGGCTTCTGCTGTTTTCAGATCTTGGTTTCTGCCAAAAGTTTTCCTTTTCTCTCTATCTAATCCTGCATATCCCTTGACATCCAGTGTTTGCTGGATTTGTTGGTCCTACCCTTTATCTAAGTACAAAGCCAACAGCTTCCAATTGTCTCTATTTTCTTCTTGAATGCGTCCCACTGCTCTGTTACAGATTCATCTACAAATAACAACCCCCAATCACTCTGGCCAAATCATATCTGATCTTATAAAACTGCCTTTCCCCAGTTTACGTCTTTGATTTTAGGCCATTCTGTTCTTTCTAATGACAATTTTTTTTTTTTTTTGAGCGGGAGCAGCATCGAAGTAAAAGAGAACCCGGGAGACTACAGCAAAGGTAATACAGTTTGTTTTAAAATTGCTTACCTGTAGCGGGCAGCGGTGTTTTTTTTTCCCCCTCTCTCCACAGAAAGAGCGGGAGCTGCAGAGGAAGTGACGGCGAGCGGAGGGGCAGCCGGGAAGGAAAAGTGAGTATATAAGTCCGGAAGGCGGCTACTCTGCTTTTTCTTTTAAGGTAAGGATTTTTATTTCTTTACTGGGGACTAGTTAAAAAATTTACTTCGTGTTTTTTTTTTGTGTGTATACATCAAGTCCTTACGTAGGGTAAAAAAAACTATAGCAGAGAGGTATCAGAAGGTATTCTAACTCATACTTGTACTAAGTAAGTAATTAACTAACTAAGCAGAGATGGCTGGGCAGGTGATGTGCTGTTGCTGTATGATGTGGGAGCTGGCTGATCCCATTGTGAACGGCAGTGACCACATCTGCAGCAAGTGTTGGTTGCTGGAAGAACTCCGGATCAGAGTTGATGATCTGGAATCTGAGCTTCAAACACTGCGGCATATCCGGGAGGGGGAGAGTTACCTGGACGCTTTGTTTCAGGAGGCAGTCACACCTGGGAGATTAATTAATTCCCACTCAGCTAGTGATCAGGCACAAAAGAGTGTGACTGTAAGTGAGGCAGGTAGGGGGACCCAGAGTTCAGGAGTGGAGGAGCCTCAGCCCTTGACCTTGTCCAACAGGTACGAGATTCTTGCTCCCTGTTCGGATGAGGAAAAGGGCTCTGGACAGGATGAGCCAACTGACCAAGGCACCATGGTGCAGAAGGCCATTCAAGAGGGGGGAGCTAATAGACAGGTAGTGGTTATAGGGGATTCTATTATTAGGGGGACAGATAGTATCCTTTGCAAGCCGGATCGGGAGTCTCGCATGGTGTGTTGCCTGCCCGGTGCCAGGGTGCGAGACATCTCTGACCGGCTTGAAAGGATATTGGAGCGGGAGGGGAAGGATCCAGTTGTTGTGGTCCACGTTGGTACCAACAACATAGGCAAGACTAGGGTGGAGGACCTGTTTGGGCATTACGAAGCACTAGGCAGGAAATTGAAGCACAGGTCCTCAAGGGTCATAATCTCCGGATTACTGCCCGAGCCACGTGCCAATTGGCATAGGGACAAGAAAATTAGGCAAGTAAACACGTGGCTAAGGGATTGGTGTGGGAAAGAGGGATTCCACTTCATGGGGCACTGGCATCAGTTTTGGAACAGGGGGGATCTGTACCGTTGGGACGGTCTCCACCTGAACCGATCAGGTACCAATGTTCTGGCGAAGAGGATAAATAGGGTGGTCAGTAGGACTTTAAACTTCTGAGTTGGGGGAAGGGAAAGTGAAAGCAACAGGGAGTATGGAGGTAAATGGAAAGATAAGCAGCAGGATAGCATGTTTCCAGGCGGATTTAAAATTGAGGCAGACTGAGAATGCAGAAAAAAGCAAGGATAACTTAGGACGTATGACTTACAACATCTCTAATAAGGAAGTTAGCATTAAGGCACTTTACCTGAATGCTCGTAGCATTCATAACAAAGCCGATGAATTAATGGCACAGATAATAGTGAATGATTATGATGTAGTAGGCATCACAGAGACTTGGTTACAGGGGGGTCAGGACTGGCAGTTAAACCTCCATGGTTTTTCGACTTATCGAAAAGACAGAGGTGGGCAGAGGGGGTGGAGTTGCCTTGTTAGTTAAGAACAAAATTAAATCTATGGTATTGAATGACATAGCGTCGGATGATGTGGAGTCTGTGTGGGTGGAATTGAGGAACCACAAAGGCAAAAAAACCATAATTGGAGTTGTGTACAGACCTCCTAACAGTGGTCAGGACCAGGGACGCAACATGTACCGGGAAATAGAGAAGGCATGTCAGAAAGGCAAGGTTACATTGATCATGGGTGACTTCAATATGCAGGTGGACTGGGTAAATAATGTTGCTAGTGGATCTAAAGAAAGGGAATTCATGGAATGCTTACAGGATGGCTTTTTGGAACAGCTAGTCATGGAGCCCACAAGAGAGCAGGCTATTCTGGACCTAGTGCTTTGCAATGAACCAGACTCTATAAAAGATCTTAAAGTAAGGGAACCCTTAGGAAGTAGCGACCATAATATGGTAGAGTTCAGTCTGGAGTTTGAAAGGGAGAAGGCGAAATCTGACGTAATGGTGTTACAGTTGAATAAAGGTAATTATGAGGGCATGAGAGAGGAACTGACTAAAATAGACTGGAAGCAGAGGCTAACCGGGAAGACACTAGAGCAAAAATGGCAGGAGTTTGTAGGTATAATTGAGGACACTGTACAGAGGTTCATTCCCAAGAAAAGAAAGATTAACCGGGGAGGGATTAGACAACCTTGGCTGACAAAGGAAGTCAGGAAATGTATTAAAGAAAAAGAGAGATCCTATAAAATGGCCAAGAGCACTGGGAAATCAGAAGATTGGGAAGGATACAAAAGCAAACAGAGGATAACAAAGAGTGTAATAAGAAATGAGAGGATCAAATATGAAGGTAGGCTAGCCAGTAATATTAGAAATAATAGTAAAAGTTTCTTTCAGTACATAAGAAACAAACGACAGGCAAAAGTAGACATTGGGCCACTTCAAACTGATGCAGGGAGCCTAGTGATGGGAGATAAGGAAATAGCAGGAGAACTTAACAAGTACTTTGCGTCAGTTTTCACAGTGGAAGACAGGAGTAATATCCCAAAAATTAAAGGGTGTCACCGGGCTGAGTTGAGTATGGTTGCCATTACGAAAGAGATAGTGCTCGAAAAGTTAAAAAGTCTTAAAATTGATAAATCTCCTGGCCCCGATGGGATACACCCTAGAGTTCTGAGAGAGGTTGCTGAGGAAATAGCAGAGGCATTGGTTGAGATCTTTCACTGGAGTCAGGAAAGGTCCCAGACGATTGGAAGATGGCTGTAGTAACCCCCTTGTTCAAGAAAGGATCAAGGCAAAAGATGGAAAATTATAGGCCAATCAGCTTAACCTCGGTTGTTGGTAAAATTCTAGAATCCATCATTAAGGATGAGGTTTCTAAATTCTTGGAAGAGCAGAGTCTGATTAGAACAAGTCAACATGGATTTAGTAAAGGGAGGTCATGCCTGACAAACCTGTTGGAATTTTTTGAAGAGGTAACAAGTAGGTTAGACCAGGGGAACCCAGGGATGTGGTCTATCTGGACTTTCAAAAGGCCTTTGATAAGGTGCCACACGGGAGACTGCTGAGCAAGGTGAGGGCCCATGGTGTTCGAGGTGAGCTGCTGGGATGGATTGAGGATTGGCTATCTAACAGAAGGCAGAGAGTTGGGATAAAAGGTTCTTTTTCAGAATGGCAGCCGGTGACGAGTGGTGTCCCGCAGGGTTCGGTGCTGGGGCCACAGCTGTTCGCATTATATATTAATGATTTGGATGAGGGAACCGGGGGCATTCTAGCGAAGTTTGCCGATGATACAAAGTTAGGTAGACAGGCAGGTAGTACTGAGGAAGTGGGGAGGCTACAGAAGGATCTAGACAGGTTGGGAGAGTGGTCCAGGAAATGGCTGATGGAATTTAACATGAGCAAGTGCGAGGTCTTGCACTTTGGCAAAAAGAATATAGGAATGGACTACTTTCTAAATGGTGAGAAACTTAATAAAGCCAAAGCACAAAGGGATCTGGGAGTGCTAGTCGAGGATTCTCTAAAGGTAAACATGCAGGTTGAGTCTGTGATTAAGAAAGCGAATGCAATGTTGTCTCTTATCTCAAGAGGGTTGGAATATAAAAGCAGAGATGTACTACTAAGACTTTATAAAGCTCTGGTTAGGCCCCATTTGGAGTACTGTGTCCAGTTTTGGTCCCCACACCTCAGGAAGGACATACTGGCACTGGAACGTGTCCAGCGGAGATTCACACGGATGATCCCTGGAATGACAGGTCTAGCATATGAGGAACGGCTGAGGATACTGGGGTTGTATTCGTTGGAGTTTAGAAGATTAAGGGGAGATCTAATAGAGACGTACAAAATAATACATGGCTTTGAAAAGGTGGATGCTAGAAAATTGTTTCTGTTAGGCGAGGAGACTAGGACCCGTGGACACAGCCTTAGAATTAGAGGGGGTCATTTCAGAACGGAAATGCGGAGACATTTCTTCAGCCAGAGAGTGGTGGGCCTGTGGAATTCATTGCCACGGAGTGCAGTGGAAGCCGGGACGCTAAATGTCTTCAAGGCCGAGATTGATAGGTTCTTGTTGTCTAGAGGAATTAAGGGCTACGGGGAGAACGCTGGCAAGTGGAGCTGAAATGCGCATCAGCCATGATTGAATGGCGGAGTGGACTCGATGGGCCGAATGGCCTTACTTCCACTCCTATGTCTTATGGTCTTAATTTTGAATCTACGGAGTTATGATTGCTACCCGTAAATTGCTACCCCCATTGATAGTTCAACCACTTGCTTCATTACCTAAAGTTAAGTCCAGGACTACCTCCTCTCAAGGTCTTCTATACTCGAGTTCGCAAAGCTTTCCTTGATCCATTTTAAGAATTCTGCTCCCTCTAAGAGGCACAATGGCTCAGTGGTTAGCACTGCTGCCTCACAGCACCAGAGTCCTAGGTTCAATTCTAGCCTTGGGTGACTGCCTGTGTGGAGTTTGCACATTCTCCATGTCTGCATGGGTTTCCTCCGGGTGCTCCGGCTTCCTCCCACAGTCCAAAGATGTGCAGGTCAGGTGAATTGGCCATGCTAAATTGCCCATAGGTTAGGTGCATTAGTCAGAGGGAAATGGATCTGGGTGGGTTACTCTTCGGAGGGTCAGTGTGGACTGGTTGGGCCAAAGGGCCTGTTTCCACACTGTAGGGATTCTAATTCTAATTCTAAGCCTTTCACACTATGACTACGCCAGTTAATGTTGGGCAGGTTGAAAGCCTCCATAATTATTATGCTATTGCTTTTAGACTTCTCCGAAATTTGTCTACATATCTGCTCTTCAATTTCTCTGACTATTAGGGGGCCCATAGTGTGATCCCAGATATGTGACTGCTTTTTTTTTTGGTTTTTAAGTTCCACCCATATAAATTAATTTGAGATGCCTTTTAAGATATCATACCTCCTTACTGCTGTAATTGATTCTCTGGTCAATACGTGAAACCCTTTCCTCTTTCACTTCTACCCCTGTCTTGCCTAAAGACCCTATATCCTGGAATACCAAGGTGACCTCCTGCCTTCTCTCAACCATGCTTTAGTGACAGCAATGACATTATGTTCTAATTTGTGTCCTCAACTCATCTGCTTTGTTCATCATAATACCATTCAACCTTATCAAACTCCCTTGTGTCTTCATGCCCTATCACTTCTATGCCTTTCTGATTCAGTGACTGGTGGGACTTTTCCCTTGGCCTTAGCTTCTCAACTACAAAATAAAAAACAGACCATGGAGATATCTGTACATGCAAGAATTCTGCAACTCTAAGCATTATAGTCACACCTGAATAATACTAACAGACACCATCTTTTCAAACACATCCAATCTCCTTAAGAGGAATTTCACTTTCTTCCTTTTGTGATAGGAGTCTTGTGCCTTGTAGATGTGGGAAACTTAGTAGGCAAGTTACTCACTGCAGAAAGCCCAGCCTTTGGACATACTCTTGTAGCCCAAGTATTATATCATTGACTTATAATGAAGGTCTCCATATTAATTAGTTTAAACGGTTACAGTTAAAAATGGATTCTGAAACAAACTCTTTCTCTGAACAGCTAAGTTTTCCAGCACTTTCAGCTTTTCAAAAAGATTTCTAGCATCTGCAATGTTTTCTCTTTGTATTACAACTGGACTAACTGCTTGCATTTTACACAAGATAAAATGTTTCAGATTTCAAATTATGGTGCCTGATACATTTTTCTCTGCAACATTCTTTGCCTCCCACATTAACTTTTCATTTCCACCGCTACATTTCTATTACACAGAAAAGGTTGCACACCATTACAGACAGATCAGCACACTTAATTGGCACTATATCCAAAAACATTCACTCCATTCACCACCGACACTCAGTAGCAGCAGTGCGCACTAGGCACAAGATGCACTGCTGAAAATCACCAAAGATCCTCAGACAGCACCCTCCAAACTTACAAACAGTGCTATCGAGGACAAGGGCAACAGATACACTAGAACAGCACTTGCAATTTTCCAAGTCATTCACCATCCTGACTCAAATACTTAGCTGCTCCTTCGCGATCTCTGGGTCAAAATCCTGAAATACCTTCCCTGACAGCACTGTGGGTCTATCTAGAGAAAATGGAGGACAGCGGTTTGAGGAGGTAGTTCAGCACCACATTCTTAAGGACAACTAAGGATGGGCAATAAATGCTGGCTCAGTCAGTGACGCTTATGCCCCACGAGTGAATAAAAAACCTTCATAGCTATTAAATGAATTTTGTTCAGAGAATTTGTCATAAACTTTCCTTTTCCGTTTTGTTCTCTTATTAATAGGTCATTCAATCATGAGACAATCAAATTTAGAACAACCCTTTCACCCAGAGTTCCATTGGGACAGTCCCACCTGAACTTTTCCACTTCTCATAAGATCAAAATTTTTGCCCCAATTGCACGATCCTTCCCTGTGTTTTGTACACTTGTGGAAAATTTCACAAACCAACATTACTCAAAATGCTGGCAAGGAAATAGCATTACTCAACTCTGATGACTTTTATTGAGCATCAAAATCAATGGGGATTATAACAATTATTGAACACTTGTATTAAGAGGCAAGACTGAAGTGTCAATTAATTCACTGGGTAAAATATTAATCAACATTGTTCACTGGCACCATTAAAAGGCAAAAACAATATGGTCCAGTGAATTTAGAAAAGAAATGATTAAAACTATGACTATTATGGTAATTAGTATTTGATAGCTGTTATTCAATATTATTTTCGCAAAAACAATCTATTAATTCACCTAGTTTCGACAAACAAGCAGGCAGCTAAATTGACAGATAATTTGCATATTCATGTATAATGTTACAACACAGCGACAGACAGTCAAAACAAATCAGCCTAAAAAATAGAGGAGATCTATTCCATTATGTTGGAAGGTTGTTTTCTTTTGGGGAGCGACAGTATTTACAACAGATTTCATATCACAATTATCGACAATAAGCAACAGTAATTCGTCTGCAATAGGTCACATTCCAAGCTGTTCCTTTAATATTTCTTTCACAATATAGACAGGAATAGAATTTAAATGAATGTTAATTATTATATTTGTGCAAATTCCACTTTTCCCAACAATAGAACATGTTCATTACCCTTGCAGTCCTGATCATACTGTCTTTGTGCACCAATGCACAGCCTCTTCTCTTCCCACCAAGATATGTCAAGAATCCTGTGATGTCAAGAAATTTTCAACTACACTCAGCTACTTTGGATAGAAAATAGCCTTGATATAGAACTACAAAACAAATATATATTTTAATTAACACAAAGTCAAAAGCACAGTTCAAAATCACGTTAATATAGGCATAGCTCTCCAATTCCAAAGTGGTCATTATTCATTCCATCAGAAGGGGGGGGGGGAGAAGCTCGCTGATGTTTGCACAATGCTCAGCACCATTCACAACTCCTCAGATGCTGGAGTAGTCCATGTCAAGTGTAGCAAGGTCTGGACAATATCCATGCTTGGGTTGATCAATGGCAAATAACATTCATGCCACACAAATGCCAGGCTATGACCATCTCCAACAAGACTGAACCTAACCATTGTCCTTTAATATTCAACGGTATCACCATTACTGAATTCCCTCACTATCAACATTCGGGAAGTTACCATTGGCCACAGAACAAAGTTACAAGAACAGGTCAGTAGCTAGGAATCCTGCAATAACTGTTGCACCTCCCAACTTCCAAAGCCTCTCCACAATCTGTATGGCACAAGTCAGGACTGTGATGAAATCCACCCCATTTGCCTAGATGGGTGCAGCTCCAACAACATTCAATAAGCTTGACATCAGAAGCTTGACAAAGTCACCTGCTTGACTGGCACATCTACAAATATTCAGTCCCTCCACTACTGGCGTTTAGTAGCAGCAGTATGTATTATCTACACAAAACACTGCAGCAATTCACCAAAGCTCCTAGGATAGTATCTTCCAAACCCAAGTCCACCACTGCCGACAAGTTCCCATGAAAGCCACTCACCATCAAATGGACTGCAGTGATTCAAGGCAGCACCACATCGCCACCTTTTCGAGGGCAACCAGGAATGAGCAGTAAATGCCCATATGAATGAACAAAAATAAATTGGATTGGATAGAGCACATTCGTACAAATGGGAGCTAAGTTAATAGTATACATATAAACATGATTTGTATTTACGTGTTTACAAGTCCAAGAATTGATTTAAATGTAAGTGTTTAAACTGACATAATACAATAGATTTCAAGAACCTATTTTCCATGAAGGGAGAATCTAAATCCAAAAAGGCACAACCTTAAAATTACATGTTAGGTAGAAATGAGAGGATGAATCATTTCTCACATAGCGGGTCCTGAAAATTTATTACTTTCTCCCCAAAAATAGTGAATGCTAAGTTGCTTGAAATATTTAAGGCTAGGATTGATAGATTTTGTTAGGCTAGGACAGCAAGAATATACAGTAATGTTGGATCAATGAAGTTGGATGATGATTTTATATAGTGGCAGGACAGTTTCAAGAAACTGAATGGCCTCATCACACAATAATTGAAATCAATTAACAACGCACAAATTAGGGTTCAAAACAGGGTGGACCTCAGTGGTCTGTGTAGCTTCATTACGCAATGCCTATGTAACTGAGCTGTTGAGTAAACACAAACTATCAAAACTAAGTTCAACAAACAAAACATATTAATTTCAAACAGTGAACTGACATGTACCTCAAAACATGAGAAAGAACAGAATGAGAAGAATTAATTTGGGGTGCCTAGACAACATCCAATTCTGCCTCAACACCCTCCAGCTGCATATTCTCCAGAGAAAATGTTTGCAAGCTTCTCTCCACTTCCCCTCCAAAGTATATCCTATGTGCATTTAATAACATAAAAAATAACTTTATTCCCATTTGATCACTAGGTTCTTTTTAAAGGCAACAAATTATAAAGTATGAAAAGCTTTAGAGTCTGTCAAAAATAACTATTCCTTGGAGGAAATAAATTCCTTTTAATCTCAGGATAGAAGTATTAATTAATCAACTTTTATGTACATTATTCTTTCTTTATACTTACTAATGAACTTTGATCAGAACCCCTTTGAAGTTCACGGGTTTATTTTTGAAAGCCTCCAGTGACAGAAATATCTTTGTTACTCTTCACTTTGTTCCAGAAACACTTTTTTTGATGAAGAGATGAGTAACCTTTTCACGTAGGGTGTGGTGGGGGCAGGTACAATTACAACATTTAACAGGCATCTGGCTGAATATGTGAACAGAAATGATTTAGAGGGATATAGGTCAAATGCTGGCAAATGGGATTAGGTCAGATTGGGATGTCCAGTCGGTGTGGACGAGTTGGACTGAAGAGTATGTTTCCTGCTTTATGACCCAATGCTCCATCTGCCCCTAAAATAAACATAAGCCTAACCACTTAGGGAGTGACCAAACAAAAAGAAATTCAATGAAAGGCCCATACATATATAAAGACCTCAACATTTTAGTTTATTTTAATTTTCATTATGATCCAGTCAGGAAGAGGACTGTTTTACAACAAAGGGCTGAGGAAAAAATTGCTAAACTTTTAAAAAGTTGTTGAAAATCGATAAGTTGTGTTTAAACTGCTGCCTTGCAAGTAATGGGAAAAGGTATAAGAGGAATGGCCTGGTTCTTTGGTGTGTATAAAAAGGGAGTTTCACCTGGTAACAAGTTGCTGATTGGTTTGAACAATTATGACTAGCTGTGGAAGCCAACAGTCATAAGACTGACAACTCTCCAATTGGTTTGAAAAACTTGTGGATGTAAATGATGCAATGAGAAGCCTTCAAGCCTCTGGAAAGAGAGGCACTGATCTCGCTGTCTCTCTCCTTCCCCTCCCATCCCCACGTTAAACACCTGAAGCAAAAGAAACTCAGTTATTTTCTCCCAGCAATCACCATAACCTGTTGTTTAACTAATTCATTACAGACACATTTTGTGAACCTGTTCGCTCTGTGCTCCTGTGGGCAAATGAAAGATTCTGAAGGAAAAGATCAGCCAACTGAAGGACTCAAGAAACTAAAAGAAACCCTTCACCAATTCCAGAGAACTTGTTAAGTATATGATTTGGAGATGCTGGTGTTGGACTGAGGTGTACAAAGTTAAAAATCACACAACACCAGGTTATAGTTCAACAGGTTTAATTGGAAGCACTAGCTTTCGGAGCACTGCTCGTGCTTCCAATTAAACCTGTTGGACTATAACCTGGCGTTATGTGATTTTTACCTTTTTTAAGTATATAAATCTGGTCCGCGTTTTCTGTTAAGCTGAGTCTATCAGACTGATCAATTGAGAACTTAGCATTCTTTAATTTTTTTTTAAAAAATGTCCAGGAATATAGGAGCTCAATTTCCTATCCCAGTGAGATGTAATGCATGTTCATTGGCAAATTTACAAAACAATCACACATTGCTTGAATCCTAGTACTTGTTACCATTTCTAAAACACTTTTAATTGCAACAAATTCAGGTACACCAATCACATTCGACTGGTGATTTAACATTCCACTAAAAGTTCTACTTTAATCTATACTACTGAGCATCTGACTTAATCTATACTACTGCAATGCAACTATTGGAAATGGAGTACAGTTTACAGAATTAACTGCATTTACTTCTGTTGTCCAAGTTCATCAACATTTCCAGTACTTAGCAAATTCAGAAAATTAATTTCATAAATACTAGTTCAGCACTCTGGCTTCTAAATGTGCTTTTTCATTTTGGGAAACAAAACTACAGCAGACACTAAATTGCAATAGGCGAAAGATAAATTGAAATATATGTCGGATATAAATTCAGTACTAAGATTTGTGCGAAACTTTGGTGATTGCAAGAGCACACTGTTACAAACTAATCACAAAGATTATGAAGAATAGGAAAGAAGCCAAAATCTAGAATTAATACTTAAATAACAAAAAGCTTTAGGGTTTTAAAATCTGTGGTTTACATTAGGAAAGGAAAATAAAATGTAAAAACCTGATGAGTATCGAGGGTCTGCAGAAGAATTAATGAGGAAACCACACTGAATTTTGATCTCAACACAGTAGGGCAAATAATTAAAAAGTTTAAAATGTGGTGTTTTATAAAAATGAATTGGAGGTAAGTTTGCTCACTGAGCTGTAACGTTCATTTTCAGATGTTCTGTCACTGTACTAGTAACATCAGTGAGCCTCTGGTGAAGCACTGATGGTATGGCCTGATTTTTATTTATGTGTTTAGGTTTCTTGGGTTGGTGATGTC
The DNA here is from genome assembly GCF_047496795.1 of Chiloscyllium punctatum. Taxonomy (NCBI): domain Eukaryota; kingdom Metazoa; phylum Chordata; class Chondrichthyes; order Orectolobiformes; family Hemiscylliidae; genus Chiloscyllium; species Chiloscyllium punctatum. Next base: position 7,087,926 of record NC_092771.1, on the reverse strand, counting down.
ATTTCATGTTGTGATATCATTTCCTGTTGTTTTTCTCAGGCGTGATAAATGTGATCCAAGTCAATGTAGTTGTTGATAGAGTTCTGGTTGGAGTGCCATGCTTCTAGGAATTTTCACGCATGTCTCAGTTTGGCTTGTCCTAGGATGGATGTATTGTCCCAGTCGAAGTGGTGTCCTTCCTCAGCTGATTGCAAAGATATGGGGGGGGGGGTCAGGTCGTTTTGTGGCTAGTTGTCTGCCTGTTTGTCAAATGTAGTGCTTGTTACAGTTCTTGCAAGGTAATTTGTAAATGACATTAGTTTTGTCTGTTGTCTGTATAGTCTTTCAAGTCATTAGCTGCTGACTTAGTGTGTTGGTGGGTTTGTGGGCTACCATGATGCCAAGGGGTCTGTACAGTATGGCAATCAAGATGTCTTTGATGGAGTGGAGAGTGACGAGGGTTTCTGGAACGTGTTTTGTCTGCTTGTTTGGGTTTGTTGCTGAGAAATTGGTTGTTCATCGGGTTGAAAATGTGTTGCTGGAAAAGTGCAGGTCAGGCAGCATCCAAGGAGCAGGAGAATCTACATTTCGGGCATGAGCCCTTCTTCAGGAATGAGGTGATGTCATGGCCTCATTCCTGGAGAAGGGCTCATGCCCGAAATGTCGATTCTCCTGCTCCTTTGATGCTGCCTGACCTGTTGCACTTTTCCAGCAACACATTTTCAGCTCCGATCTCCAGCATCTGCAGTCCTCACTTTCTCCTAGTGTTCATTGTGTAGGTGATTTTCCTCTGCGCTGCAGTGTGGGGTGGCTCGTTGTTTTAATGCAGCTCCATTTGTGGGTGTTGGGATGATTGCTTCTGTTATTAAGTATTCAGTCCATATGTGTTGTTTTCCTGTAGACACTGGTTTGGAGTTCCCCATTGGTGTTCACTCTACTGCAACATCTAGGAATGACAGTTTGGTGCTGTTTTCCTCCTCCTTTTGTGAATTTTATGCCAGTAAGTGTATTATTGATGGACTTGAAGGTTTCCAATGGCTGGCATCCCATTTATCACTCCCGAGGGGAAAAAAAAACAGGAAATAACATCAC